>NC_042494.1:22931577-22956804 GCF_005508785.2 Acyrthosiphon pisum
AGCGATTTTCTTATGTTGTAATTCAAAAACGAATAACTGCTATTATAGATGAAAATTTCGCTGAATATTCATTTTATCAATTCTTATACTTGATAAAATTTTCAAAATATTTTGACTTGTTTTGAGCTGTTTACGCGGAACAATTTCATATTTCAATTTTTTATTATTTATTTTCTATGAATATCAATAAAGTTTTATCTGTTGGGCAAAAAAGTGTAAAAATTTAATACAAGGCTCCTGAGATATTGTTACAATAGCAGTTGAAAAATACATTGGCACAATTTTTTTTTATAAGCATTTAAAGATCGAATTTGGACAAAATTTAAAATTGAATAGTTATTTTGTAGTTAAAAATTTATAAAATGTTCAACTTTTATATCTAAGGGTTGAAAATTTAAAACAAAATTCTACGTAAGTACCTATAGTTAATTCTGTTACCAAAAAATCTAACAAATACATATAAGCACAGCTTATTTTTATAGTCATTTTAAGTTCAAATTTGGACAGAATTTCATATTAAAAAACCTAGAATAACTATTTTAGTTATTTTGCTGTGATTGTATAATATTATTCGTGGGTAGGTACTTGAAACTTCTAAAGTATACTATTATATATCTATGGTAGTATCACGGTTTGTTGTTGATGTATATAACGCGTTATAAGTACCTAATGGATATTATGATATGATTAATTTGGAATTTATTATAGGTACCTATTATAGGTCGATTTTTTTTTAATACCATAGATAAGTATATACATTACAATCTCGGTAATCCGGTCGTTCGATAATCCGATACGTCCAGTAATCCTCGCGGCTATTTTTATCTATATGCATCAATATTTATTTATATATAAAATTACTATCGTTAACGATAAAAACGATTAACGTGATATTTTGGTGCTTAAACGACTACAAGAAAAAGTATAAAAATTATCATTGCAAACAAAAAAACAAAAAAAAAAAAATTTATAATTTTTTGAAACCTGTTTCATTAAAATGTTAATTAAATATAACCATGTACGTATTAGTATTTATATTTTATAATAATTACAATAAATATTAATAATAATTCATTTTTTATGTGTACCTATGTCAGTAAAAATGCGTTTTTATGTGAATCCCTGTTAATCCGCCGTTTTCTTTAATCCGGCAGTAGCGTGGTCTGATATGTGTCGGATTACCGAGATTGTACTGTAATGTCTTATACCTAGACTTACATAGTTACATACCGTCTCCGCTCAGAATCGTTTTTCTTATACAATGAATAATGATATATCATTGAGATTGAATTCAAATTTAATACCATCCATTATACTGCGGTGACCCACTTGTAATCTACTGTACAGCAGAGCGACATCCACTGGCCCACCTTTTTTTATTTACAATTTCTATTTCTTTAAATGTTAAATGTACCTATTACTATATTAGCTTAATATGTTATTTTAATATATTATTGTGAACACAGTACACATTACACAACAAGTATTATCGTCATCATACACATCATTTACACAGCGTGTGTGTGGATCCGATGTGTAGGTATCGATGAGCGGGTAAGCGCAGTAGGTATAGGTATAGGTACCTGGCTAGGTAGGTACTTACTTTTACGTAAACTAAATGTGGGGTAAGTACATAGAAAAATAGTCATAATTATTATTGATTGTTATTTTAGATTCTGAGCCGAGCGATGAATGTACTGATTTTAAAATTATGTGTGCGTGCTTTTTAATTTATTTTTCTGTCTGTTCTCGCATTTTGAGTCAGAAAAATGTCACCACACCGGTAAACATATAATATACTTTCACGTGGCCGAAACCTTCAGTATATTATTTTATTGAGATTTAGTACGTAACAAAAAATTGTTAGTTAATGTATTTTATGGGTCCCAGTGGATTAATTTAATGAAAAATTATTAAACAATTTATGTTGAATGAATGAGCCGTTTTCAATTTTGATAATAATTATGCCGAAAAAATGAAATAGAATGCAACTAAAGTTGCAAAAAACAATAAATAGGTATAATTATTTTAACGAAACAAAGACATCATATATTCATATGGGGTGATGTGAGGGGTATGTGATGGCCATTGGTCTACAGCTCATGGCCGGTCCTGCGGGGCGGACGACGACAGTTGGCGACGTGCGACTAGTGCCTGCAAATGACGTGCGCTTGACGGTTACTGCAGGCGCTGAAGACGATGGTGGATTCAGTGAACATTTTTATTTATAAATGATTGTTATTGGTTATAGAAGAAATAAATAAATATTAATAAATTAGTATAGGTATTTTTTATTTGGTTGGCATTGGTTAATAGGGCAGATCAGGTGCAAGCATAATGCATCAAATCAAATTTTCGCACATTGTCCAACTATGTCGGATCGCCTACAGGGGAGGCTAAGTTGCACCCAAAATAAGTTGAACAATCGCAATTTTTTACGGGCATTACGAAGTGATCGGACTCAGATAGTTATTGATATAGGTATCAATCTGTACTTAAGTTATAACGCAAAGGTATATACTATAAAGTATAATTATTGTATTATAATATTGTAACGATGATTTATTTATCGATCTGCAATCTGCATAATTATATATTGTTGTACCCGTTGTATAATTTTATAGGTAAAGTCTTTTAGATTCTACCAGGGGTGGATAGGTAATATTTATGTTACAGGGAAATATTTAAAGGGGCCCCCCAACTGAAAAAAAATTTGGTCGCTTCGCTCGCATTAGATATTCAATCTAACATCTTTACCCATAAATAAAATGTTCAGTGCGAAAACGTATCTTTAGTTAAACAAAATTACAACTTTATTGGGAAAACGGCATATGAGGAAAATGCTTTTTTTCGGTTGTGAGGGATTTTTGAAAAATTTCGCGTAAGGTCGTATAATTTCGTACAAATTCCGTACTAAATGTCGGCCAAAAAAAATTTACAAAAACACAATATTGGGAGGGGCGATTAGGGAAACATATGAGGATATTTCGATCTTCGATTAACGATAAAAATTTAAAATACTATGTTAAAGATCCGTAAGCCAATTCTTGACTTATCGTTTTATTATTATATTGTTAAAAATAACAGTAAGTAATAATAATTTATATACAAAAAATGAATAGTTTTAAATTTAAACTATTCCTATTTGGTGAATATTTTATTTTGCAAAAAACCAATGTGTAGACCCGAGTGGGCCCCTCAACATAAACATAGACGGGGGCCCACAGGGAAAATCCCTTTTTCCCTATGGGCCTATCCACCCCTGGATTCTACTCATAGCGGTTATGCGTTTTGAGATTTTAAAATTATGTGTGTTTTTTGTGTGTATAATAGGTACACAGCGTTTCATGGTAGATTAAATGCTTTGTTCTTCAACATTGGAGGTGATTTTCTGAATGTAAATTGGATCTAGTTGGTACCTACCTGGCTACCTTCGAAGGGTGACAATTCTGTGACATTAAAAGTTATTTTCTTAATAGTTAATAGTTATAAAGAACGAATATTTGGGAAAAACTTTTTATTAGCATCTTCTATTGGTATACATTTCAACTAATTTCATAGTAGATATTTTAAATTTTCGATTTATTTTTTCTATAAATTAAGATAAATAAATTTTCATTTGGTAAGAAATTAAAAAAAAATCAATAAAATGTTTAACATATTTTTTGTCTACTATACTACTATATACTTCTGACTTTAAAAACTGCAACTCTCTTTTAAATCACTCTTTTTAAACACCTTACACGATTGTTTAAAAATAATTTAATAACAAGACGTGATATATATATATATATTTGAACGTAATTATTTTTTAAATTATAAATAATTTTATGTAGTTTATGCTACTCTACCATGTCACCGTGATGCGTCCATATCCTGTTTATTTATGTGACTTATTAAGAATATCATACATTTCATCATTATATTATACATATTTTAACTTCATTATTTTCTGTTCTATATAGATATATAATGGAAAAATTCATTCATTAAGATGACGTTACACCCGCACGTGTTGTCTCCGCGTCTTACACACTTACAAGACAAAACGCGTAATAACTATTATAAAATTGAATTTATTGTGATAATATTTCTGAGGGCAAGTCATTGCGTTTTTTTTTTAAAAAATTTAAATGTTGAAAAGTTAAAGGTCTTAAAAAAAAAAGTTAAATTTCTAAACGATATAATGAACGTTATATTGGGTATAATGAAAAAAACAACCATTTTCCCTCAGAAATATTGTCACAATTCAATTTTATAATAGTTATTTTTACTCTACAAACAAAATTGAGCAAGCTCTACACAGACTGCAAAATCGCGTTTTGTCTATGTCGTACCTACGCATGCTGCAGGTGTGACGTCCATAGACATACATATAAATAAATTATACCTATAATATTCAATATCCTTCATATTTTGAAGCTGTATAACATCCGAACATCGCGATCTAATACTATAATAATTATAAATTATGTATGTTTCGAAGTTTCTCTCTGCTGCATAAACTGCCCAACACAAACTTATATTGATCCACCACCTAGTCCGGCACGAGCTGAAAATAAAATACACGTATGACGTATCTCGCGGTGTATTGGTTTGAATTTGTTTGTCTACAAATTACAAATTCTAGATCCGATGGATTAACACAAATTAGCATGGTTTTTCAATAGTACAACTTTGGCTCCTAGCCTCCTGTTAATATACGTTATTGACAAATCGCTTTTTTTTATTTTTTTATAAGCTTTGCGATACTACCGTTGTGCTGGATGCCTGGATTATAATATTATAATTGTTACCATGCGACAATAATTATGATTTATGACATAACAAAATTCGTCAGTATTTTTAACAACTAATGAAAAATTTAAAAAACTATTGCAAAACTGATTAACAAATAACAGAATAAAATTTGATGGAAATTATAATTTTAAACTTATATAATTTGGAATTGTTCAAATAATTAATAATGATGGAAGTAGTTTATACATTTTGTACTAGTATTTTCGACCACATATTTGGGTACTTAGAATATATTTTGCTTAATGGCAGCGGAAATAATGTTCCACTGAGCGCTAGTACTACGGTTCTTTCAATGACTGAAATAGAATCTCCAGAAAGAATTCAAATTGACAAGAATGAAACGTGCCGAAAAATGCAAAATGATGTTCATAGTCCTGGAATCAATAACAGATTTAAAAAAAAAGAAACTTTGCAGAAAAAAATCAATTTCGAATTTGGAAACACAGAACCTGAGTGTTATTATAATAATATCGAAACACTAAAAACAGCCATGAATAGTAGTGGTTTATACTATGGAATATTCTATGAAAATATGGTAGGGTATTGTAGTTCTAAAATCGTATAAATAATTAATTTATCTTTTTAATATAATAACTTTTACTAGTACTTACATAGTAGGTAAGGACATGATACTATTAATCTAATAATAATACCTATGTTATAAATATGTGCTGTTCAGAAATGCAATGAAACAAAAATCATAGAAGACGAAGCGAAAAAGTTTCATTTTTTTGAATCCATGGGCCGAGATATAATGGGAACTGGGAAGAACTCGACAATCTCGACCAAAACTCAAAAGCGCATTGATTAATAATTTTTAATGTATAATATATAATATATTATAATGTTTAATGTATTGACTATTGATCATTAATTCAATTATACTATTGTTATTAGTTAAATACATTATAAATTATAATATAATAACCTACCATGACAACAATCATATTGACATTTTATAACAATTAATAAGCGTTGTACGTATGTAATATTGTAATATTTATAGGTACAGTTTACGCCCACACAGGGATACATTTCCGCCTAGCAAAACAGGCCTCAACGTCTAGGATAGTAAACCCTAATTTATTTCTTAATAGACACACGAAAAAAAAAAATTTAACAAATCTATGCTAGAGTGATTATACTATTCTAATCATAAGTAAGGTCAGTCTTTGGGTTACTTGTTTTGTGGACTATTTTAATTCCCCGTAGGAAAAAGGACCTAGTCCCAATCTTGAGTTGTAAGACCACTGCGGCATGCGTAGGGGACTAGGGAGCAACTTCTTGTCATACTATAACAAAATATTTAAAATTTAGCCTTATGATTTATTGGAAGAGGAAGGATTTAATATCGGTGCACATGATTGTATGTGGTATTGTGGTGGCATGCATTTCAAAGAGATATTTAAAATTTACAAATCCTTTACTCGTGGTTACTCACTCGCTATGTTTCTTTCCATTGAGCCAAGACTAAAATTTTGGCAAAAATAACCAATTGGAAGTTTCCATTTGCTATTTAAACATTTTAAATTAATTAGCATGGACATTGAACATTAACACCTCAGTTGCTTCTGTCTGATTAAAGTACTTCAAGTTGCAAATCATTTCCAAGAAAACAATACCTATACAATTTACCATTTTTATTATTTCATAGGTACCTATTAATTTTTTTCTTACAGATGACATTGCATCAAAAGTTAAACAAATTTTATAGTAATCCGGGTTCACCATTGAAAGATAATATCCAATTTCAAATTGATTTAGGATGTGTGAGTGTTAGGACAGATCTGTAAACCATTATATCATAAAAAATATAAATTCAATTATGCTCTTGTTGTTGATTATAAGTTATTACATTACGTTGAAAAAAATTATAATTGTAACGTCCAAAAATGAAAAAATCAATGCGAAATGCGAATAAGACAGAATACTAATTACAGATAATCTTACTATCTAGTCAGTCAAGATGTTTCTCTTTGTTATCAGCGGTCGTTATCACTTATCACAATGTATATATTATTATCTATGTTTTGCAACAGCAGGCTATCTGTCAATTTGACCAAAATCGAAATTCGAAATTCTCTCCGATAACAGCGACACAGTCGTGCCTCCCGTCCAGCAGACTGATGACGTCACCATAATTGAGATCCGTGATTCTGGGAAAGGTGTGGAGTTTCCCGATTGTTATTGTTTTCGTTATTTTTATTATTTTTTTTTTCGTCAGTTCTCGGTCGTCTTATTATTATTATTTCGACCCCCCGGTGTAAAATCGACGCTAACCAGTAATACAATATTATTATAATAGTAAATAATATTCCTAGTAATAACAGGGCAATAATAATAATAACAACAATAATAACAGCCGTACACTACCCATTACGAGGTACGGCCTACGACGAGTGACGACGAACAACGCCAGCCAACCCGTCGGCATGTCGCGTGTACCGTTTTAGCACGTCGGCTACCACGACCGTCGACTACCCACTGCGATGCGCATCGGCGGACGTCTGACTAACACCGCGTAATAGCCGCGCGCGGAGCGGAGAAGGCCTCACGGGTAGAAATCGTCGTTGACGGACCGCACAGCGCGACCACCGCAGTCGCCGCAGAGTCCGATATCTCCGATCCACTCGACAACGGCTGTCCGCACCCATGTTGAACATGGCTCACAACCTGGCACCGAGCGTCAACTGTTCGCTGGACGACATCGATCTCAACGCGTTAAAGGTGAGCACCCGTCCGTCACCCCCCCGCGCCTCCCCGTCCCACCGTGTGTCACCAATAATATCGAGCTTTTTGCGACAAACGTGTGTAACGCTTTTAATCACCTTTATAAATAAAAAAAAATTCCGTCTCGTTCCAGGACCCAGCTGGTATATTCGAACTCATCGAAGTCGTCGGCAATGGCACCTATGGACAAGTGTACAAGGTAAGCGATCCATATGAATTTATTATAAGTATCTATCTCTGTGCGTGTTGGACAGTGTCCGCGAAACCCGGGCTAATTTTTGATTAACACAAACTCATCCAGTTTTTAATGCCGATCGATGTATGATTCTCTCCCCACTTGATAGTCGTTGACAAACATACCTGTAAAATATGTTGTTTTTATTTTCCTGCAATTGAGATCCCAGATCTTGACGAGTACAGTGATTGCGCTTTCGAGCAAAGACGAAAGACAAGTTCCTGTAACCCACATGTAGTACATCATTTGTATTGGTTGGTTTCATACATAACAATATATATATCAATAGCCTTGAAGAAACTATGTCTTAGATATTAGACAAAGGTGTGTCATTTTTGGTATAATTGATTGTTGACCCTTCAAAGTCCACCAACATTTATTAATTCTACCTACTGTTGTTATATGTAACTTTATTGTTCCATAGTGGGTAATGTTATAATTTACCCACTTCGTTAAATTATAATTGGTTCATAGTTAGTAGTTACTATTGAACATTTTACACTATTTTTTTATTTACAATCTAAATGCAAGTTTATTGATACAATTATCAACTATTTTGGACTTAACAATTCTTTGTTCAATTGTTTATATATTCAAAATGATGTATTTTATTCAATCAAGAACTATTGCATCTAATAATGTTATGATATTTAATTTTATTCATTTAAAAAATCATCATCAGAGTTTTTTGAACCTTGTTTGAATAAAGGTCATCCTAATAGCTCTTTTATTATCACACCAATTATATGAACAGCCTATGTTATTTAATTAAGTGAATCATCACATATGTTATGCATCAGTAATTTTAATTTTAATAGTGGTACTTGCTGCAAATTGCAAAATATTTTAAACTTTTATGGAACAAATACTTAATATCATTCATCACTAAATATTTTATAGATTAATCAACTTAGGTAGATTTGAGATCATAACAAATTTTTATAAATATTATTTAACATAATATTGATAAAATAAACTAAAACTGTTAAGTTTTGGTTTTAATTCATATACGATATACCTAATACATTTTTAGGTAGGATAGGTATCCTTAAGATATTTTATTAAAAATGAATGTTATGTGTAATTTCATAGTATTGAATATTGGTATAACTAACTATGTAATTGTATAATATTACAAATAATTGATACATATATAGGTATATCTTAGTTAATACTATAATTTTCAATCAGGTACCAAAAAAAAAAATTATAATAATTATTGGGTAATTTAAGATATTTATTTATTTATTTAATTTGTATTAATTTATTATATTAAAGTTAATTTAATGAGCCATTAAAATGTATTCATTTTGAAGCTATGTTAAGGAAACAATTAGAAAAGTAAATAATTAGGTACCTAATTTTACAATTTAAATTATTTTTTTAGGGAAGACATACCAAAACTGGACAATTGGCAGCAATTAAAGTTATGGATGTTACTGAAGTATGTATATTGTATACTAAGAGTAAAATCATTTGTTTTATTTTTTAAAAATTCATTACAGTATTTATAGTTATTAATTATAATATTTAAAGATATACGTAATTATAAATTTGTTATTTCATTTTTTTTTTCAAAAGGAAGAAGAGGAAGAAATTAAATTGGAAATCAATGTTCTGAAAAAAGTAATTTCTCATTTAAAATAAACTTTATAAGTACTTAACTGATAATAGTTCATATTTTATAGTATTCCAATCATCGTAATATTGCTACGTATTATGGTGCATTTATTAAAAAAAGTCCACCGGGCAAAGATGATCAACTATGGCTTGTGATGGAATACTGTGGGGCTGGATCTGTAACCGATTTAGTTAAATCCACCAAAGGGCAGTCACTTAAAGAAGAATGGATTGCCTACATATGCAGGGAAATATTACGCGGTCTTAGCTATTTGCACTCAAACAAGGTCATACATCGTGACATCAAGGGTCAAAATGTTTTGTTGACCGATAATGCTGAAGTGAAACTTGTTGATTTTGGAGTCAGTGCTCAGTTAGATCGGACCATTGGGCGACGTAACACTTTTATTGGTACTCCATACTGGATGGCCCCAGAAGTTATTGCTTGTGAAGAAAATCCAGATGCTACATACGATAATAGAAGTGATCTGTGGAGTTTAGGTAAAGAAAATAAAATTTAATGTTTCAATAAATTATATATTACTAATAATTTTTTTTTTTTAGGTATTACTGCATTAGAAATGGCTGAATCCCAACCACCTTTGTGTGATCTTCATCCCATGAGGGCTCTATTCTTAATTCCAAGAAACTCTCCACCCAGGTTGAAGTCAAAAAAATGGGCTAAAAAGTTTCATGGTATGTTGATTTTTTTTTGAAAATGATGTTATTTTAGCTGAATTAAAATGATAATTCTATGGTATTTATTGTATTTAGGTTTCATAGAAACAGTTCTGGTTAAAGATTATCATCAGAGGCCATATACAGATCAGCTTTTGAAACACCCATATATTAGGGACCAACCAACAGAGAGACAAGTTCGTATTCAACTTAAAGATCATATTGATAGGTGTAAAAAACGAAAACAAGAAAAATGTAAGTATTTTAAGTTATATTTTCAAATAATATATGAATTCTAATAATATTGGTTTTTAGCTGAAAGAGAAGATTATCGTTATAGTGGATCAGAAAATGAAGAAGATGAGGACCATAATATTGCAGGTGAACAACATTCATCTATAATTCAAGCTCCTGGCGATAATACATTGAGGAGAAATTTCCAGCAAATCCAGGAGGGGCGAACTTTAACTCCTCATGGTAAAGAAAAACATGGGAAAGAACGAGAAGAAATACCAGAACCAGGTCCTCCTGCTCGCCCACCTATAATACCTCACAGATTAATCGGTATAATAGTATTAATAGATTTTGATTGTTCTCTTATTTCATGTATGCAATTATTGATTAGTTGTTCCAGATCCCCATCCACCATCTAGACCTCTTCCGCCACCACCACGCGATGATAGACACTTCCATCCACAACAGCAACAACCACAGCGAAATTCAAATGTATTCCAACCAATGGTAAGATTATTTAATAAATATTTAAATTTTAACTAGAGGGCAAACAATATAGGTCTTTGATGTTTTGGCTGCTCAGTTAAATGAAATAGGTGGTTCATCAGCCAGACAGACAGATGTTTCTGTGTCACAGGTACACCAAAATGGCGGTGCCAAAGTGATACCACAAGGGATAATAATTGAGTCTGATTCTTCTGATGAAGACGAAGACGAAGATGATGATGAAGAAGATGACACAGCTCATAGACATGATGCTCGCCGTGCACCACCCAGAAGAAAGCCCAATGATGGAACATTACTTGCTAGTGATCCACCTAAACCACTGTAAGTTGCTTATAATATAATTGAAATAAATAAAGCGTTAATTATTTTATTTTACTGTTTAGACCTGCTGATATAAATCCTAATGGACTACATTTAGAAGGTATTGTATTATTTAATATGTAATTTATCTTTTAAAATAATAAATCATCATTTGGTTAATTTCTTGAATTATCATAGTTTATAATATTATTGTTCCATTTTGATTACTATGCAATAATATGATTAAATAATGATTTAGACTTTTAAATAGAATTCAGTCACTGAATTGTATTGAACATGATGAGTATTAAATTATTATTAAGTGATTTTGTTTTGATATTTAGGATCATCATCAAGCTCTAGTTCTGTTATGGGACCTGGTGGCGCGCCTAATCGTCCTCTCCCTCCCACTCCAGACGAAGAAGAAAGTGGAGACAGAACATTGGTATTAAGAAGGGTAAGTGTTATAATTTGCTTTATAGGCTAATGCACACCACATTACACTTTTCACAAATTGGTAAACATCAAACAGTGTGCAGTATCAAAAACATTTTTTTTTTTTAGAAATAAAAAGCTTAGAATGGGACATTCTGACATTTTTTTTTAGCATGAAAAAGAAAAATATGTTATTTAAGTGGTTTTGCCTTGAAGGTTTTTTGGACAGTTATTTGTAATATTATTTTATATTGAGATTTTATATTATTCATTATCTGTTAATTGCATTTAATTTATAATTTACGTTCTTGAAATTTTTTGAATTTAAATGCATTGACTGCACAAATATTAATATTATTAGTTTTTATTTTACAAAATGTCCCATTAAAGTGCATTATTTTGTATAAGTTTTATTATAAAAATATATAAATAGGATCATTTTTTAATTTGAAGTTAGCTCAGTTGCTTAATTAATTACTAATAGTAATTTGGCTTAAAAAAAGCATCTTTTTATACTTAGTGTGTATTTTTAAAAGTAGTGAAAACAACTAGTTTTTTTTTTTTTTTGGTGGTAGAATTTGGTCCATGTAAATGTCCATTTCCCAATTGTAAAATATTACTATTCTATTTACTTCAAAGTTTTTCCAAAGGTATATAAAGGTATACAACTATCAAACAACTTATAGTAACTGATATAATGCTTATCTAAATTGTCTTATCTAATCTTAATAAATTTATAATAATACATTCTAAAGCTGGGTCCACATTAATAATAACACTAGTCATTCTCATATTTTGTTATTTATCTATTGTACATTAGACTAACAAACTAAGAGCGAAAATATATTAATTGTTACAATATTTTATGCATTCAAGTATATTATATTATAATGTATGATACCATTGTTAAACTATCATGTTTTCTGATAAAATAATATAAAATATTCAGTTTATATGAACAAATTTTAAAAGTTTTAAGTGTGTGGATTCAGCTTGATGGTGTAGGGTTTTCGTTATCAACATTTCATTGCATTCTAGATTATTTTACTTTCTAGACAATATATTTACAGTATAAATTCATTCTTTGTTATGATATTGTAACACATCATGAAAATATGATTGTTTAATATTTTTCTTAAAAGGTTTAAAATTATAAATTAATAACAACATATTTTATTTCAATTGAAAACAGTTTTTTTTTTTTTTATTAAACAAACTGAATATCTACAGTTTTATTATTTTTAATATTTTATTTCATTGTAAATCTATATAAATGGCCAAAGCATTACATTCAAGTAATCACTAATGAATTATTTATTTTAGGAGTTATTTACATATGGAAAAGTCAAAAACTTAAATGTAGTGCAATCTAAATTTTAGATAATACTTCAATACATAATTCCGGATTAGTATTTAAAATATAACATAAACTTAAAAATTGTATTTTATTATTAAAGTAAATTAAAAATTTGTCATCAAGGTATTCTTGTGTTTCATGACTTGTAATTGGATTTTTGTTTGGAATTTTTTTTGAATTTTTGCTTAGTTATTTTTGCATGGTATTTTTTATTTATGATTTATGATTTATAGGTAGCTACATATTAATCAATAATTATTTACTTGAGGCGTTTAATACTATGTATTTATCAAAATATCATCTAAGATAATTCAAAAGAAGTTCCAAAATAATATTTTTCATATATCATTTTAAGATTAAGGTTTAAATGTTATCTCATAAAATTGTTTGTTTCTATGAGAAAACAAATAAATTATTATTTGTATTACCTATTATTCAAATGAATTGAATAGCTTTTAATAGAAGTTCTATTATCAAGATTAACCCTGTGGACGATTAGGTTTCTATTATATTATTTTGTTTTAATATTTTAAAAAATTCCTACACCAGTTGCCGCAACAAAAACCAAGTTCAAGTGATGGGAAAGTAGATATTGATGAACAAAAATTGCTGAAGGACTGGGATTTTGCCCGCTTTTTTCATAAATCAAATAATATAGCAGAAAAAAATTCTCAACAAAAAGCCAAAGAACAGGTATCGTCGGTACCTAGACGAATGCCACAGCATAATCGTAATGGTTCAGAATCATCCGGCCCTTCCAAATTTATACCCAATGTGTTCAGACGAGAGAATACAGATTTTTTCGTACCATCAGCTCGTCATTCTGCCATGTTTTTTGATGGAAGACGTTCTGATATTCAGCAGAGAAGAAGTTCAGATGTTAGTAAAAAGTCTTTGGAACGAACTGATTCATTAAAAAAACCGTGGAAACCAACTAGGCCAAGGCGAGAAAGAACTGATGGTGATATAGTATTGCAAACCAACCGTCAAAGATTTGTCAGACCATTGTTAGAAAACAGACGTTTAGATAATGATCCCAGGTTTTCACGAGGAAGTGCTAATAGTAGCAAGAAGAGTAATGGTCAAGATAATGGATTTACCAATGAAACTAATCAGGTTAGAGATAGAAAAGTAAAGGTTTATATTTCATGCCATGTGTTTTACTTTAATACGCGTTGTCGCTAATAATACACATATCAGGTGTCTCAATCACTACTAAGAATAATAGGTACTTAGTGTATAGACACCTCATATATATATATATATATATATATATATATATAGAGGATGATTAGGTTTATGTCATTTATTAATTTCATTTATATCACTGTTGATCATCATGTCCAAAGAGTCTATTAACGTGTTAGATGATTTTAATCTTGTACATTATGGTGATATGACTGGTTGGTCAGTGGTATTTGTGAAAATTGCATGACTTTAAACCAATTTATCCTGGTTTATATTTTTGGTACAAACAAATACTAACTGACTGTTAGTGATGTGCTTCGATATAAAAACAAATCATCTTTCTTAATACTCATTGTGAAATGTTGTTTTATTGTTCCATTTTACGTATGAAAAATATTAACTATCGTTTATCAATGTGATATTATAATCAGTCAAATGTTTTATCAAAATATGTTCTACCCATTAGTTGGAAAAAATTTCAAATTATAAATTAAAGAAATGTATGAATTAATTAATCAATTAATTATTCATAATCTGAGTTGAATATTCATTAACATCTATTCATTTTGAATTTTCAATAGGTACTATGTCTCACGTTTGGTATTAATTTCATTAGTAAGAGAGATGCAAGATAATTCATAAATTGTTTGACTAAAATCAAATTTAAAACAATTAAATTTAACCTAATGTTTATATCATTGCACATCTCTAAATAATTTTATATAATAAGGAAAAAAATTGCACATAAAATCCAATACTTATCGCGTATGTATTTTGGAATGCGCGAGAATGAAATTGGAATTGGGTTTTTCCCCATAATCTTGGTTTAAAATTCTGATCTCATATATATATAAAAAAAGTTTGAATGTTATATGCTATATTTAATACAAAAATGCGTTTGTGTTGTGTGCATGTAATGAAGTGTTGTGTTTGTGTTGCATGATTTGTGTACATATTAGCATTTTGTAAATAGTTAGGTACCTAGGTTTTTATTGATGATAGTTGTAGAATAAAACGTATAAATGTTAATATAACGAAGAGAGAGGATTAGTAATGGCAAAGCAGTTCATACAGATATTTATAAATAACATATATTTATACATTTAAAGTCAATGAGGTAAGTATTTAAAGATATGTATGTTTTAATTATTGGCATAAATAATAATATTTCATGGGAATACTAGCTCAAACTGGTTGAGCATAATATACGCTAAAAATTGTTCACAACTAATACACGCTGAATAACCATACTAATGCAAAATTACAAAAAATGTATGTCTTATAAGAAATAAATGTATATTGAATTAATATTATGATACATTTGAAATTACAGAACCGTGATGAACGCCGTAGTGATTTCCATAGACATGACATATCAGGTGGATCAAGTTCAAGGACAAGTTCAGTTCTACCAGATCTGCTTTCTCAGGTTTTATTGTTAAATAAATATAAAATCTGTATTATACATATTTTGAACATTGTTTCTTTATTTTATTTTCTAGGCTTCATCTAGTCCTGGTACTCCAAGTCAAAGACTTGACAAAAGCAATAGTGAAGAGGTAAATAATCAAATTATTAGACAACATGTCAATATAAATTTTTAATTTATTTTAAATATTGCCATTTAATTTTTTAATTGTGCAATTAGTGTTGTTTTAAAATAATATCTAATCGTATTTGATTTTGTTTTATGTCCATTAACATCATTAACTCAAACATCATGTCCACATTTGTTAAAAGTAAGTGTAATTAATCTTAATACTTTTATTATCAACAGTTATTAACATGTGTGTAAAATGTAAATATAATGCTTACAAATGTGGCTGTTGGTATTAGAAGACACTTAATTTATTATTTGTTTTCTGTTGATCTAAATAAAATTGCTAAAAGTTTTTTATTATTTGTTTCAGTACCAAAACGCAATATCTAAAACTTATTCCTTACTGCAGAAACAACGTTCATTCCTGACATTTGGCTTTGGGGCTGGTGGTACTGGTACTAGCACAAGTTCACAAGGGCCTGGTCGTCGTGAGTCACACGTTAACGTTAATGTTACACCAACAGTACATGATTTAGCATCTGAGACACCCGAGATACGTAAATACAAAAAACGTTTCAATTCTGAAATCCTCTGTGCCGCATTATGGGGTATGTATATATATCTATGTATATTTAGGATATATTGTTGTGCAAATATTTAAACTAATTTTTGTTCTTAGGTGTGAACCTGTTAATTGGCACAGAGACTGGACTTATGTTATTAGACAGAAGTGGTCAAGGTAAAGTGTACCAACTTATTTCTAGAAGACGATTCCAACAAATGGAAGTATTAGAAGGTCAAAATATTTTAGTAACTGTTTCTGGCAAGAAAAATCGTGTTAGAGTCTATTATTTATCTTGGCTGAAATCTAAAATTCTTAGAACAGATGGGGTGAGTTGAATGTGAAAGTGTGTATATTTATGATAATTATTAGAGATGTTCCGGATACCCGATATCATATTTAAGACTTGGCTCTTACTCGGTACCCGGAGTAATACCTACATTTTTACCCAGCCCTTGGTACCCGCCGAAATACTACATTTTTACTCGACTCATATCCAATGGCAAACGCTGATAATCTATTTATAAATATATGCATAGTTATAATTAGTATAACGGGAAAAATAAAAATTTAAAAACTTTAGGGTAATACATTTTAATTAATTTTGGTACTTACCTATTGGATGGAAGAACTGAACCGATTTACAATAGACAATTGATTATAAACAAATTATGTTTTCCTACTGCGAATTACAAAAATAAATCTCGTGTTTACTGTTTAATATTTATATGTAAATTATATGATAACAATCTGCAATCAAAATCCATTATAAAATATAAATTATTCCTACACAAATATTCTCAGTTATAAGATGTAATGAGTAATCACTGTACGTACTATACTCTACAGCTTTGCACAGCGACACTCGTTTGATCTGTAATCTGTTTTATTTTTCTACTTTGCTAGTACCTATTGCTTGTTTATTTTAAAATTTTTACTCGGCCAATACTCGATACCCGGTTAGTACTATAAATTTTACTCGATCAATACTCGATACCCGGTTAGTTTGAACAATTTTACTCGGCCAGTAAAACCCGGCTTAATACCAGATTTTCTACTCAGAACATCTCTAATAATTATTGTAATTTTTATTATTTCTTCTATGTAAATTTGTAATTTACACTATTTTTTTTTTTGTTGTTATTTTTGCAGCAAGTAGAGCGTAGGAATGGTTGGATAAATGTTGGAGATTTACAAGGTGCTGTTCACTTCTGCATTGTAAAGTATGAACGTATTAAATTCTTAGTGATAGCACTCAAAGATAGCATCGAGATCTATGCATGGGCTCCTAAACCATATCATAAATTTATGGCTTTTAAGGTATAATATTATTGTTACTGTGTGTATTAATTTTTATTTTAATAATTCTGTAAAATTTTTCTTTAGTCCTTCGGAGACCTTGTTCATCGACCCCTACTAGTAGATTTGACAATTGAAGAAGGGGCACGACTTAAGGTGATCTATGGATCAGCTGACGGATTCCATGCAGTAGATCTTGACTCCGCCTCTGTGTATGATGTATATTTACCTAAACATGTAAGTGATTTTTTGAATCTTATAAACCATGAGTTTTATTAATATTTTTATTGTTATAATTACTAGACTCAAGGAGCTATTGCGCCACATTGTATTGTTGTGTTACCAAACTCTAATGGGTTACAATTGTTGTTATGTTTTGACAACGAGGGTGTCTATGTAAATACTTATGGAAAGGTACTTATTTAATATTTTTAATCTTTGTTTGTTTTAAGTTTTTTTCATTTTTTTTAACCATGTACATTTATAGACGTCAAAGAATATATTATTACAATGGGGTGAGATGCCTACGTCGGTTGCATATATTGGCACTGGTCAAATAATGGGTTGGGGCAACAAAGCAATCGAAATACGAAGTGTAGAAACTGGTCATTTGGATGGTGTATTCATGCACAAAAAAGCACAGAGGTTGAAGTTTCTTTGTGAACGAAATGATAAGGTATGTTAATTTTGTTAGTTGTATAATAAATCTATTATTTATTTATTTCATAACTGTTATTAATTTATTAAAATTAAATATAAAATAGAATTTCTTAATAGTCTTTTGAAATTGTAATGTAAATTCATTTGGTTTGTAGTTTAATAGTTTTATAATATACTATTTAATTTTGAATAAACAAAATAGGTTAACATTTATTTGTACATTCTAAAATTATAATAACTTACTTAAAAATAATAATATCAATAAAATCCTTCGAGATTTCCTAGATAATATCTTACCTTTAAATTGCATAAAATTTAATTTCACTCTAATTTTAGAAATTACAAAGTAAAATTTGTTATTGTGGAGGCAAAATTGTCCATGTTCAACGATTGTAAGACATAGACAACAAATGCCTGTGTAGCGTCCTCTTTAGATGATTTTATAATATTATTCAAACCAATATTTAAAAATTTTTTTTCAGGTATTCTTTTCGTCAGCTAAAGGTGGGTCATGTTGTCAGATATATTTCATGACACTCAACAAACCAGGCATGGCCAATTGGTAAAATCAATTATAATCAGAGTAACATAAATTTGTAATTAATGATAAAACATAATGATTAACATTAATGGCCGATAAGTATATTTAAACGGACCAAACTATCTGGATACCATCTATGATGTGACAGCTTACAATTTATTACCAAGTTATATTATGTATACAAATTTATATCTATATATATATATATAATTTTATTATATTATATGTTTATACATATAATAATATTATTGCTTCAAAACAAAAAGACTTGATTACCAAGTGTGGTAAATATATAGAAAAATATTAATCCTCGACACTAATGTATTTTTAATAATTTTCATGTAGTTTTTTACCTTATATTAATGTGCTTGTGCACTATAAGATTTATTATTATTTTTTTTTTTTATCAAAACACTAGAGGCCATTTACACATTTAATATTGTTTCCTATGATGCCCAGTGTTCCCAAATGGGTTTGAGCTGTGAAACAGAAATT
The DNA here is from genome assembly GCF_005508785.2 of Acyrthosiphon pisum. Taxonomy (NCBI): domain Eukaryota; kingdom Metazoa; phylum Arthropoda; class Insecta; order Hemiptera; family Aphididae; genus Acyrthosiphon; species Acyrthosiphon pisum. The sequence goes on from NC_042494.1 coordinate 22,950,759, forward strand.
TATGAACAAATCTATAATAATATATAATACAATTGTCACTTAGAAAACATTAATATGTATATTCTTTGTGTTTTGAAAGCTCACGTTTATTATTTTATGTTACTGATAAATTATTCAATATAAATATATAATTATTTTATACTTTAAATTATTTATTTTAATTTGTTATTAGTTTAAATTGCAAATAAACAATATTATTAGTCCATAATTTTTATATTTATAAAATCAATTACATTGTTCTTAAATCCAAATTATAGGACTATGAACAAAATTACTTGTACATTTATATGTTTAGTATTATTATTATTATTATTATTATTTTTTTTACTGAAAAATAATATTAGTAATTTTTCTATGGATTGTTTTAGGATTTTAGTATTTTATATTTTGTTGTATGAAAACAAAACAATTGCTAATTAAACTAGACAAAATTGTGGTGCTTCAATATGATTTGCAAAAGAGCAAAACAAATCTTTTGTTGTACTATTTATCATTTTTCTTCATCTACTTATGTGTCTACATTTTTGTATTGAATTATAATACGTGTTTTAGATACATATATATATATATATTTTTTTGCATAAAAAAATAATTACCTTGTTCTCCTATACAACAAAACACTTATTTATCCATATTATTAACATAATTCATAACAAGAAATGTTATTAAACAGTGACTTGGAGAGGCTAAATTAAAGATTTGAAATAAAAAAAAATAAGCAATAAATTGCAGCATTTTGTACAGATTCGTAAACTACACACCATTTGAGTATTTTACATCACCACCCTTTTGGTAGCTATAATTTAAATGTTTATACTACAATATGACTTGTGTAAAATGTATTTTAAAATGAGTATGGCTGATAATAATTAATAATAAACCGTACTGCATAGGCGTAGAATGGTGGGGGCTAAGGGGGCTATGCATCTCCAGAATTCTGTTAATCCACCCGGAAATCTGTTTAGCCCCCTGCGTAAAAGCTTACTGTTTCATACATCCGTATTATGTGAGAATTGAAAAAAATTTCTATTATTATAGCGAATAAAAACATGGCTTAAAAATTCTATGACTAACGATAGATTTGAAAATCTATCGTTACTTCATATTGAAAGAAATTTGGCTTATATTATTAATACTGAAAATATTTTTAATATATTTGCCCAAAAATTAGGCGTTTAAACCTTATACTATAGTAATAATTTCCAATTTAAAATGTTTTTTTTTATATTTAATTTAAATACAAAAATATGTATTGATAATAATAATATGATATTGTATTGTAGTATATTATTTATTTATATTTCACTTTAAAATGGGTTCTTTAGTCCTTTTTATATTTTGTTTCTTTAGTTATATTTGTAGGAAATTATGTTCTGTATCCGAATCATTATAGCCGTTTTGTGAAATAATTCGCAAGGAGTTCTGACATAGGTACCAGAAAAAAAAGTGGCTATAGTCCCTCCAAAAAATTTTATCACGCTACGCCTACGCTATGCCGTACTGAACAAAGTTAAATACATGCCGTCCATTATCCATATCATGCATTGCCTGACACATGGGGGGGGGGGAGGGTACAACTGTTTAAATGTTTAGGCCAACCATAATCTTAGGTTAATATAGTGACACAATAACTGTATGGTTGGGAGTACTAAAATGAATTAGTTAAATCAATATAGTTAGAATAACCATAAAATAATAGTTGGAATAATAATATAATACTATAAAATAAACAGTATAATCAACCATGACGAATAGTTGAAATTACTATTTTATATGGTTAAAAAACAGAAAAAAATATTAAAAAAACCTATATCCGGAGATTAATCCTTACGTATATAAGTCTTACGCCTAAGATCCACCTACCTAACAATGCATTGAAATAATTGCGCAAAAGAGATCTATTTAAACGAATGGTTTTTTTTGGTAATTAAATTTTTAAATTTTATTATAATAATTTGAATTTAGAATTTCTATTGTAATTTCTATTACAATATTTTATATGCAGTAGCGTAGGAAGACTCTGGAAAACTTGGAAATGCGCCTTTTTAAAGATAAAAAAAATTGACGAAATTATATTTTTGAGCTGTTTACAGACATGGTCAGTTTTCAATTTTTTTAGTTTTTTTTTCTATAAATATCATTAAAGTTTTATCTGTTGGGCCAAAAAGTGTAAAAAATGAATACAAGGCTCCTGATATATTGTTACAATATAGCAGTTGAAAAATATTAAAAATACATAGGCACAATTTTTTTTTATAAGCATTTAAAGATCGAATTTTGACAAAATTTATCAAATTTAAAATTGAATAATTATTTCGTAATTAAAAATTTATAAAATGTTCAACTTTTATATCTAAGGATTGAAAATGTATAACAAAATTCCACGGAAGTAGTTAATTCTGTTATCAAAAAATCTAAAAAATATTATTAAAAAAAAAAAAAACTGATGTTAAATTTGTAAATGTAAGTAATCTGAGCAAAAAAATGGAAGGGGGGGGGGGGTCATAAACTCCAACTTTACAAAAGTAAGGCCTTGCGGGTATTCAGTTGTAATATACTTGTACTAAATTGTATGATTGGCATAGGTAACTATATTATATAATTAAAATTATTTTAACATTGATTATAGTTGCTGTAACTATTCAATATTTGTACATCAACCATTTTATATGGTTACAGTTAAGTTACTATTTTATATAGTTCAAATTACTATAAAATAGGTTGGTGTAACTATACTTTTTTAACTTATTCATTTTAGTACTCTCAACTAAACACATTGTTTTATATAACCAAATAATGGGTTATGCCAACTGAAAATTATCCAACTATTTACTAAAACCAATTTTTTTTTTCGTGTGGCAACATATCTGGCATTTCACCCATAAAATAGAAAAAAAAAAGATTAAAAATCTTCATACAAAACGTCTGTAATAGTGCAATTATATGTCGAAATTGGATGATAAATATATGATACTTTAACGTAAACAAAAAAACGGACAAATTTTGGCTCCTCTAAAAAAAAAATATCCAAAAATTGTTTAATAATTTCTTTGAAATATTTCAAAGTTAATTTGGGAAAAAAATCCAGTGCTGGCAGTTTGACAAAGTGTGTTGTTGATGAGGGTGATGGTCGAACGTGCATTAAACTTACGGGCCGTTACCGATTCCAGGTCAGTACGTCTTTTTGATTGACATTGGCAATGATGTGACGAGACGCATATAGTTAAATAGGTTAACGTGGAAATCTGGAAGTCTTGGAAATCCCTGGCCTGTCACCTAACCACCAATACCACGACTTAACGTGACGGTAACCTGCGATTTTGAGACTACTTTATCAAGGTTTGTTTTATTTTTATTTTACAAACCTATATGATAATAATATAATAAACACACTAGCCACTGAGTATTTACCTATATAGGTAATATTATCTAAGTAGGTATGCTATTGTTATTGGAGGCAATTTGATTACGCTCTGTTTGGGTGTAAAATTCAAGTGAAAAAAAATTGCCACTGCCTAGATTAGGTAAGCAATGTGTGTGCCCGCAAAATTAATCATGACAATATTTTTAATCGCAACATTAATAACAATAAACAATATTAATTATAAATAATAATACAATTTATAATAATTGATAATTAAAAAGAAACATGATTTATATTCCCTTATTATGACATACAAGCTTGTTGTGTTATAATTTGGTTCATTTTAAGTTAAAACGGAAATTACATTATTTTATATTTTTATCCTAAAAATTCAATTTTCTTGTCTTGATGACAGTGCATTTTTGGCCCACTCGTATTTTACATTTTTGAGCATCTTCGCTTTTCATATAGATTCCGAAAATGAGTTTGCCTTCTTTCTTGTGTTTGCCCAATATGGACAGTGGCTTATAAATGCTCTCCGATGTATCCTGATCGATATTCACCATTTTGCACCTTTCGCAACCCTCAACGAACTGTGGAAAAATGTGACATTTATAAAAACCACTGCGAGTAAAAAGAAATATAATATAGATGAATTGTCTGCCGTACTTGAAATTTGACACCTCCAATGTCCAACTCCTGCCAAGTTAATTCGCCAAAGGGTGGTAGACTGTCGCCAGAAATCAAGAAGTTACCTCGGAATCGATATAACAAATTATCTTCATCCTAATGATTCGATATATTATGGTTGTTAATAATATTACTAACATAATAATATCTAATTAATAAAATTTATTTTATACTATTTCCGCTATCTCGTTTTCCATTTCTTGCTGTAACCACTTGAGCGTTGATTGTGTGGACAATAGATACTGACATCGATTGGAAGCAATTACCTTTGGATCTATCCTTTCTAAAGTCCATACAATTAAAATTAAATAGTAGTTAGGTACATAGTAATCAGTAACAATACCTAATAGTAGTATTATATTATTCATATACCTACGAATGTTTAAAATGTTTCATTAAATGATTAATAGATACCTATTTTGATATCCAGTCAATTAGGTACGTGTAGACTGTTACTACAGGCTAATACCTATACCTACATAACGTAAAAAACTATCGGAAACGTTCATAAACGTAATTCAATGAGATTGTCAATAAATAATTGTTATATTATTTATTTAGTAAATTTTTATGAAATTGTGATGGTGGTTTTGAGATAATTTTTAATTTTATATTGTCTGTATAATAATATAATTTGGAAATTTCGTAATAGGCGTATAAGTTTGTGTAATGTGTATATAGTATACAGGGCGATTCACAGAGCATGTTCACCCCTTCCATTTTTTCATTTAACTATGGATTTATTCAAAATTTGATTATTGGAATATTTAAATTTACTCAAAACATTATTTAAAAATTTTTTTTTTTGTTTTACTTTTCTAGAAGTATCCTTTTCTGATACAAACTTATGTTTTTCAAAGAAGTTGAGCGTGATTATACGGTGAACCACTCTGTACAATATAACTAAAATTTAATAAAATTGAACGAGCACATTTTCGTGCCATGATCAAATCAACAGTCAATGCTTTTAGACAACATAGTTTATAATATTTTGTTTGATGTGGCCACAGAGTGAAGGAATTAGTTTACCATAGCTCTTAGGTGCTATAGTGCGGCTAGTGCACCTAACGAGTCTTAACCCAGGCTGATCGAGGTTCCAACTGAGCCATTCGGCCACTTCGTCGCCACAGTCCATTCCTTCCAAATGTCCACCCCAACATATTTTTCCCATTCTCATGGTGTCACTGTGTTTTGTGTCCAGTGGAACTACCATCGGAACTTCATCTTCGTTTTCTAGAATAGAAGTAGAAATATTTTAGATTCTGAGTGGAACGATGAATGTATTGATTTTACAATGATGTGTGTTTTTTTATTTTTTTTATATTTTTTTTGTGTCTGTGTACACGATAAGTAGTCGAAATAATGCTACGATTTTCAACTTCAGTATCTTGTTCGATCAGAAAGTGAATATCGTTGGTGCATTGGGGAGGTCAAAATTTAAATTTCCCAGTAGTTTTCAAAAGGGCCGGGAAAAACAAAAGAAAAATTAAGGAAAAACGGGAATTTTTACGCAAAATCGATTTTTCACAAAATTGAATTTGGTTTTTGGTGTAACACTTTATGCAATGTTGACTGAATGTTTATCTTAGCATTTTCTATACATCATAACATTTTCAAAATATTTTGATTTATTTTGAGCTCTTTACGGACATTTTCATTTTCCATTTTAGATTCTGAACGAAGTGATGAATGTATTGATTTTACAATGATGTGTGTTTTTTTTTTTTTTTTTGTGTCTGACGACAACTTTTGGAGCAATAAAAATGCTTCGATTTTCAAAAGTTGTACCTTTTCTGAAAGGAAAGTGAATCTAGTTGGTACTTTGGGGGGTCAAAAGTGAAAATTTCAATACTTTTCAAAAGCGGCAGGAAAAACCTTAAAAAAATAACGGAAAAACGCGAATTTTTACGCAAAAACCATTTTTGACAAAACGAAAACTTACTTTTACTGTAACTCAAAAATAATTTGCAACAGATGTTTATATTAGCGTTG
>NC_042494.1:22956854-22966530 GCF_005508785.2 Acyrthosiphon pisum
TACATATTAAAAACCTAGAATAACTATTTTAGTTATTTGTTGTGATTGTATAATATTATTCTTGGGTATGCTTGAAACTTCTAAAATATACTATTATATATCTATGATAGTATCACGGTATGTTGTTGATGTATAACGCGTTATAAGTACCTAATGGATATTGTGATATGATTAATTTGGAATTTATTATAGGTCAATTTTTTTTAATACCATATATAACATTATGTCTTATACCTAGACTGACATACCGTCTCCGCTCAGAATCGTTTTTCTTATACAATGATATTATATCATTGAATTCAAATTTAATACCATCCATTATACAGTGGTTACACTTGTAACCTACTGTACAGCAGAGCGAAATCCACTTACCCACCTTTTTTTATCTTTAAAAAGGCGCATTTCCAAGTTTGCCAGAGTCTTCCTACGCCACTGCATATAAAATATTGTAATAGAAATTATAGAAACAATATACTATTAGCCTTCTATTAAATTTTCAAGCTTTTTTATCAAACAAATAAAATTTTATTGATATTTTTAGAAAAAAAACTAAAAAAAAATGGAAAATGAAAATGTCCGTAAAGAGCTCAAAATAAATCAAAATATTTTGAAAATGTTATGATGTATAGAAAATGCTAAGGTAAACATTCAGTCAAAATTTCATGTATCTACGGTCATTTTTTTTAAAGTTACACCAAAAACCAAATTCAATTTTGTGAAAAATCGATTTTGCGTAAAAATTCCCGTTTTTCCTTAATTTTTCTTTTGTTTTTCCCGGCGCTTTTGAAAACCACTGGGAAATTTAAATTTTGACCTCCCCAATGCACCAACGATATTCACTTTCTGATCGAACAAGATACTGAAGTTGAAAATCGTAGCATTATTTCGACTACTTATCGTGTACACAGACACAAAATAAATAAAAAAAAAAAATAAAAAAAAAAATAAAAAAAAAAATAAAAAAACACACATCATTGTAAAATCAATACATTCATCGTTCCACTCAGAATCTAAAATACATTTACACAGTTTATTTTTAAAGTCATTTTAAGTACAAATTTGGACGAAATTACATATTAAAAAACCTAGAATATAACTATTTTAGTTATTTTGCTGTGATTGTATAATATTATTCGTGGGTACTTGAAACTTCTAAAGTATACTTTTATATATCTATGATAGTACCACGGTTTTTTGTTGATGTATAACGCGTTATAAGTACCTAATAGATATTATGATATGATTAATTTGGAATTTATTATAGGTCAATTTTTTTTTAATACCATAGATAAGTATATATATGTCTAATACATAGTCTGATATACCATCTTCGCTCAGAATCGTTTTTCTTATACAGTGATATTATATCATTGAATTCAAATGTAATACCATCCTTTATACAGTGACCCATTTCTAACCTACTGTACAGCAGAGCGACATCCACTTACTCACCTTTTTTTATTTGTATTTAATGAAAATATGTAGCGATAATCAATAATGTTAAGTTTTGATACAAATGGTTAAATTTTTTCATCAATAAATAACATGATGTCATCGTAGGTACCTACTGATTGGGGTTCCTTGGAAATTCTGGTATCGATCAAGGCCATAAATGAATACAATTTCGGGGGGTCAAATATTCTTTTAATATGGATACTGGACACTTATGATTTTACATTCAAAATACAAAAACTCTTGTTCTACTTTTAAAAATTTCGGGTGGGGGGGGGGGTCCGGGCTACTGGACTTCCCCCATTACCAGTTATTTTAAGGCGACATTCCATTATAATATACACCGCCGTGTTCCGTCTAGACCAGGGATCGGCAACTGGCGGACCGCGGTCCGGATCCGGACCGCGGAAGGCAAAACTCTGGACCCTGTCAACACATTGTACTTCATTATGTTATTTTCTGTAATAGTATTATTATTAATAGAGAAATTAATTTAATTTAATTTATCAAACTCAGATTATAGTTATATCATAATTCATTGAAAAATATTTTATCGGGCAGGTAATAAACGGTTTTATTACAATGTTATCGGCCAACGGCCGAGTCGCGACAATACCAAATATTTCGATTTTCTAAGAACTCCGAAGAACCGACGGCAAAAAATTATATTTATTGCTTATTGTTGCTATCCATTGAAATAATTTTATTATTTGTCTGTCTCCAGTATTTTCTAAATAACAATTTAGTTAACGATTTAGTACGTGTACATTCACGATTCGCCTGTGGATAGAGTGCGTGTTTCGTTTTATATTATTCGTTCAATATGTTGAGTAAAAAACGCAAAATCGACAGCGAAAATAGGAAGTTTATGAACAAGTGGAATGAACTATATTGTTTTGTATTCAGGGGCGTATTTAGGTAGGGGCTATGGGTCCCATTGCCCAGAGCGGCAAATTTTTAAAGATTTAGAGGGGCGGCAAATTTTTATTTTTATTTAACAAATTATTCGTTTGTCGTCACACATGTAGGTATTTTGAAAGATTTACTATTTTATTTATAATATTTTTTCACTCTTAACTGGTACAATAATGTTGTTTAAATGTCTAATTATACCTTCCTTGTTGAATGTAACATTACAATTTTAAATAAGTATATATTTATTATATATATTATATACAGTATATTAGTAAATACATTTACTGTTGAGGGGGGGGCGGCAAATATGTGTTGCCCCTATCCTGAAATTCCTAAATACGCCACTGTTTGTATTGCCTGAAAGGGTTGGAGCCATTCCAGTCTGTTTAATTTGCAATTCAACTGTTGCTATTATTAAAAGTGGAAATTTAAAACGGCATTATGAAAATACTCATAAAGATTTTCATACAAAATTTCCTCCAGGCAGTGAAGTGCGTAAAAATAAGCTCCATGCATGTATATGTTATCTTACAAAAATAGTACGACTACACTTATACGGTGTATGAGTGAACAAGAGAAATCAACTGAAGCAGCGTTGCGTGTGTGCTGGGTTCTTAATAAGCACCAAAAACCGTTTTCCGATTCCGAAATAGTAAAAGAGTGTATGTTGGAAGTGGTCACTGCACTTTTTCAAGAAAATAAAAAAATCGTTACCTCTATCCAAGATATTCCTTTGTCGGCAAGGAGTAACACAAGAAGGACGGAAATGTTGGCAGCCGAAAACAAAAAAAGCTTATTTGAACTTTTGCATAAGTCACCGTGCTACTGCATTGCGCTTGATGAATCTTGTGACTTAGTTGATTCTGAACAAATGTCAATTTTCGTACGATTCTTTGACATTGAAAATAAAGTGTTTAGAGAAGAGTTACTAGGTAAGGAAAAGAAATGCAATTTTTCGTATTAAATAATTTACTGTAATAGATATTTTTTTTTTTCATACTTTTTAATATTGTAATTTTTAATATAAAAATGTATTATTTATTTATTTAATTGTAATGACTGAATAATTATTTTTATTTTTATACTGCTATTTTTAAAATATAAAGATTTGAAAAAGATTTTTTCACTGGACCTCATTGATTTATTATTTTAATTTTTAGGACTCCAATAGAAATTACTTGCCGACCCCTGGTCTAGACCATGCAGTTGTTTTAACTGTTGTTTGCGTCAAAACAACCGCACGTCGGGTGTTATAATAGTGGCGAGGAAAATTAGTAGTTAAATATTTTCAACTGTTTGTTATAATACTGTGGTGTTGAACCACGCCATTAGATACACGGGACCCCGGAATGCCACCTTTACACGTTTACTATATTACCTATCACAATAGGTATAAGTGTAATAATAATATATGTCAGCTATATATATTACTATATCAAATACCATAGAAATAAATGCAAAATACAAATAACTACCACGTTTGTGTCAAAATCTGCTATATTTACCGGCGTAAACGAGGGTCATGGTTCCTTTTTGCAAATCTATATAAGGCTTGATAAGACAGAGTTTCGGATCTTCTGTTTGCGTAATACACACTTCCGACGTGCTGACCACCGCCCAGTTTCGGTCGTATTGAAACCCGTACGATTCCAATTGCCATTCATCCGTTTCATAAGCTCCGCATGACTTGATCGGGAAAACGAAAAGCCTTGACACGTGCAAATCCATTCTATTGTACCTGTACATTTCGATTAAAACGATAACGAATCATAATATAATATACAGGTATTTGACGCAAGTTGGTGTGTGATACGAAGGACGTTTGTTTGAGTATTGTATTTTTGAGGTGGATGAAGGCGGCTGGCCATCTGGACACGCCCTTAAGACTTAACACTTTAACAGTTTTAAACTGTCAGTATAATATTGCTTAGCAAACGTTTAGTCCCTACATATTATACAAAAGATGTATTGGATAATCAGAAAACAATTTTTGGGCATTTAGGGGGTGTGGGTGGATTATCTTTAGCCCCTGCGTCGGACGATTAAATATGTATTCTGTAGACTACCAAAATATTTTGTCTGTACTCAAACAGTGTTCGAATTCACTTGGAAATTAATTAACAATATGCAATAGCCCATTACTCGTCGACTGTGTTGTGTTGCAGTGGTCCACGAGTTTGAACTGATTTTTCTGCCAAAATTGTTCGACAAGCGTATTCGTAAAGTCTATCAGCGTCTGATTCGCTGGACTGGTTGCCAAATGAAACCCGAACTGATCCTGTCTGCCGTCCGTTAATAAGATCAATGTGATCGCCTCAAATGTGACCTCAGTAATAATAACAGAAAATATATAAAAGTACCTTATGATGATACTGATGTATAATAGTTTATGTCCTGCAGTGATAATAATATTGCAACAATTCGGTTAGTCTCAGCTCTTCATCTGTATGACCCAAATGCGCCTGACACGCGCAAAGGGTTGCAAAAACCACTCACTCGGAGTAGTGAGAACAATACAGTGACTACTGGATATACGTATTTTACCCGGTAACGAAAATGGTTTGAATTTTGTATGATGTATGTTTTATGAAAAAAACAAAACACAAAATACGAACGTATTGTGAATATAAGTTAGGTTCCCCCTACCTGTAGGGTTGCCATTCGTCCCGATTTCGCCGGGACACTACCGGTTTTTACTACAGAGTCCCGCTATTTTTCATTTCCCGGCCGGGACGTGGATAAGTACCGGTTTCTTGAAATAAGTCCCGAATTGTTCATGTGTGAATAACAAACAATAAATAATTGTCGGAAATTTCCGAGATAGCCGAGGACCGATAATTTTACCGATAAAGTTTCATAGCGACATAGCGCGCGTATACAATTTATAGAAATAACGATAAGTCGTATATTATAGTCATATATTAGAAAAAATTCGAAAAATGAAGTTAGATGAAATCGATGATGAATAATGATGCATATTTAAACAATACACATATTAGTAAATAAGTAAGACCACTCTGTTTTAAATTAAAAATTGTGTACCTAATTATTTTTTTTAGATAATTTAAAATTATATTTATGAATAAGATAATAATAATACTATTATTACATTTTGTGATATTTCTAATTTTTGACTTTTTTATTTTATTTAAATTATAATATAATAAAAATATTAAATAACGTTGGACTAAAAAAAGTATTATTAAAAATTCCAAAGAATGTGTTTTTTTTTTTTTTTTGGGGGGGGGGGGGGTTATAATGTCCCGACTTGTATTTTTGTATAAATGGCAACCCTACCCTACCTAGGAAAAGGTGGGTCTTGGTATTTTTTTTAAAGTATTATTTTATTTATTATATTATTCACAATATAATAAATAATAATATATTATAACAATTGAAAATTAATATTTAAATAAAAATAAAAATGGATATAACTATGCTGCTGAAAAAATTTATCTTCTCCACCCACATCCCACTTATCGAGTTTGAGTTGCACCATTATTGTAAATAGGTACAATAATATACATCTTGGATTAAATGTAAAAATATTATTTAAATATGATATTAAAATACATAAGTACACATTATTTTATTATATTTTGCACACTATCAACACTTATCATTTATTTAAGTCAGTATAATGTCTAATGTTTAAAACTAACAATGATTATACGTACTTCATGTTAAATTAATCTTAGAATACTGCATATTTAAACCATGGTAATATAATTACCTATCTATTTACTAATGAGAACATTATTATCAATAATGAACTCTTAACATATTATTATCTAAGTCTAAGTATGTATAGGCTAAATCGACATTTATAAATCTTAATACCACTGATTTTAAAGTAAAAATCCACTAACCTCGGTAAACGCTTCTACTCAATTAATATTTAAAATATTATTTTCGATTTTACTTGAAGCTTTTTATGGTTTTTTTTTGTTTAATTGCTTTTCAATTAATATAATAAAACGACTACGTTTTTACTCGAACATATCATTAAAGCCTATAATTTATATTACCTGTGTATTATTGTATACAATAATATGTTAAGCGATGTATTAAAAAACAATAGGTACCTAATACCTATTGTTGAACGTCCTCACTACTCGAATGAATATTAAATTACTAATTTTAAATTAGTTACAGTAAGAGTGTAAGACTACAGTATATTTTATAGTTTATTGACTTAAGTAGGTAGGTAATTAAATTAATGTTGTAAATATAAATGAACGTTAATTAAAATAAACTTTAACTTTTGTAACTTACTCGTTATTTAATGTTAGGGGGTACAACTATGGTACCTATATTGAAAAATATTGAACTTTAAGTTTTATGGATTCAAGAAATACAAATAACTTTTTGTAAATATTTAAACTAAGAGTATGCTCGAATAAATAAAATTACATTGAATTTAATACTGATCAATAATCATATAAGTTATAGGTAACTACATAATTCTAATGATTTTGTTTACGCTAAAGTTTGTTCAAATACAGCAAATTAACAATCAGTAAAAACCCAAGCTGTCGTTACACAAAGCCATTAAAACATTTTGTAATACCTAACTAAAACCAAAAAAATTATAAATCCAAGCCAAAGTTTATTTCGTTATAAATTAAATATTAAAATATTATGTTAAACTTACCTACTGCGGTTTATAGACGTCTGAATTGTAATATTTTGTATCGAGCCTGTAATATTATTATCTACTATCTATTTCAAACAACGCACTTCTTTTTATAGGAACACCCGAACACTGAGCTATTAATTCTTATTTCGTAATAATAAGTGGGAATGAAGAGATTGAAAATTAAATAACTTTGTAAGTTTTAAGATAATTTTATCACAAACTCATTTATTTTATAAGCTTATCGGATATCATTATAGTATTATACAAATACGAAATATTATATAAATTATATTAAATTACGGTATACTAGCTTTCTGACATACTGTGTAGTGAACAATATTAATTTTATCTCTACATTATAGTTTTGTCTACAGTTCAATTACTGCGTCGTTGATAATTTATGTTAATTTGTGGAGTACCTATGTGTTATCGTTTAACTTGCATAAATATAAAATAAATATAGGTGTGGCACGGTTGTTGTCCTCAGTCACAAAAACTGTTCCGAGTGCAAGCACCGCCCAGCGTCACTAGTTCCCCGATGGGTGACCTGCAGTGACCACACGGGTTTTAGTGACAAATCCCTGCCACATAATATCGTCTCTTACACTGCAACAGTGCGTATATCAGATTTTGTAGTTTGTCAGGAGACACAAAAAACAGGTATTGTAAGACAGCTTATCTCATGTAATTTATATTGACAACTCCTATCTAAAAAATTTCACATGTTATAAATGAGATACGGTCATGTTTCGTACTTCATCATTGTCACTACTATTATTATTATTAATATTGTGAATAACAGTGTGACCGCTAATCCAACAGGAAATTCGCCCGATGAATAAATGTTCGGAATCAATTATTTTATTATAAATAACAATAACAATAATCTAATTTTGTCAAATTTTGAGATACGCACTGTTGCTGTATAAACGACGATATACTTGTGTTCAAACCAATCGTACCGTTCTACGTGGTAAAAAAACCAACCTAAAAAATATAACCTTCACCTAATGGCCTAGCCACGGGTTAACTAATAAACAAATAAAAATAAAGGTCATTACAATCCCCGGGAATGACTAGTTACATGCTGTATATCATTATAAACATACGTGAGACTGTAATAATGGTACCCACGCTTGGTAAACTATATTAGTCGCATAATATTATTGTTTAAGAAAAATAATAAATACCCGATAGGTAGAGAAATGTCACATTCGACATGATACGAAAAATTCATAGGTCGTTTTGAGCTTGTCACTTGATCGTATAGAGCGGATGTCTCCAAACTTTTTTATTCAAGGGCCACAAAAAATATTGTCGTGCGTATGGGGGGGGGGGGGTCCCTGCGGCCCCTGGCTTTTTCTTTAATAAATACATATATATCTATGCTATACTAGATAGCGAACGTTTTTACATCTTACATGAAAAAAGTGAAGCCAATTTTAATCTAGTAGTATAGATATCTAATATATGTAATAAAGTTATTAGGTATTCAATCAGTTATCGTCGACCAAATGATTCATTATTATCACAGAATACTCTGCTATATCCACTTTATAGGTAATTTGCTAGTGGATTAATTGTTTTATAACAGTGTACCTTTAGGTACTTTATTTCAGGGCTTCAAAATGTTATTATTACGTTATAATTTATAACGCTATAACGGAAAAAAAATGAAAAAACATAAACGAAATCAATAAACGAAAAAAATTGAATAACATTAAACATAATATATCCTTAATCATAATTCATGATTAAAAATAAACAATAAACGTATTTGTAACGTAAAAAAATTGCAAATAACGTTATTTGAAATAACGTTTGTGATTTTTTTTATACATTGAGACCAATATAATTTTTTTTTTTAATCTTATAGTTATGAACATTGGCGCAACTAGACATTTGAACTAAGGGGTGCTTAAGCTCCAAGTTTTTTTTTGTGACTCAATAGGACCTAACACCAAAAGATTTTTTAGGGGGTGCTAATTTTGACTTAGGGGGTGCTAAGGACCCAAAGCACCCCCCCTAGTTGCGCCAATGGTTATGAACAATTCAAAGTTGGCTAACCTGTATTGACACTAATTTAAATTTTCTGATTTATTTTATCGCAGGTTTATTTATAAATATTGAATTCATTACTTTATAAGCAAGTTTAATATTCAATTAATAATAAAATTATTATCCGTTGACCGTTTATGTTCGATTTAATTGGTGAAAAAATGCGGGCGTGTTATTTGGAGTATAATTTGATATAATTTCAAGTTGCTATTGTTGTTTAGTTAGTTGTAACTTGTAGACTTGTCGTCAAATTGTCATTAACTACTTTTCGTCTAATCGTCTATGGTGTATACCTACTTAATAGTTTAACTGATAATGGTTACCTGATCAGTTAGCTCCTTGCTAAGAACTCTAGGAAGATTGAAAATAGGTAATGTAACCTGTCCAACAAATTCTACTAATTTCAAATTCTTAAATAACAGTGTGGATAATTATGGCACAAATAACAGTAGAATTTATTATAAAAAAAAAAAAAAAACAATTCCTTATTTATTTTTAAATTATAACTTTTAACAAAAACGAAAAATTAAAATAACGTTTAAAAATTGAATACGTTTTAAAGTACAATAACGTTAAAATTGTATAACGTTTAAATACCCAAAAACGGAAAAA
>NC_042494.1:22972740-22984383 GCF_005508785.2 Acyrthosiphon pisum
CCGATTTTTGATACCTATCTTTAAAACATCATGAAATATATCGTGATTAATAATATACTTTTTTTTAATTTTTCAAAAGTTATTTTTAGGACTTAGAAATGAAAACTTCAAAAATCGGGCTTCTTACGGAACCAGATAAAAATCTCCTCTACAATTTTGTTCATAGGTGTTTTTACAATTAAACCACTCAGTAACCCATATTATTTGATCGCGCAAAGTATGTTTTATAAGAAAACTGCAGAAAATTACGCTCGTCAAGTGCTGCGTCCGTGGCAGCGTTCGATACTAGGTCATACCACCACCCCGCGCGCCATAACAGCAGTACCGTACCAGGGTCAAAACAGGTTTCCTATCGCAGCCGAGCGCCCGTACATAGCTTATAAATAAACAGATAAGAAAATGATTATTATATTATTTGCATAGAGTTCACCACTCTCTCGCTCTAAGAGCTGTCCAGGGCCGTCCCTAGGGCAGGGCGAGCGGGGCCCACGCCCCGGGCCCCGCGCTCTCACCACAATTGGACAGGCCCCGCTTTCATAGATACAATAAAAGGTCAAGTTGACGAGCAAAAAAAAATGTACTTATCATTTTTTTTTTTTTCATGTAAAATTGTTGAATGGAACAATAAAATGTTATTTATAGTATTTATATTTTATTATATTTTATAAATTATAAAATTTTAGAAATATTTTTTTAAAATGAATAAAGATGATTTAATGAAAAATTGTATGGATATTCAAAATCTGTTAGAAGTTGGTGACACAAATGACATAAATGGTCGAGAAATGTTCGATGAATTAATAAATGGTTAATTAATTAATTAATTAATAAACATATAAATGGTCATTCTTTGTGAGATTATTGAAGAATACACGTCACCACTAAAAGTTCTAGAAAAAGTATTTAGTTACAGCGTTGATGACATTTACTGCTGCAATATGTCCATAGTATTAAGAATATTGTTAACTATGCCTGTAACTACTTCTTCAGCAGAACGATCTTTTTCAAAGCGGAAATTAATAAAAAAACTATCTCCGAAGCACGTTGTCACAAGAAAAAGTCACCAATTTAGCTATAATCTCTATCGAAAAAGAAATTGCTGACCAATTAAAATATAATGATATTATTGATCAATTCGTGGATATAAAGAGTAGAAAAGTTAATTTTTAATATATTTTTATATTGTATATTGTGCCTATTGCTATATTTTATATTTGTTGTCTTATTTTGTCAATATTTTTTTTATAACTTTTATTTATTATATTATATTAAGTTTGATTATATGACATGGTGCGTTATTAGTTAATTTACTTATTCATGTTGTTGTAGGTGCAAGGTACTATATTTGTTAAGATTATTTGCGCACATTTGAGTTTCAAATTTGGGGAGTATAGCTCTCATATGCGATAATGACATTTTAGGCCCCGCAATTTTACTCTGCCCCGGGCCCCGCAAATCGTTGGGACGGCCCTGTGTTTAGTTAGTTGTAACTTGTAGACTTGTCGTCAAATTGTTATTAACTACCTTTCGTCTAATCGTCTATGGTGTATACCTACTTAATAGTTTAACTGATAATGGTTACCTGATCAGTTAGCTCCTTGCTAAAAACTCTAGGAAGATTGAAAATAGGTAATGTAACCTGTCTAACAAATTCTACTAATTTCATAATTTTATTCTTAAATAACAGTGTGGATAATTATGGCACAAATAACAGTAGAATTTATTATATAAAAAAAAAAACAATTCCTTACCTATTTATTTTTAAATTATAACTTTTAACAAAAACGAAAAATTAAAATAACGTTTTAAAGTACAATAACGTTAAACACTAAAATTGTATAACGTTTAAATACCCAAAAACGGAAAAACGATATTTTTTTTTAGAATTTAAGCCCTGCTTTATTTATATATTTACGTTATTTCACGGTTGTAACTTGTAGATAATATTATATACCACATAGGTTAGATAAAATAGTAATTATAAATAACGAATATTTTAGACCTAAAAAAACAGAATATTCTTATTTATTACCTACATTATACTTTTACATAATATTACCTATACCTAACTAGTAAATAAAATACTGTTATAATGAGTGAAATGAACATCATGTCATCATATATCATAAATAGTGTTAAAGTTAACACTTTTTTTTAAAGTTGAATTTTGTTCGGAGTGACCCATAAAATTGGGTGACTTTGGACACGTATCTGTTAGATTTCATTAAAAACCGTTGTTTTAATTACAATGGTTGACTTCGGACGATAACGATATTCTTAAAAAAAATGTAATAAATTGAAACAAAAAATTAGAGCGAATTGACCTCTTATAAAATCTAAAGGTAAGATTATTATCTAGGCAACCTCATGGGCTTTTTTATATATTTTAATTTTAAAGTGAGTTATGAGTATTTTAAGATGTACCCACAAACAATTTACAATTTTTAAATACTCATAATTCGCGTTAAAATTGAAATATAATAAAAAGCCCACGAGGTTGCCTAGTTAATAATCTTACCGTTAGATTTTATAACAGGTCAATTCGCTCTAATTTTTTAAATTAACGGAGGTATACGTATTTTGCTGAGCGTAAAATTTGGTATGTTTATTTATTTTATTTTATTTACGCCAAATGGCAATTAAAAAAAGTGTTGATGTTACGCACTTGTAAGACGAAAACAACACATGCGGGTATCACGTCCTCCAGGTCCTCTTAAGGGTTTTTGGACAGTTATTTCTAATATTATTATGTATTGAGATTTTATATTATTCGTTATCTGTTTATTGCATTTAATTTATATTTTACATTCTTGGAATTTGTTAAATTTAAATGAATTGAATACCCAAAATATTAATATTATTAGTTTTTATTTTATAAAATGTCCCATTAAAGTGCATTATTTTGTATAAGTTTTAATATTATAAAAATATATTATTAGGATCATTTTGAAATTTGAAATTAGCTCAGTTGCATAATTGATTATTAATAGTAATTTGGCTTAAAAAAAAGTATCTTTGTAAACTTAGTGTGTTTTAAAAGTAATGAAAACAAATTTTTTTTGGTGGTAGAATTTGGTCCATGTAAATGTCCATCTTCCAATTGGAAAATATTAATATTATATTTACTTCAAAATTTTTCAAGAGGTATATAAAGGTATACAATCATCAAACGACTTAATATTATAGTAACTTATATACCTAATGCTTATCTGAATGTATTGTCTTATCTAATCTTAATACATTTATAATAATACATTCTAAAGCTGGGTCCACATTAATTAACACTAGTCATTTTAATTTTTAGTTATTTATCTATTATACGTTAGACTAACAAACTAAGAGCGTAAATGTATTATTGTTCAATATTTTATGCATTCAAGTATTTATAATGTATGATACCATTGTTAAAGTATCATGTTTTCTGACAAAATAATATAAAATATTCAGTTGTTATGAACAAATCTTAAAAGTTTTAAGTGTATGGATTCAGCTTAATGGTGTAGGGTTTTCATTATCAACATTTCATTGCATTCTAGATTATTCCATTAAATTTCACTGAATGTTTATATTAACATTTTCTATACACGATAAAATTTTGAAAATAATTTTGAGTCTTTTTGAGGTGTTAATGGACATTGTCAGTTTTCAATATTTTAGATTCTGAGTGAACCGAGAATGTATTGATTTTACAATGATGTGTGTTTTTTATTTTTTATTTTTGTGTCTGTCATCACCTTTTAGGACAGTAGAAGTGCTTGGATTTTCTTCAACAGTAACTTTTAGGAAAGTGAATTTAGTTGGTACTTTGGGGGGTCAAAAGTAAAATTTTGCCGATTGTTTTCAAAAGCGCCGTGAAAAACAAAAGAAAAATTAAGGAAAACGGGAATTTTTACGCAAAACCTGTTTTCGAGAAAATTGATTTTGGTTTTTGGTGTAACATTAAAACAAATGACCGTAGATACATGAAATGTTCACTGGTTGTTTATATTTCCATTTTTTATACATGATAAAATTTTCAAAATATTTTGATTTGTTTTGAACTGTTTAGGAACGTTTTCAGTTTCCAATATTATTCGTTTTTTTTTCTATGAATGTCAATAAAACTTATTTGTTGAGTAAAAATACTTGAAAATTTAATACAAGGCTCCTACTATATAGGGTGTAACAGATAGAACTGACTTTTGGAATAACTTTTGTTTTGATCAATATTTAAAAAAATTTTTTTTTATATATAATTTATAGCCACTTTCGCTACTCATGTAATAAAAAAAAATTAATTCAATCGCGTCTTTTTGGTTATCAGTTTAGAGAAGTGCCTGATGACCGTTGGAGGTAACCGCAATCATAATGTGGCTACCTCCACAATAATTTTGATAATATGACAAACGTAGATGGTATTTCGTGGTATAGTGTGATATCAGTGTATTACTACAATCGTGGTATATCAATTTAGACAAAAATTGGCCGATATCATTATCAATACTTTTTGGTAACATTGATAAAAATTTAAAATACGAAATAAATATTAAATATCACTTGTGTAAATACTATATTATTTTATTACCTATAATATACAGGATATAACTGTGATTTAAACATCACCAATAAAAATACCAAGGGAGGGGCCATACACCCATGCCCCCTCAAAAACGCCACTGCCTGTCACGTAACCACCAATACCACGACTTAACGTGACGGCAACCTGCGATTTCGAGACTACTTTATCAAGGTTTTATTTTTATTTTACAAACCTATATGATAATAATATAATATACACACATTACACACTGGCAAAGGATTACTACCTATATAATATTATCTAGGTATGTTATCGCTATGGGTGGCAATTTGACTACGCTCTGTTTGGGTGTAAAATTCTAGTGGAAAAAAATTGCCTCTGCCTAGATTTGGTAGGCAATTTGTGTGCCCGCAAAATTAATCATGGCAATGTTTTTAATTGCCATATTAATAATAATAAACAATATTAATCTAATAATCTATACATATAAAATCCAAATACCATTCACTCACTGATCGCTGTAAAGGCGATATAAAACTATACAACGTACGAATTTGAAATTTGGAATAGAGGTTCTTCCATATTTTCACCGTGCAATAAGAAAGGATTTTCAAAAATGTTGCGTTTTAGGGGAGTAATTAACAATTATAATTGTGCTGCGCGGCGGCCGGCGGGTTTCCAGCTACCAAAAACCTTTCCTTTTTGACCGAAGGATAATAATTATAAGGATAAGAATTGTTCCGAGAAGTTTATCAATAAATACTCCAATTATATTTTAAACGATAAAATGCGCACCGATAACAGTTGATAAACCAACACACATACAAATTATATTTAATAGTTATTTCTCCATTGCTTTGCCACGGTGCCTACACACGTTCATACTTAATTTCATTTGCACGCCACACTACCAGCAGTTCGGACACGCGTAACATCATAAATATTTACAATTATAATTTTATATCATTGTATTATAATTGTTGTTGTGCCCGTAAACACATGGAGCTCATCGACGTTCGCAGTGTCATGGTACCTCACCGTGATCTGAATGTGGAGCGAGATGGTTCATGTTTTTTGTATTCACTTCCGTATCTCATGTATGGCACCGTCTCACATGCGCCTCATTTACGGGAAATTTTCGTACAATACAAGTTATATAAAATATATAATACACGAATTATTTCACAAAGCTATGTACAATTGTATGCCGGTTTGTCTATAAAAATAAATAAAATAACCCCCCAAAATATATTAATATATAAATACTAAATACTCCTAAAAATCCGGAATTATCAACTATGACTTCAATACTATTTTAGGTACACTGTATACAAATTATTTTTCAACCACAAAGCTGTAGTAATATAGGCTATATTTTATCTACCTTCTCACTGTGTCCATATGTCTCATATATTTTATCTCACATGTCTAACCTAACCTGATAATATACTGTTCGCATAACCATAAGCAAAACTCACGGGCAACGCCACGCGGTATGGCTAAAAATTAAAATATAATATGATTTTGCTTCCGTACCTATGCAGAGCGAATTACACCCAAAAGGAGTTAATTAATCACAATTTTTTCCCGGGCAAGGCCGGATTATTCAGCTAGTAATAAATAATTTAAAAAAAAAAAAATGCTTTTATATTGCTTTTTTATGACATACAAGTTTGTCGTATTATAATTTTGTTCATTTAAAGTTCAAACGAAAATTACATCATATTATATTTTTATCCTAAAAAATCAATTTCTTTTCTTGGTGACAGTGCATTTTTGGCCCACTCGTATTTTACATTTTTGAGTATCTTCGCGTTGCATATAGATTCCAAAAATGAGTTTGCCTTCCCACTTGTGTTGGCCCAATATGGACAGTGGCTTATAAATGCTCTCCGATGTATCCTGATCGATATTCACCATTTTGCACCTTTCGCAACCCTCAACGAACTGTGGAAAAATGTGACATTTATGATAACACACTGCAAGTAAAAAGAAATATAATATAGATGAATTGTCTGCTGTACTTCAAATTTGACACCTCCGATGTCCAACTCCTGCCAAGTTAATTCGCCAAAGGGTGGTAGACTGTCGCCAGAAATCAAGAAGTTACCTCGGAATCGATATAACAAATTATCTTCATCCTAATGATTCGATATATTATGGTTGTTAATAATATAACTAACATTATAATAATATCTAATTAATAAAATTTATTCTATACTATTTCCGCTATCTCGTTTTCCATTTCTTGCTGTAACCACTTGATCGTTGATTGTGTGGACAATAGATACTGACATTGATTGGAACCAATTACCCTTGGATCTATACTATCTAAAATTCATACAATTAAAATTAAATAGTTGGTACGTAGTAATCAGTAACGATATCTATTATTATTATTATTATTATTCATATACGATTGTTTATAATGTTTCATTAAATGATTAATAGATACCTATTTTGATATACAGTCAATTTTAGGTACGCGTAGACTGTTACTACAGGATAATACCTACCTACATAACGCAAAACAACTATCAGAAACGTTCAAAAAACGAAAAAGTTAGTTTTACAATTAAATGAAATTGTAAATAAATAATATAACAATATTATTTATTTGGTAAATTATGAAATTGTGATGGCGGTTTTGAGATAACTTATAATTGTCTATTGTCTGTATAATAATATAATTAGGTAATAGGCGTAGGTTTGTGTATTTAGTATACAGGGCGATTCACCAAGCATGTTCACCCCTTCCATTTTTTCATTTAACTATGGATTTATTCAAATTCTGATTTTTGAAATATTTAAATAGTATATATTCAAAACATTATTTTAAAACTGGATTTTTTTTTTACTTTTCTAGAAGTATCGTTTAGTGATAAAAACTTTTGTTTTTCAAAAGAGTTGAGCGTGATTATACGGTGAACCACTCTGTACAATATAACTAAAATTTAATAAAATTGAACGACCACATTTTCGTGCCATGATTAAATCAATTGTCAATGCTTTTAGACAACATAATTTATAATATTTTGTTTGACGTTGCCACAGAGTGAAGGAATTAGTTTACCATAGCTCTTAGGTGCTATAGTGCGGCTAGTGCACCTAACGAGTCTTAATCCAGGCCGATCGAGGTTCCAACTGAGCCATTCGGCCACTTCGTCGCCACAGTCCATTCCTTCCAAATGTCCACCCCAACATATTTTTCCCATTCTAATGGTGTCACTGGGTTTTGTGTCCAGTGGAACTACCATCGGAACTTCATCTTCGTTTTCTAGAATAGAAGTAAAAATATTTTTTTACTTGTATTTAATGAAAATAGGTAGCGATAATCAATAATGTTATACTTTGATACAAATGGTTAAATTGTTTCAACAATAAATAACAATATGATGTCATTGTACTGATTGAGGTTTCTTGGAAATGTCAAATTCTGCTATCGATCAAGGTCATAAATGAACAAAATGTTGGGGAGGTTAAACATTCTTTTAATATGGATACTGGACACTTATCATTTTACGTTAAAAATATAAAAACTCTTCTACTTTTAAAAATTATGGGTGGGGGGGGGGGGTCGGACTACTGGACTTCCCCCTTAACCAGTTACGGCCTTGGTATCGGTCGTGGATGCGTAGATACCTATAGCTATTTCACGTGTTACAAATAACAATATTTTAAATTGTGATGTCATACATGAAAATATATGGGTTATGTTGAGTGTATACCTATAGGTATTTTAAGGCGACATTCCATTATAACAGCGCCATTTCACCGCCGTGTCCCGCCTAGACCATGCAGTTGTTTTAACTGTTGTTTGAGTCAAATTAACTGCACGTCGGATGTTATAATAGTTGCGAGGAAAATTAGTGGTTAAATATTTTCGACTGTTTTTTATAATACCGTGGTGTTGAACCACGCCATTAGATACACGGGACCCTGGAATGCCGCCTTTACACGTTTACTATATTACATATCACAATATAAGTGTAATAATAACATATGTCAGCTATATATATTACTATATCATCAGAATGCCAGATAGGTTTATTCCTATAAAAAAAACCGCAAAATACAAAAAACTACCACGTTTGTGTCAAAATCTGCTAGATTTACCGGCGTAAACGAGGGTCATGGTTCCTTTTTGCAAATCTATATAAGGCTTGACAAGACAGAGTTTCGGATCTTCCATTTGCGTCATGCACACTCCCGACGTACTGACCACCGCCCAGTTTCGGTCGTATTGAAACCCGTACGTTTCCAATTGCCATTCATCCGTTTCATAAGCTCCGCATGACTTGATCGGGAAAACGAAAAGCCTTGACACGTGCAAATCCATTCTATTGTACCTGTACATTTCGATAAAAACGACAACGAATCATAATATAATATACAAGTATTTGACGCAAGTTGGTGTGTGATACGAAGGACGTTTGTTTGAGTATTGTTTTTGAGGTGGATGAAGGCGGCTGGCCATCTAGACACGCTCTAAGAGACTTAACACTTAAACAGTTTTAAACTGTAAGAATAATATTGCTTAGCAAACGTTTAATCCCTATATATTATACAAAAGATGTATTGGATAATCAGAAAACAATTTTTGGGCATTTAGGGGGTGTGGGTGGATTATCTTTAGCCCCTACATCGGACGATTAAATATGTATTCTGTAGACTACCAAAATATATTGTGCCTGTACTCAAACAGTGTTAGAATTAATTTGGAAATTAATTAACAATAGGCCATTACTCGTCGACTGAATTCTGTTGCCGGTCCACGGGTTTGACCGGATTTTTCTGCCAAAATTGTTCGATAAGCGTATCGTAAAGTCTATTAGCGTCTGATTCGCTGGACTGGTAGCCAAATGAAACCCGAACTGATCCTGTCGGCCGTCCGTTAATAATATCAATGTGATCGCCGCAAATGTGACCTCTGTAATAATAATAAAAAATATATACATATTAAAAGTACCTAATGATGATCCTGATGTATAATTTAATAGTTGATGTCCAGTGGTAATAATATTGTAACAATTAGGTTGTGGATACTCACATCACCTCTTGGTTTCGTCTCAGCTCCTCGTCTGTATGACCCAAATGCGTCTGACACGCCCCGGGGTTGCAAAAACAACCCACTCGGAGTACTATGCCGTAATTACTGGCTACGTATTTTACCTGTAAACGACAATGGCTTAAATATTATATGATACCTATATGAAAAAAACAAAACACACAATACGAACATATTGTGAATAGGCAATACCTACCTATAGGTATCAAACATAAACCTATAGGGTTACCTCCCCCTACCTAGGAATAGGCGGGTCTTTGTATTTTTTTTAAGTATTATTAATTTATTTTATTATTCACAATATATTATTATATATTATAACAATTCAAAATTAATCTTTAAACAAAAGTAAAAATTTATATAACTACGCTGTTAAAAAAAAAATGTATCTCCTCCACTTGTCGAATTTGAGTTGCACCATTATTGTAAATTGGTACATTATACATCTTTGATTAAATATAAAAATAATATTTAAATATGATATTAAATTACATACCTACGCATTGTAATTACTCGTAATTATACGCATTATTATAATATTATATTTTGCACACGACCAAGACTCATCATTTATTAAAGCCAGTATAATGGCTAATATTTAAAACTTATAATGATTATAAGTACTTCAGGTTGACTTAATCCTAGAATATTTCAAATCCCAACTATGATAATATAATTACCAGTTTACTTATGAGAACATTGTAATCAACAATCAACACTTAACATATCTAAGTCTAAGTAGGTATAGGCTAAATCGACATTTATAAATCCTAATACCATTGATTATAAAGTAAAAATCCACTAAACTCGTTAAACGATTCTTCTCAATTAATATTTGTGACATTACTGACATTAATGATAAATGTGATAATACATCAGAAATGTATTTAAAATATTATTTTCGGTTTCACTTGTAGCTTTTTATGGTTTCTTTTTTTGTTAAGTTGATTTTCAATTAATATAATAAAACGATTATGTTTTTACTCAAACATATCATTAAAGCCTATAATTTATATTACCTATGTATTATTGTATACACATAATAAAGCGATGTATGAAAAAACAATAGGTACCTATTGTTGAAGGTCCTCACTCCTCGAATGAATATTAAATTACTAATTTTAAATTAGGTACAGTAAGAAGTATACGACTACAGTATATTTTGCAGTTTATTGACTTAAGTAGGTAGGTAATTAAATTAATGTTATAAACCTGGCGTTTTTATTAAAATAAACTTTTACTTTTGTAACTCACTCGTTATCTAATGTTAGGGGGTACTATGTTAGGTAGGTTACTGAAAAATATTTAACTTTAAGTTTCATGGATTCAAGAAAAACAAATAACTTTTTGTAAATAATTAAACTAAGAGTAGTATAATACTCAAACAAATAAAATAAAATTACATTTAATACTAGATTAGTATTATTTGATTAGTATTAATAATCATATAACTTATAAAGATCTAATTCTAATGATTTTATTTGTGATAAGAGTTTGTTAAAATACAACAAACTATAACAATCAGTAAAAACCTAAGCTGTTACACTAAGACATTAAAACATTTTGTAATACCTTACTAAAAACAAAAAAATTATAAATTCAAGCTAAAATTTATTTTGTTATAAATTAAATATTAAAATATAATGTTAAACTTACTAGTACCTACTGCAGTTTATGACGTCTGAATTGTAATATTTTGTATCGAGCCTGTAATATTATCTACTATCTATTTCAAACAACGCATGTCTTTTTATAGGAAGACCCGAACACTGCGCTATTATTCTTATCTAGTAAGAATAAGTGGGAATGAAGAGATTGAAAAATATTTCTGTATACAGAGAGATCGTTTTTAAATTAATAATTATTATTGAACTACTTAGTAATAGTTTTATTACATTAAATAACTTTGTGAGTTTTAAGATAATTTATTTACAAACTAATTTATTTTATAAACTTATTGGATATCATTAAAGTATTATAAAAATATGAAATATTATATAAATTATATTAAATTACGGTATACTAACATACAGTGTTGTAAACAATAATAATTTTA
>NC_042494.1:22985025-22989984 GCF_005508785.2 Acyrthosiphon pisum
GTTGTAGAGTGACTTTGCGTAGGAGTTATCATAAGTGCCCCATGCTTTTCGTTTTTTGTAATTCACAAGTTTTAAACATTTTGCAACAAATACATTTTAGAAACACTTTTAGTAATATCTTGATAACCTTGAAGTTTCATTAAGAAATTGTTTTAAAAGTAAGTTTATTTTCAACTTTTTCGATTAATTAGTAAGTATTAAGAAAAGCATGTTTTTTTATTTTTTTTTTTTATTTTTTTATTTTCTACTCGCAAGATTTTATGACAACAGCAATGAATGAATGAAACATTGCGAGTTAAAGAAAATCATGTAATAAAATAAACGTCTTTACAATCCGGGAATGACTTGTTACATGCTGCATATTGAGTATATCATTATAAACATGTTTGAGACTAATAATAACCACAGCTGATAAACTATATTAGTCACATAATATATTGTTTAAGAAAAAAACAAATACCGGATTGGTAGAGAAATGTCACGCATTCAAAATAATATGAAAAATTCATATCGTTATGAGCTTGTCGGTTGATCGTATAGAAGTACGCCTATTGGCTATTGTAATAATATTCACTATAGATGGAGATTGGATATTCGTCATCGTATAACATAATATGTACGCATATCGCATATGTATGGGCTACCATTATTATATTGATATTACGGTTACCGAAATAAAAGGTGCCTACAATCATTATAAAATATTTAAATATAATATATTAATTATTCGATTGTTCTAACGGGGAGTGGGAATCTTATTTTTTACCCTCGATTATCTTACCCACGCAATAAAAAAAACGAAAACAATCGGACAGATCGCTGTCGCAGAGGCGCCAGAAATGTCACTGTGGGTTCACTGACCTCGTTGTAGCCGACGTAATCGCCGTTGGCCCTCAGCACGTTGAAGTTCACGACGCCGCCCTGCGTGCTTTCGCACCGGTACTCCGTGTCCGCGTACGTCCGGAACACCGGAAGTCCATTTCCGTGCCGCACCCCAGACATCCGGCCGTACAGGTACGCGGCCAGTCTGAACGTCCGCCCGGCCACCTCCCGCATCGGGCCGGCCAGCGCGCGCAGAGTGTCCAGTCCGTGGCCGACCGCGATCGCCGACAAGAAGTCCACCGTGCCGTCTTCGAACCTGTGGCAGACGCGTACTTACACACGGCGCTTATATATGTTTATGTATGAGGGGCGGCTCCAGAGAGATGGTTAGGGGGATGGGGCAAGTCATAATTTTCGAAAAATGTCAATGATTTTTTTTTGTAATTTTGTTTTTAACAGTATAAAATTGTTTGGAAATACAGCTTGGATCGGCCGCGGTCCCCCCCCCCCCTGAGCCACCCTTGATATGTGTGCAGTTAGGTGTATATATGCACCTTATTATAATAATTATTAGGTTTGAAACAATTATAATATCTAATCGGAGAATCGATCACGATTACAGCCCACTGCAGGTGTACTTATATGGATGTACAAGTAATACGAACCGCCATGTTTGATATAGGTAAGTTAAAAAAACTTTACAAAAACCATGAGGTAAAAAAAAAGAATTGTAATAAATTGTGCCATAAATTATGTATTAAGCTCCTTCCAGAAAAATTAACTGGGAAAATTAGTAACATTTTATGTGACATAAATTCGCATAATATACTAATTTATTATACTCATATATACTCATTTCTTTTAATACATTATACCATTGATTATAAATATTTATAATCAATAATTACACTAATATAGGATCTTACTTTTCATGAAGATTTTTTTTTAACACGTGATGGCGATTACGTGCAAGGACAACTTCAACGGTGCCGCCGCCAAAATATTTTTTCCGACGTAGTACCGCCGCGGCTGTTTTATTACGGACCAACAGCGCTCCTAGACCGGTTGGATAACCGAACATTTTGTAAAACGAAACAGTGACAAAATCTGGCGAATATTTTTCCAAGTCCAGATGGTTAGTGGGCACGTAAGACGAGGCGTCCAGAACAGTAAACCATCTACACAAAGATTATAATAGGTATTATAATATTATCTTATATTATGCGATTATCGATATTAATATAATGTGGATTATAAATTATATGTAGACAATAGTCAATTATAGGTACCTATATGTTATATTTTTCTGCCAAGACTGCAGAAGTCTGTGTTAAATAGTACACAGATGATCAGTACATAAAACCTAGTGGTACCTAGTGAAATATCGATATTTTATAATATGGTGTAGAGTGTACACAACAATATTTCAAGTTGTAAATTAATTTTACAGTTATAAGTTATAACTATAGTAAAAACAATTAAAATCCCGAATTAAAATATTATACTTGACAAATTGTATTCTTTTAATCAATTATAATTTAATTATTGTGTTTATAAAGTGCAATCCGACAATCCTCTATATTTAAAATTATTGTAGTTTTCACTAATTTAAATTTAAAAAGGTGGGTAAGTGGATGTCGCTCTTCTGTGCAGTAGGTTACAAGCGGGCCACTGTATAATGGATAGTATTAAATTTGAATTCAATGATATAATATCACTGTATAAGAAAAACGATTCTGAGCGAAGACGGTATATCAGTCTAGGTATTAGACATATAATATATACTTATCTATGGTATTAAAAAAAAATTGACCTATAATAGGTATCAATAATAAATTCCAAATTAATCATATCACAATATCCATTAGGTAACGTGTTATACATCAAACAAATAAAATTTTATTGATATTTATAGAAAAAAAAATTAAAAAAATTGAAAACTTACAATGACCGTAAACAGCTCAAAAAGAGTCAAGTTATTTTCAAATTTTTATCGTGTATAGAAAATTCTAATATAAACATTCAGTTAAATTTTCAAGTATCTACAGTCATTCGTTTTAAAGTTACACCAAAAACCAAAATCAATTTTCTCGAAAATAGATTTTTCGTAAAAATTCCCGTTTTTCCTTAATTTTTCTTTTGTTTTTCACGGCGGTTTTGAAAACTATTGGAAAAATTTCATAAATTTTGTCAAAATTCAAACTCAAAAAAGTTATAAAAAAAAATTGTTTCTATGTATTTTTAATAATTTTAAATTGCTATTGTAACAATATATCAGGAGGCTTGTATTAAATTTGAAAAATTTTTACTTTTGACCCCCCAAAGTAACAACTAGATTCACTTTCCTATCAGAAAAGGTACTGTTGAAGAAATTCGAAGCACTTTTACTGTCCTAAAAGGTGATGACAGACACAAAAAAAAGTAAAAAAAAAATTTAAAAAAATTAAAAAAAAAAAACACACACACATCATTGTAAAATCAATACATTCATCGTTCCACTCAGAATCTAAAATAATATTTATGATTTAAATGAGTACATTTAACAGTACGCGTTACATGAATTATATTAGGTACCTATACAGTATACAATATACATACTTCTTGTAGTAATAATATGTACCCATTGAACTACCTATATGGCTGTTTAAGTGTTTAAGTGATTATTTGATTTTATAATAAATTATGTATAGTTATAGACTATAGTTGCCTTTTATGAATACAAATGTAGATATTCAGAAATAACATTTTTTAAACCAAATAATATATATTATATAATATTAACACGTCAGTGGTCACGATGTGAGCGCGACGCACACCTCGTTAGTATTTTGAGATTCACTTATTTATTTATTACTTAATTCATCTGATACTATTTATACCTTCAATCGACACATGTTTAAATATACTTTTGCAAATATAATAATTTTATAAATAATTATTGATTAGATATCGACATGCAATGTTGTTACTATCCATAAATTGAGCGTTGCATTTACTCATTAGGTGAACCAAATACTTTTTCGTAAGCTCAGACCTATTTTAAAGGAGCACATAAAATCCATATGCGTACTAGCTGCATAATAACCAGCAAAATATTCCAGACCACTAGGGCGAAGATGAATGATAATGATTATATTATAATATAATTATTAATTATGTATAAAAAATTATAAATTAATTTTTAGTGGTTACCGATTTATAATCAAGAAAAATTGTAAGAACATTTTTTGTAAAAGATTAAACTATAAATAATTCGTTGTTGGTTTCAATATTGTATGTTCATGATATTAATAAATTATGATGGAAAAACAATGAGGTGAGCGCAGCGCTCACTCGATACCAAATTGGCGAGACTTTGCATAGCGATACCAACGACGGGTTAATATTATTCCGCATGCATAATAGTCTTCGAGTAAACCGTCACAATTTTTGATAAATTTTCATTTTTACTATGTCGACTTATATCCACCGGTAATACAATATAATATAAGAGACATACTAATATATTATTATTACATAATATCATATTTTTACCGATTTTGGTTACCTGGACTTGACACGATTGCCAGTGTATTGGTCAAGCGCGCCTTCCTGGCATGTTTCGATCCATTCCAAAGGATATTTCGTACCAGCAAAGTTGGACTGGGCGGGAAAGACGAACAGTGAGTTTCTGGAGCCCACCGAACGATTTTTTTCCGCAGACGAAGACGGCATCTTGTCCAAAGCCTCGTGAGCTTCGTTGCGAGTCAGACACAGCAGATTCGCCATCGGAGCCAACTCTCGCATGCCCAACACTGAAGTGTGATTGTCTTCAGTGTATGCGAAGGTGCTGCCCCGCGACCGGCAAACTGAATCTGTGGGTACAGTTGAGAGAATGATACGCAGACATCAAAACTCGAACGTCGTTTTAAATTTTAAGTACAAGAGTTTTGTTAACGCAAAAGAGCAAAATTCGCCCACCGCAGCGAAGAAGGTCGTATCTCTGTTTTCACAATTTTTTTTTTCAAGTTGTCATAACTCTTTTTGTATAGTTCCCACGAAGATGGTAGTAACTGAATTTTATTTTATAGAACGTCTTTGATTGTTTTATGCTACTATAAGTTTCGCGAGAACTACACAAAAAAGTTATGACAAAAA
>NC_042494.1:22990295-23000324 GCF_005508785.2 Acyrthosiphon pisum
TTGTGAAAACAGAGATACGACCTTCTTCGCTGCGGCGGGTGAAATGTTGTCCAAATATCATACTGATAGATATTCAGCTTACCATTTCGATTATGCTAGCCCCGCTGACCATTGTAAGACAATTATAATTGTATATAAGAAGTAATTATCACTATCAAAGAGTTTGATTGCCTCTATTTAACTCTGATATAGTAAGTTGGACGCATGCGAAAGTATAAATGGCGATTTTCCACGGGACACTGAATTTAATCAACTAAAAATCCAAGAATTGTGCACCAAACATTCCAAGATATGCGAACATAATACGCAAAATAAATTCACAATTATGTTTAACATATTTTTTAAGTTACCAATAAATAATATGCGTAAAATAATGTATTGGTATACCTTCCTAAACTACATTTCTATATACTTACCAACTATCTTTATTATAAAAAAAAAAACACTTATAAATAAAATACAATATAATCGTTATACTATTATAGTGCCTATGAAACAAGTTACAAAAAATCCATATTTATTTCGCTAGACATGCAATAATAATAATGAAGAAAAACAACTATGCATTAACGTTTAAAATATGCAAATAATTTCTTATTTTTTCAGTGTGTTGAATCGAATTTGTTTCTTACTTATTTTGAATTCAGATGAAATGAAAAATCATTTGAATTCACATAGCTGGTGAGTGATGGTCATATTATTATGTTTTGTATTATCGGTACGCATATTATATGTATCACGATAGATCTCATTTATTAGGAGTTCGGTGCAAATGATAATATAATAATTTTCTTTAAATGTGAAATATTTGAGGCCGTTATGATACGCTTGAAGTGGAAGTACATACCACATACTATATGTATAGTATATGTTTGCAGACGTGTTAAACGCAAAGAATTTTGTATTTATACGTGATTTTGGGTGACTGATAGGGTGGTTTATGCCGTTTATTGGTATCATTCCGTCATGTGACATTCATATGAGACGCGAATCAAATTATATTAACGTTATTACGACACGTCATATTATACTATGACATGGAGTTATACGTAGAAATGTGTATGGCATGTAGAGAGTGAGAGAATGAGAGAGAGAGAGATGTCTCATTCCGTATATCGTTATAATAATATATATTGATATATTATTCTGTCGTCAGCGAGATGCGTCAAGTTTGCGTGTAGGTATATATTATTAAATCGAATTAAATCAACCGGCCACACTCATGTATTGCTAGTAGGTACACTACGAGGCACTGCTTTAATATTACAGCAACTGGTAGATTTATGATTACCTTTTTCGGAGGTGATAATGCGTTCCACATTTGAGACGTTCTCATTTGACATTTGACATTTTTTTAAATTACAAAAATCGATAATGTATGTTATACGCTGTCAAAATACATTTAATTCGTCACAGATAGAATTCATCTTTTATATGATTATCTCAAATTTAAAAGATTAAGTCATTCGTCTGTTTTGGTGCACATGCATGTGTTTTATATGCATGTAGTAGGTATAGTGATCTAAATGATATGTTAATATTGTAATACCAGTCATCGAGTTAGTATTTGCATTTGCTTGATTTTTAGTTTTGTATATACTAATTAGTAATTAGGTACCATAAGATTTATTGCTATAATTTAATTTCATGATATTATAAAATAAATTAAAGCGATAGAGTATTTATAGTAGGTTTTTTATTACTTAGAAGGGCAGGAAATTATTTCATGATTTAAGGACTTTTTAGCGAATTTTTATGTGATCAGGATAATTTTTAATATTAATATGCTGATTAAAAACTTGGAAAATCAAAAATTTGATTAAATTTGAGATTATATTTGATATTGATAATCGACCAACAATAAGTTTTGTACAAGCTCGTAATATTATAACATAAGAAAATTGACTTTCATTTATCAAAAAAAAAACTCACTACATGATGTATTAGAGTAACTCCAATTGAAAAATCTTTTAAAAAAATCATCATTGATTTTTTAGCTCCCATAATATTATTACTAAATATTTTTTAAATCATTAAAGTACGAAAACGGCCTAATTACATTATCATATTGCATCAACGATCCTTTATCGATCGTTTATCGTCATTTAATATACGTAAAAGGGCATAGTCTCACCTACAGCGTCCTCTGGTCGGTCGCCGTCTTCGTCGTCCCACGCGAAACATTCGGCTACGGTCTTCAACGCTTCAGTGGCACCCGACGTGAATATCACGCTGTACTTTTCGAGTCCAGTGTTGAAGTGTTCGAGGATTCTGGGAGGGGACGAGACAAAAAAAACAATCATGTCATTAGCGGTTGAACAATTATAATTTAAGACAAAGGTATAACATAATAATATATAAATTAAAGTAAGTACGTATGATACATAAGTATTGTATTTAGGCCCCCGGCGCCCACCTCCCCCACATAACATTTTGGATCCTAGTACTAAAATGTTCTTGCGGGCCCTATCCCAAACTTCCAATCAAATACAACCTATTACAAGCGATACGGGTGTCTCATACCCGATTTCTATAGATATAAATCAATGGTTAATATAAAAAAATTACCTAACCTATATATATATAAATGGAGACAAAAATGTATAACAATTCATCAATCGAGAACGGCTAGTCCGATTTGGCTCAAATTTTTTTTAAGATGTTCGTAACTGCCAGGAAAAGATTTTTACGAAAAAAATTTTAGGAAAATCTACCGGAAAGGTAGGAAATCTCAAATCTGTATGTCAAAAATACAATAGTGGCGCAACAGTGCATTATATTATATTGGTTGCTATTGGTTAATCGGGCATGTTTGTTGATTTCATATTATAATCTCGTGTCACAATGTTTGTCCTCAATGGACTCCTAAACCACTTAACCGATTTTGATGAAATTTTTTACACCGTGTGTTATTTGGTCCAACTTAAAAGATAGGATAGTTTTCATCGTGAGAGGAGCAACCCCGGTAGGTGCTAAAACGGGAATTTTGATATTTCAGATCGAAATTTTTGTTTTTAAATGGTTGCCATGAGTGACGTCGTATAAAATGATTCGTTCTATAAATTTCAATACAGAATTATAGTGAACATTTAAGTCGTTGCCACGGGAAAAAACAAACTATAAACAGATATTTTATGATTCACATTTGTTTTTAGTAAAATGCCGCCAAAAAAGTCTAACCTCGACAATGCGTATAGCAATGAGGCACGACGCAAACGTGTTGTAAGACATCATGAATCGGCTAAAGAAATTGTTGCAAGAAACGCAGCTCAAAGAATCAGGGCAGCACAGAGTTGTGCACAAGAATCTAGAGAGCAGCGTGATGAACGTCTGCGACAAAACATTTTGAGAACAAGAGTGGTGCGTGAACAGAATATATACACATTTAGAGCCCAAGATGGAGCGAGACAGCAAAGGAATCGCATATTAACCCATGTATCATTTTTTTCGTCTTGCATTCGAATATGCTCCAGACATAAATTACTCTGCGCATTTCTAATATTGCAATCGGTGCAATGGACAAAGTATATGAATATTGTCAGGCCTTAAAATTCCGCAATGAAGCAACCGGCATGTGTTGCGCATCAGTAAAAGTGGTACTGTTACCTCTTCCAACTCCACCGGAACCTTTAAAATCTCTTCTTGCTGGTCATTTGGGGCAACCAAAATTTGCGATACCAAACCTAATGGACGTAATTTTGAAACCACATTTAAAATACAAGGTCAAGTGTGCCGATGCCTAATAATGACCCAAAGTTTCAATAAAGAACTTTGTAATTTACCCATTCATTGCATATCATTGTTCTATCCTTAATCCTGTGGGTTATTATTAGTGAAC
Organism: Acyrthosiphon pisum; assembly: GCF_005508785.2. Lineage (NCBI taxonomy): Eukaryota > Metazoa > Arthropoda > Insecta > Hemiptera > Aphididae > Acyrthosiphon > Acyrthosiphon pisum. The sequence continues at coordinate 22,994,134 of NC_042494.1, forward strand.
TATACGTGAACATTAATATTACTGTATGTTTACTATACGCTATGATCTCCAAAACCACTAATGAACTACAAATAAAAAAAAAAAAATGTCTAATACATAATAACAATAATACACGGCCTACGAAAATGCAAAAAAACAAACTAATACGCGGGCAACGCCGTGTCGGGACAGCTAGTTATAATATAAAAATGAATCGCAAAATGTGTTGCTAAGCGCAATAATTCTACTGTACGTACTACGCGTGTTGTGACTGAACTCCTTCTAAATGGTTAGACCGATTTCAATGATTTTTTTTTTGTATACGTTAGCGTTTATTCATCTGATTTTAGTACGGTTAGGTTAGGTTAGGATTTTGTATTAATTGATTATATCAATCCACCATAGGTAGAATACGACAAACTTGGTATAACTTTGATACTTTAGAGTTAAATCATACACTAACGTACATACAACACGGGGTCCGCGATCTACCGCAGGTAGATTGCCCACCTGATAATGTACTGCTGCGAATCAGAATTTTTATTCCGGCCAACGGAAAAGTTAAGATTAACTATTTATAATAGGTAATATAAAACGTTATATTTTATTATATATTATAACCGTAACGTCTATAAAGTGGCAACGAATATCTATTATTGAAATGGGCTGACTGAAAATAATTCATTATAATAAATCTGAATTTGTGAAGTAGCCCACCCCTATAGTATCCGAATAATTCCTTTTTTTTTATAAGCTCGAAACCCATTTCATTTTTACAAGTAGATATTATTTCATATTAAATAATACACACTTCTATTATGTTTGTATACAACATTTTCAAACACACATAGTTATGCAGCTTCATCACTCTAGCGGCGAGCCGCTGACCATCACCGAAATGACCGATGACAACAACTGTGAAAATAGCACTGAGCTGGTCGCACCGTTAGAGAATGAAATTTTAAAAGGCGAAGACAACATCATACCGGTCGACGAGGACGCCGTAATTGAGCCGGCAAAGAAAATCGAAGAGCAGAACAGTTATGCGAGATGAACGGTGGGCTGGGACCAGCAGAAGCTGCATGCGGCAAACGCCTTCCACCCCGACGAAACCGGTTGTCCACGGGGTGGAAACGCGTGAAGCGGGTCCTTCCGCTTGCTGTGCTGCTGCGGATGCCGTCCGTACTGAGACTGACACTGCCTTAAAGGGCCGAAGACGACGGACAGGACGACGGCGACGCAAATGAGGGGAGGATACGAGAGTGAGCACGGAAGGTGGACGGCGGTTCGACGAGCGCTCGGCTGCAGTTACGGTCGCGTGAAGCGACGGACGACGATGACGACATGGCGGCGACTCGTCAAGACGGCAACAGCGGAGACTTTGGCACGGGGTGGGTGGTAGAGATGCATGTGCTGTAGAAACACGGACGTCGGCGGCGCGCGACTCCACTTCGGCGGTGATTGGGGATGATGACGCGGCTGAAGGGACAACGCCAGGACGAAAATTACCGGGAGTTGAGGACCGCGGTACTTTGCTCTGAGGTCCGCTGACTCTTATATTATGTCTACATTTTAGCATTATTTAATATTTTAACATATTACAGCTAGGATCATCTCAAGAAAAAGCCTCCTCAAAATGAAAACCAAATTATTATCGTTTGAAACGATATTCACAGTCACTAATTTAGTTATTTAAGCTTTTATCTGGCTTCATCATTTGTTGACTATCATTCAGTATAAATAAGAACTATCGCATTATTTTAGACCCATGTAAATATAATATGTATTTTATTTGGTTAATGGTTTGCATAATTATTTTTTTTAGTATACTGTACTATACGACTATAGTAATACCTATATTAATTAAAAATATTAATAATTGCTTTAGTTTCAATGCCAATATAATTTTCACCTGATACTTATATCTTCCTATACATATACTAGTATAATATAGGTAAATATAGCTATCTAGATGATATTATATAGTTATATTTATATTGCAGCTATTTAAGTAATTTATTTTACTAATAGTAATACAATATGTTGAATTAAATTTTGCATTATAAAACTTAATTGTATGTATAAAATATAATAATATAAGTAAAAGTTATAAGTCACCACAAATAATGTATTTGAATTATAACGAAATAATGAATAACGTTAATCTTCGTTTAAACATCTAATTTCATCCAAGTTTCAACTTAAAATTACTATGAAAAATCATTTGGTGAATATTTTAAGTATTTATTTATAGTTCATTTTTGAATTACACCTAAATATCAAAAATCATTTGAGGAGAAATTATTAACTAACGGTTGAATATCCATCGTAAAAAAAATGAATTTCAGATGCTTATACGAAATGATTCCAGTATTGGGAATAGATAACGAAAATAATATCTAGATAAATATACTAGATTATTAAATGGAATTTACCTAGATAAAAAAATAGATAACCATTTTTTTTTTATATTTTCTTACATTTGACATAAACTATGTAGTGGTATAGCCAGAAATCTCCCACTGGGGGGATTACTGAATTAATTACCATATATAATTAGACATATAGTCGTGCCCGTATACTAAACAGCCCAAGGGTAGTGACAGGGCCACCCAAAATACGCCACTGGAATGATGGGTATAACGATTTATCAATATTTTTTTACACAATTAATTTTTTCCTTTTAAAAATAAAAAACTGGTCTGTGGTATACATTTTACTTGCATTATTATAATTTTTTAATGCTTTTACAGTTTTACTCAAATTTAATAAATATGCTGGGGTATGTACTCAGATAATACTTTTTAAAGTAAAAGAAAACAACATTAAATACCTAATTGTTTTTAAACAACATAATGTATGCCAAGTTTAGTTTTAATTTGTATTAAGACATTAAGAATACCAATATACCATTTAAGTAGACTAGTTCAATTTTTTTAAATAAAATATCTTAAAATGTTATCCAGTAATAAATTAAAATATATTATAAAACAGATACGAATGAAACGATATTTATAAGACAATGTATACTGTCTGTATAATAGTAATAGAATAATTGACATCGGGCATCACGTGGACACTGCAGTGGGATGTCAACCAACAACCACCAACAACTCACCACCGATTTAAATCATCTTACAAATTACAAAAAATAAATTTCATCAAGATTTAAATTAGACGATTATTTTTTTAATAATTTAAAAATATGTTCATTGCTATTAATAAATTAGATTTAATTTGAGAAAAGAATATCAATTAATCTCGAATTATTATACTATTATACATTTTACTACATTTATAACGAATACTATTAATTTAAAGAAACATAATAAAGTGTTTTATTTTTTATGACAGTGCTGACTAGTAGATAAAAAGGTGCAAGTAACACTATTTTCGTCGCAACCAATTGAAGTCCTTGGGTAAATAACTAGGAGGTTATATAGTATCATTTTTTTTAAGACTTCAAACTGCATGGTTATTAGCTGGTTTTTACTGTGGACAATATTCCTCACCATTCTTTTTAACTTACAACTCACTATGTCATGCGAGAGGTTAAAAAAAATCATAAAATTAACTTCGTTTTTTGACACTCGGCAACCCCATTTAGTTTGTGTGGGGGCTATGGTTGGTACACGTTTTTTTATGTGAGGCAGATAAATTGTCACAATGAACCCTGGTGGTCACCCATCTGGGAGCTTGCTCGACCGCTGCCCACATTGCTATATTAGTGACTGCGTCCAATCACCACGCTTCACCAGGTCACCATAAAATACCAACCATGTTAAATTGTATATTTATGTTTATATATTTACCAGTTTATATTCTTGCCAAATGTATTATAGTATGTAACATTTGACGTACTAACAAATTGTATAGGTACAACAGTCAATATTACAATCCTTAATATAGCAAGAGTACAGAGTAGTAAAATATATAATGGTATATACAGATTAGTGTAAATTGAATCATTTGTTGGTTGTTGCCACATCGATAAAATCAAATATTTAAATAACTTGATTGTTATATTTAAAAGGTGTTTTTGAAAGAATTTAATATAGATACTTGTATATTTTATAGAAAATTAAGGTTTCAGAAATATAGTAAAAATATATTGGACTAGGTACGTTATGTTATTTGGTATTAGCAAGATTTAAACAGTTAAACTAATATTTATTAATCATAGAAATAATAAACTAGGTAGGATCATAGTAAAATACAATTTTAATGTTCAGAAAACCATGTAAACATTCAAATTAATAATTATGTTTATTCTTAAAATGTATCTATTATACAGAGTGTGGCGGTATATATGAAAAAAAAAGAAAATTAAATATGCCCATTTATGTTCAATTATTACCTAATAATCATTAGAGATCAATGTGTACCGGTTATTAGGTATTTTTTCATTGCTTAATATTTTAAAAAACCCAATATATATATATATTAAAAAATTGAAATATACAAACAGTATGCATTATAATAATTAAAAAATATAAAATTTATCAAAAAAGAATACTGAAAAGGTTCAACAAATCAAAGTATACTGCTGATAGCTAATGCCATTATTAATTAAGAAAAATAAATCAATAAAGGTATGTTAATATTGTGATATTGTAATATAATATATCCATTCTTTTGAACTTATAGTATAGGAAATCCAAAAACTGTGCAATCAGACCAGAAGTTTTAAGTAGCTATTACATAAATATATATAATATAATTGATAATATATATAGGGGTCACCAATTAATATTTTTGAATGTCTACATCAGGAAGCTGGAAATTATTGGCACCATAAAAATTTCAGACGTCAGTAAAAACCAATATGAACAAAAATGATAAATTACAACACTAAAACCTCCTTTTCAATTTTTTTTCAATTATTGTCAATAATAATCTTTTTTGCTGAATCAAAAAACTTGAAAATGTCCCCATAGGCCATATGTCATTTCATACTAGAAGTTCAAAAGTAATGAACATATAAAGATTAAGGCAACAATTCTTATTTTGTTGTAATTTAAACACGAATAACTGTAGATACTTGAAATTTATAATATTTTACAACTTATTAATTCTCATACGGCCATACTTGATGAAATGTACAAAATATTTTGATCCGTTTTAAACTGTTTACAGACATTTTTAATTTTTTTTTTTTTTTTTTTTTTAACATTTATTTAGAAAATATACAATCTGTAAGGTTATTTACAATAGGCATATATGCGGTGTTTATGTGATTTTAACGTGAGTTTACATGATTTTAAGGAACTACCCAACAGTAGTACTTATGGCTTGAGGGATTTTTAATTTTTTAATTTTTTTTTTCTTTAACTGTCAATAAAATTTCATTTGTCGAGTCAAAAAGTGTCAAAATTTAATGCAAGGCTCCTACTACATTTTTACTTTAACAGCTTAAAAATGTTTAAAATACATAAAGGCACAATATATAATAAAATATTCATAAAAATATCATCAAATATACTTAGTAATATTAGCCTGACTGACGGCCTTCGCTCAGAATCATTTTTCTTATACAATGATATTAGGAATATCATTGAATTCAAATTTAACACCATCCATTACAGACTACAGTGATCTAATTGTAACCTACTGTACAGCAGAGAGACACCCATTTGCTCCCTTTTTTTCTGTTTATGCTCCTCCTGTTAAAATCTTCTGGATCCGCGCCTAAACGAGACCATGGTTGATGGACGTTTCGCCGATAAATTATTTAACTAAAAGCGGTTTTTGAATAAATCTGACTTATAAAATCTATTCTAAGTGCTCCTATAATTGCATAATTAATTTTAATTATATAAATCTAAACTACGACCTGCAGCCACATCATTGGTTGATGGAATATCACTTCACGCGTGAAACTTAGCACGCTAAGTACTGTGTTAGCAGCTATTTTAAGTCGAGGAAAAATAATTCAATTAATTAAAAACATTACTTTGATTTACTTTAATTCAAACACTATATATAAATACCAAACTTAAAAAAAGTTAAATGCTTATTGGCTACAATTTACTGTCGAAATATTACAATATAAATAAACTAATTCTATTCAATTAAACAGGCACAATCGTTGTCAACAATAAAAAATACTAGCCAACACAGTATAATATCAATTTTATAAACGACATAGTGTAAATTTAATGTTCATACGTCATAATAATAATAAAAATTAATTATAGGTATATATCGTCATT
>NC_042494.1:23000374-23004863 GCF_005508785.2 Acyrthosiphon pisum
TATTTTGACTTGTTTTGAGCTGTTACGGACATTATCAATTTTCAAATTTTTAGTTTTTTTTTATGGTTGTCAATAAATGACATTTGAAAAATATTAAAAATACAGTCGCAATTTTTTCTTATAGGCATTAAAAGTTCAAATTTTGACAAAATACGTAAAAATCACGAAAATGTGATTATTATATAGAATTAGAAATACATAAAAGTTTTATTTTTAAATCTAACATTAGAATTTAATACAAGATTCTTCATAAGTATTTCTACCTTTATCAAAAAAAAATATCTACCGGAAAGTCAAATTAAATTTTTGTATCATTGGATATTCTCTAGATTTCTCATGTATAGTTAAACATGTAGCGATTTTCTTATTTTGTTGTAATTTAAACACGAATAACTGTAGATACTTGAAATTTATAATATTTTACAACTTATTAATTCCCATACGGCCATACTTGATGAAATGTACAAAATATTTTGATCCGTTTTAAACTGTTTACAGACATTTTTAATTTTTTTTTTTTTTTTTTTTTAACATTTATTTAGAAAATATACAATCTGTAAGGTTATTTACAATAGGCATATATGCGGTGTTTATGTGATTTTAACGTGAGTTTACATGATTTTAAGGAACTACCCAACAGTAGTACTTATGGCTTGAGGGATTTTTAATTTTAAAATTTTTTTTTTCTTTAGCTGTCAATAAAATTTCATTTGTCGAGTCAAAAAGTGTCAAAATTTAATGCAAGGCTCCTGCTACATTTTTACTTTAACAGCTTAAAAATGTTTAAAATACATAAAGGCACAATATATAATAAAATATTCATAAAAATATCATCAAATATACTTAGTAATATTAGCCTGACTGATGGCCTTCGCTCAGAATAATTTTTCTTATACAATGATATTAGGTATATCATTGAATTCAAATTTAACACCATCCATTAAAGAATTAGAATAAAAAAATAGTATGTGTGGCTCGTGCGGAAAGGTAATTTCAGTCTTTAGTTCAAGCCCGTGACTGAAATTGCTCACCTCCAGCCCTTGCCACACAATACATATATTTTTTAAACATTTTTTTTTGTTTCTGTCACCACATTTTGGGACAGTAAAAGTGCTTGGATTTTCTTCAACAGTTCTTTTCTGATAGGAAAGTGAATGCAGTTGGTACTTTGGGGGATCAAAAGTAAACATTTTTCAAATTTAATACAAGGCTCCTGATATATTGTTACAATAGCAATGGAAAATTATTAAAAATACATGGGAACAATTTTTTTTATAACTTTTTTATGTTTGAATTTCGACAAAATTTATGAAATTTAAAATTCAATAATTATTTTGTAGTTAAAAATATATAAAATGTTCAACTTTTATATCTAAGGATAGAAAATATGAAACCTATATTTACATGATTTTTAAATAAACGAAAACAAACATTTTTGATTTTAAGTATTACAATTCACTTCTAATTATGCAGTTTTAATTAAAACCAAATCATTATTTGTTAAACTTGTATCACTATATTATTATGTTTTACTGAAATGACATTTTCAGATCGCTGAACACCTAAATTATTAAAAGCTCTGTACATGAAATGTAATTAAAAACTTGGATTTACACAGAAAATTGATGAAAACATTAATTATAAAATACTGAAATATAGGTACTTATAATTAAAATACACACTCTTAATTTAAATTTTTAAAGATGTATTGGCGTATTCAAAACAATTAAATTTTACTGAATATAACTTAACAGAATTAAAATTAAGTACTAAACACATTAAAAAGTTTAGCACCTAAGCAAATTATTAATATACCAACGAAAATAGGAGAATATTGTTTAATTATTCAATTGGGTAAGTATTTTTAATATCACGTAAAAAATTTAATAATCAGGTATAATAAAAATCATTTTTTTGTCATTCATATTATACCTAATTGATATTATAATATCAAATTATCTTTAAAATTTTGGAATATTGACATGATGATGTTATTAAGGATGCCACGATGTAGTGTAAAATGATTTAAAATATTATACTTTGTAATATGTACATTGTAATATTATACATATTTATTACCTACATATAATATACTTCTATAACAATAGACTTTAAAAAAATGCTCTCGGAGTAAACTTTTAAACGCAATACAGTTTGTGTATAACTGACTAAAAATTCAAGAGATAATAATAATTATTATAATAATAATAATAGGATATACCTATTGTATCCATCATGGTTTTCAACCAACTAAAGAAAAAGGTGACTTTTAAACCAATTTTATACAATATTATATCGGTATAATACACGATTACGTTCATACGGATTTAAAACGAATTAATATAAAAGCTTTTTTTAGGAAAGTGTGCACAGTCATGTGTAAGTAAAGAGCATTCCGCTTCGTTGTCGAAAAACGAATTTTACGAAATGCAAACTATACTCAAACAGCTTTGTCCCACCGTCATTTATCTTTCTAGTGCACTAGCTAGCTGTACACTATTTTGTCAGCTCCACAAGTTGTTTATGTCACCAACCGAAATTCGCACGACTTATGACTTGTCTTGTAATTCTGGCGCGATAATAAATGACATCGTTACCGAACAATATCCCTTTGTCGTTTAAACAATGACATCAGATTATTCTAAAAATAATTTATTAACTAATATTAACTACTGCCTCAGCCGAGAAGTATGAAAATGTTGTTAAAGTCTTGAAGAGTTACTTATTGTACAACGCGTAAAATAAGTATATAAGTTACGAGCTTCGGTTTCTAATAACTATAATAGTGTATTATCATTATGCTCATCTACTAACGTTTTACGACGTTCGTATTTTATACCACCCACCAACGCACCAACGCACTCTGAGTTATCGCATAAATGACAAATGTATAAAACAGTTTTTGTAAGGTGTTCGCTATATAATATTATATAGGGTAATAGTAATACGTATTATGCGAACACCAAAACATGGCTGGTGTGCCTTCGGTTGTGTAAGTTTTTAGTCGAAGTTTACGTTTTATTATGACAGATGAGACAATGTATTATTATGTCATGTAAACGTAAAATTACTTAATCATTTTCTTAACAATATTTACGTACTTAAATCGAACACTATTTATGCGTTTTTCGCAAGTTGCCGACGGATCACCGGTTGAATGAGGATTTCCGTACAAGTGCATTTTCAGATCTTTCATCACGTTGTTTATTTGACTGTCAGCATACAGCGCCGAACCCACATGGTCCAGATAGCAAATTCCTTGAAAACAACATCGTAGACTGTAGTATGGTAGGTATTTAATATGGAAAAGCTTGGTAAAAATTACGGTAAGTATTCGGTTGAATATTTACAAAATCCTAATGACGTTAATATCGTCGTGTGTCTCGTGATGTGTGTCCTTTAGGCTTTAAGAATAGATAATATTTAACTCATGAATATTTAAAACGTCAAGCGTATGACTAAAGTGTGAGTATCGCGTTAGGTATATTAATTAAATTTTTATTACAATAAACTAGCTTTATTACGTCCGAATTCACCCGAGAAAATATGAACAAATAATGAAACGTATTTCGGTATAATGAATGAAGTCAAGTGTCAACTTTATGAGCAAATCGGTTGAAGTGTACTTTAGTCTTTAACCGGGTAAAAAATCAACAATGAAATATGTAATTATAACACATTATACACAGGTCATAGACGAATTTTAACAAGGTTAAGTGAGTTGTTCCGTAATTTTTTTTTTAAGTTGCTAATTGCTATACAAATCTGGACAGATGTTTTCTGTTTCATTGCCCAATTTTCGGTGGACAGGAATTTGGTGGGTCGTATAATATTATTTTAGTCTATGTTTCGGAACTTCAATAGGAAATTACAATTGTATACAATAGATTACCACACACACACACATACACAACCTGTGTAGTACCCTGTTCCAAAAGAGAAGACGTCAGTTTTGATATTATATTATGTTGGATATAAAACGGATTATGGAGGGGGGGATTCATTTAACATAAGACACTATTTATTTCATAAAACATTAACGTTTTTGTAAATATTTATTTTACATAATTTTAAGTCGTTGCTAAATAATATTTTTACTATTTTTTTTTCATTATAACATTTTTAAAGTTTTTACTTTTTTGAATGATAACATTGGTAAATTTTAGATTCTGAGTGGAACGATGAATGTATTCAATGATGTGTGTTTTTTTTTTATTTTTAGATTCTGAACGAAGTAATGAATGTATTGATTTTACAATGATGTGTGTTTTTTTTTTTTTTTTTTTTTTTGTGTCTGACGACAACTTTTGGAGCAGTAAAAATGCTTCGATTTTCAAAAGTTGTACCTTTTCTGAAAGGAAAGTGAATCTAGTTGGTACTTTGGGGGGTCAAAAGTGAAAATTTCCCAATACTTTTCAAAAGCGGCAGGAAAAACCTTAAAAAAATAACGAAAAAACGCGAATTTTTACGCAAAACCAATTTTTGACAA
>NC_042494.1:23004913-23005922 GCF_005508785.2 Acyrthosiphon pisum
TAACAATGATATTTGAAAAAATATTAAAAATCTTAGTCATGACTAACTAACTGTGCACAGTTTTTTTTATAAGCATTTAAAGTTAAAAAATTGACAAAATATGGAAATATCACGAAAATAGGCAAATTATTTTGAGTTAAGAATTCGTAAAAATTTTTCTTTTTAAATCTAAGGTTTTAAAATATAATACAAAATTCCTTATAAGATTATCTACCTTCTTCAAAAAAAAAAAAATGTCTATAAGAAAGTCAAATTTGTACAACATCGATTTCTGATGTAGCGATTTTCTTATGTTGTAATTCAAAAACGAATAACTGTAGATAGATGAAAATTTCGCTGAATGTTTATTTTATCAATTCTTATACTTGATAAAATTTTCAAAATATTTTGACTTGTTTTGAGCTGTTTACGCGGAACAATTTCATATTTCAATTTTTTATTATTTATTTTCTATGAATATCAATAAAGTTTTATCTGTTGGGCAAAAAAGTGTAAAAATTTAATACAAGGCTCCTGAGATATTGTTACAATAGCAGTTGAAAAATACATTGGCACAATAAATTTATAAAATGTTCAACTTTGATATCTAAGGGTTGAAAATTTAAAACAAGATTCTACGTAAGTACCTATAGTTAATTCTGTTACCAAAAAACCTAACAAATACATAAGCACAGCTTATTTTTATAGTCATTTTAAGTTCAAATTTGGACGGAATTACATATTAAAAAACCTAGAATAACTATTTTAGTTATTTTGCTGTGATTGTATAATATTATTCGTGGGTAGGTACTTGAAACTTCTAAAGTATACTATTATATATCTGTAATAGTATCACGGTTTGTTGTTGATGTATATAACGCGTTATAAGTACCTAATGGATATTGTGATATGATTAATTTGGAATTTATTATAGGTACCTGCTATTATAGGTCAATTTTTTTTAATACCATAGATAAGTATATACATTACAATCTCGGTAATCCGGTCGTTCGATAATCCGATACGTCCA
>NC_042494.1:23006022-23007447 GCF_005508785.2 Acyrthosiphon pisum
GTAAAATAAATTACTTAAATAGCTGCAATATAAATATAACTATATAATATCATCTAGATAGCTATATTTACCTATATTATACTAGTATATGTATAGGAAGATATAAGTATCAGGTGAAAATTATATTGGCATTGAAACTAAAGCAATTATTAATATTTTTAATTAATATAGGTATTACTATAGTCGTATAGTACAGTATACTAAAAAAAAATAATATGCAAACCATTAACCAAATAAAATACATATTATATTTACATGGGTCTAAGAAAAATAATGCGATAGTTCTTATTTATACTGAATGATAGTCAACAAATGATGAAGCGAGATAAAAGCTTAAATAACTAAATTAGTGACTGTGAATATCGTTTCAAACGATAATAATTTGGTTTTCATTTTGAGGAGGCTTTTTCTTGAGATGATCCTAACTGTAATATGTTAAAATATTAAATAATGCTAAAATGTAGACATAATATAAGAGTCAGCGGACCGCAGCGCAAAGTACCGCGGTCCTCAACTCCCGGTAATTTTCGTCCTGGCGTTGTCCCTTCAGCCGCGTCATCATCCCCAATCACCGCCGAAGTGGAGTCGCGCGCCGCCAGGCCCTGAAACCTTCGAGTTCCCGCGGGTCCGCGCCGCCGACGTCCGTGTTTCTACAGCACACGCATCTCTACCACTCACCCCGTGCCAAAGTCTCCGCTGTTGCCGTCTTGACGAGTCGCCGCCGTGTCGTCATCGTCGTCCTTCACGCGACCGTAACTGCAGCCGAGCGCTCGTCGAACCGCCGTCCACCTTCCGTGCTCACTCTCGTATCCTCCCCTCATTTGCGTCGCCGTCGTCCTGTCCGTCGTCTTCGGCCCTTTAAGGCAGTGTCAGTCTGAGTACGGACGGCATCCGCAGCAGCACAGCAAGCGGAAAGACGCGCTTCACGCGTTTCCACCCCGTGGACAACCGGTTTCGTCGGGGTGGAAGGCGTTTGCCGCATGCAGCTTCAGCTGGTCCCAGCCCACCGTTCATCTCACATAACTGTTCTGCTCTTCGATTTTCTTTGCCGGCTCAATTACGGCGTCCTCGTCGACCGGTATGATGTTGTCTTCGCCTTTTAAAATGTCATTCTCTAGCGGTGCGACCAGCTCAGTGCTATTTTCACAGTTCGTGGGCTCAGAACCAAAAGGTGCTATCTGAAAATATCAAATTGTTCAGGGAGAGAGCCATTTTAAACTATTTTAACTTTAAAACTGCATTATCTTTTTTCGTAATGAATGATTTTTAATGATTAGTACATCTAAAAATTCACAAGTTTGTTCTGAGTTAACACTAGCAACTTTATTTTTTCTTAAAATCAAAATGTAACGTAAGAAAAAACAAAAATGTAAAAAATTTCCGTTAAGAATCAAAAGTGCTTTCAGATAACACTTTTTTTAGTTA
>NC_042494.1:23007547-23032516 GCF_005508785.2 Acyrthosiphon pisum
AATTTGTCCGTACAAGGTGCAATATAAGCTATATAAACATTTATACTATCTTTATTTGTTATATCTTATATATATCCTTCTTTTGACGGAGAAATGTCCAACGGGGAAAATCGCTGGACGGGGAAATATTGGACGGGGAAACGGTAACGGGGAAATGTCTAACGGGGAAATGTATTACGGGGATCTGTCCATGAATCATCGATGATAGTACCACGGTTTATTGTTGATGTATAACGCGTTACCTAATGGATATTATGATATGATTAATTTGAAAATTATAATAATACTATAGATAGGTATACCTAAATATGTATGTCTAATATCTAGACTGACATACCGTCTCCACTCAGAATCGTTTTTCTTATACAGTGATATTATATCATTGAATTCAAATTTAATACTATCCATTATACAGTGACCCACTTGTAACCTACTGTACAGCAGAGCGACATCCACTTACCCACCTTTTTTAGTTTCATATTCCTAAGCAGAATATTTTATTCAGTGTCGTTCGATGTTTCAAAATAAAATTTCTGACAAGGAGCTTAATAGTTATAAGTACCTGTTTAAAGTTTATAAGGACGGAGTAGTGGGACCAACATTTTCCAGTTTACCAATCTACCCAGCTCGTCATAAGTCATAAGCTCATAACATAAAATACTTAAAATAACTCATCATAACTTCTCATCCATAATTTGATTTTTATACATCAAAGTACTCGAATAAGACGTATTCTGCTTTGGAATAAGAAATTACAATTAACAGATGTTGTTAATAAAAAAAGTTAAAATAAAAAAAAATTATAAAGATAACAAATAGTAAAAAAAAAATGATAATGAAAACAAATGGAAATAAAGAATAATAATATACTATAACGTCTTAAAATTATGTAAAAAACAAATTTCAAAAATGTTTTTTACATAATGACCATCTTATTATTTGCCATTAAATAGATCACTCGGTATTTCTTGCAATACTCCAAGGTCAAGTTTTATTATTCCTTATTATTAATATGAACCAATTTAAAAAAATTGTTTCGAACGAACTGTGATTGGATATAATATAACTGCGACTCCATTAATTGTCTTTATGATTTATATTATATTGACCTATATTCATATTGGATGTATATCATATCAAAATCGGTTTTATTAAAAACAAAGGAATTATTTTTAAATTAATACTGACCTATGTCGACCAGTAATTGTAGATTCAATCAGTAGCTCTGTATAATCTATATAGTCAAACTAGGTATATATATTATAAATTATAATACATATATTATTTTCAAGCAAATTTAAATATTTAATTTTAAAGAGAAAATAAGTTATAACTAGATATTAGTATTCTGCTAACGTTTTGTTTAATCACTATAAATATTGTTTTGAATAACTTTCTGATGAAAAAGTTAAAAGTTAAGACTTAATTAACCGATGCAAAAAAGCAACACTCGTTATTTTTTTGCAAATATAAACTTTCATTAAATTTGTATTTTTTTTAACTTATGCGAATATATCTTTAAAAAATAACTTAAAGATAAGTAAACAAAAATGTAAGCTTGGCAAAATATATAATTAATAATTACAAAAGTAACGTTTGTTTCATTAAAATGACTTACCTTTCAATCTGCTAAACTCGTTCTTTATTAGCTCCGATTCATCGACTTTTGGAAACATTATTTTAGATATAATGTAATAAATAAAGTATTTTAAATTAATTTCTTAAGCCAGTAATTGTTTATCTTTATTTATTTATTTATGATTATCTAAATGGGTAATACTAATTAGTTTCGATTAATAATCACATTAATAATCGTAATAAAATAAATGCAAATAAAAACAAGAATATAGGTACCAGCTACCTATAATATTACGAACTTATCTCAATCAAAATAAAAGAAGAAATAAACGTTTAGTTATTAATAATATTATAAACTCGTGTTTCGTAGTGAGGGGAACTTGTAAGACTTTCACCCGAAATATAAGCATGTGATCACCATAGCGTAGCATATTATGTCGAACTCAGTAGTTCTAGAAACCTGTAAACTAGTAAGGCTTCTTTTATATCTGTATTACCCATTCTAGAACCCACTGATTACCAACCATCAGTGTGCCGTAAAATTTGGCAAATGATTTTTCAAAAAACGTTGAAAGATCCATAGTTGAAAAAAAAATTTGTTAGTACTACGTTTTCCTGGAAAATTAACAAAATTCTTAAATTTAAAATCATGGCTTATACGCAAATATTTAATGCCATAAAATATTATTATTATAACGTTATAACGTGTACACTGTACACGCTTACAAAATAACTTACTCTTACATATTATTTATAGGAAACATTTATGTCTCAAATGTATTTCTAAATTAGGATTTTAGTCAAACTGGTCAATTTTCTGAACGTAAATTTAGATGACCACTACAAAATTACAATATCTCATCAGTTGCATGTCCAGAATTTTTACAGGGGGGAGGGGTTTGAAAAATGTTATCTGGAAAATGTTTTTATTATTTAAACCCATCCCCCCATGGACACGTCACTGTATCTCATAGTGTTAAACAAAATATATTTTTTACACTGAGTTATAATATACTCAATTTATGGTAACACTTGACATATTATATGATCTCATCAGAATTTATAGTTGATGAAATATTATTGAACCTTAATTTAAAAATAAAATATTTGGAATGTTTCATGTTTTTAAAAGTTTTTTGGATATTGATTTTTGATTTTTAAATTAATTATTGTCTTCTAATTTGTTATTATTATCTTAAATAATTGTTGTGTATAATTTTTGAATGAAACTTGTCTCAATCATTATAATATTATAATATTGCGTAGAACAAATTCATGTTTTGTTGGATAAGCATAAAAGTTATTTAGTTTATTTTTAAATATTAATATAAAGTTCTATAATATGTTAGCCGAGCTTCCTTAAAAAAATATATTTTCTTCAGAACTATTGGCGTTGTAATCTTACTTATATTAATATCGTAAAACCTAAAAACTCTACAAGTTATAGTGCCCGTACAGTCACACAGGATTACACGTAAAGTGATGTAATACAGTTAATAGCCACTAAATGTAAGTAAATTATCTAATGTGTTATTTTTTCCTCTATCAGAGGATATCGGACGGTTGACAGGTTTAAATAAAAATAAACAAATGCGTTTTGATATACTTGTTTTATTGGTTAAAGGAGGAGAATAATAACAGGAAAAATGATTATAATGTAAACTTTAAAGGAAACGAATGGTGGTAAAAATATTACAAAAATATCACTAGTAGGTATAATAGGTATTATAAATTAATTGTAAATACAATGTAAAAAAACAAAATATTGTGAAAGTGCTTTTAATCTTAGTCTAAACAAATTTGAGTTTAAAGAAACAATATACATGGTTGTTTAAGATTAATTTGACATGTAAAGTAACTAAATAGAAAGTTTTAGTATTTATCACAAAGGGACAAAAATGTAACGTGAACAAAATATTACATTTATAAAAGCAAGCTGCTCTTTTGAAACGTCTAAATTTATTGAGCAGTTTATTGCGAACAAGTATTATTAATTAATAAATTAGGGTAAAATCTTAAGGACAAATAAATGTAGTTTGAATATTTTTTAACATCTACCATTTTATTCTAAAGATATAATGTAATTAATATCTATTGATGGCAATAATTACAATTGACGAAAAGCGGTAAGAAAAAACCGTTATTTTTATTTAAATTTTACGCTTACAAGTTCTAAGGCGTTTTTGAACTTGAGAAAACCTTCCCTCTGTTTTCTCAAGTCTCGAGATTCACCTTAGACCCCTGTAAACGGTTAAAAATAATGGTGAGTCCATATCGCCTTTCTGAAATGCATTTATAGAAAAAAATACATGTAATACGTCCTAAAACTATTATCGTTTATGTATATTATTATTTTTTATGTATAATATTAACTTAAATCTAAAGAATAAAAAATGTCTTGTCATACTTATATTATTATTATTATTATTCATAATTATTATAACGATAACCTACCCTACTTAAACGAAATTACGCGCTAGGTATATATATGTATATAATTAAATATTATAAATATTATAAATATTATATATAATATAAATACTTATTTAAAAGTTTTTAAATTTATACTTACAATACTTAGATTACTTAAACGAAATTGAAAAAAAATCTATACATTGTTAATTGATGGATGATACGTCGTATATGTAAGTAATTATATAATGATATTATATTTAATAAAAAAAAATGTGTATTAGTTATAGTTACGAATATTTTTAAATTTCGTGAGTCTAAGAATCAAATATATTATATATTTATATTGTGTATAATATGTTTTATATGTATATATTAAATTATACTTATATGAATGCAGAGTTCATAGCATAATAATTATTATAATAAGTACGTTAAATTATTTTATTATTTTAAATATTTAAGTAATACAAATTCATGTTGTAAAATATTTTTACTGTGTGAAGAATATAGCTCTCGGCTAATATTGCCAAGTGCTTCGTTCTACGTATTCTAAGCATCGTGAGTTCCAAGTATTAAAATAATTTTAAAAATATAGCACGCAGTCATTGCGATTTATCGATATATATTATAAATATATATATTTTTTTAAAGAGATGTTTAAAAATCATAATAATGTAATATAATTATAATAACATTATATTATGTTTAGATACATATTATTATTATTATTATGTTCGAATATTATTGAAAAATTAATAAACCATTAGCCGTGGTCCCAAAAGCAATCAAGCCCATTTGCGGATAAAGTAGAAAGAAGAAGAATAACTTTGTTTAAAAATAAAATCATTGTCTGCGATGTCCTGACACCTGTTTTAAGCATTGAATACACCGTTACGCGACGCAGGCATATTATATTGTTATATTGTTCGATGTCAAGATTCACACGTCGGGCTGTATGTCCACAGCCACAGATGGTTTTGGTTCCGCCGGAAGTGCCACAGGACTTTTGGTCGTCGGAGACCTTATGGTTTCTGCGTTTCCGCCGTTGTTGTTGCCCCGAACTCCGCGACCTTAACATTTTTCAATAGGAAAAAAAAACATGTCGTTTATTTTCGATACATATTATTCTACTCGGTATATTTATATGATATATATGTATATATATATAATATATATAGTAGTTGAAATGTGTGTCGAGAACGATGATTGAAACAAGTCGAAATCAATATAATTATATTTCCCGGATATCCGGTGTTCTACGGTAGAATAAACGGGTGTTCATGCAGTACGTCCTACTGTTTTAATACTATACAACAACATTAACTATTTATAAGTATATAGAGAAGTGAAATAAACGTAAAATAAAAGGAAAATATAAATGTTTGAGGAGATTTGTTTACGTTTAAACCGAGTCTAGAGCATTAAAGTATAAGTAATATTAAAACATTTTATGCCATAACTCGTGAAAAGTATCGCGAATGTAATTTGTAGCGTGTTGCCGTTTAATTTTGAGTTGTTCGTAAAAATCTATAGATACTATCAATTTACAGTGTTGTAATAGACCGTTGTATCGCCGTATTTGATTGAGCACATTGAACTTTAAAGGTCTTATATATAATATGATTAAAATGTTTGGAATAATGTTTTGTATTATAAATAATAAACAAACGACTAATAACTCTTAACGGTAACACTCTCTGCAGTACTTATTATAAACGATGAGTGTACATGTTGACATTATTTTGATTAAATAGTAAATATAATTAATTGTATAAATAACTTTGAAAACAAAATTCTTTGGTTTTAATCTGAAATGAATGCAAATAACCTACAAATGCACTCGGGTATAACGAATCTTTTTAAACAATAAGAGGTATGTTTTAACAGTGATTTAAAAAAAAATGTTACTGTTTCAAACATAATAAATAATATAATTATTCTAATACGTAAAACGTAGGTACAACGGTTTGTTTTTTTTTTACTTAAACCCCTATTGGATTTGTGTATGTACTGCTAATAAAGTCAACACAACCTCAAATACACTTTGGACTAACATTCAGTAGTTATCTGAACATTATTATGTTACTTTATAATATGAACGAGTTATGAAGCACAACATCAGACAACAAATATGACTTCTCCAGTTAAAAAGCACAAGACTCGGTTTGAATAGAATTTTTAAGTTCCAAATAATTAGTAGGCAAATAGATGAATTTAAAATCAAGAAGAACTATGTAGGAATGCACGTACCCATGTATAATGGGCATCGCGACTCCGACCTAACCTACTGTAGCGATTTAATCTACGAGAAATAGAAGAATAGTATAAACGTAATAGTATAGAATAATATATAAGATAATATATCGTAAAAGAATACAACTTATTTTCGACTTTACCTATTTTATATCATTTAGTACACACTACTATATGTTATAATATTATGCTTAATGGTTATATGTATAATGTATTAGTTGTAGTTATCGGTGTATGAATACTATTCATGTGTGCTGTTATTTAATAATAATAATAATAATAATAATAATAATAATAATAATAATAATAATAATAATAATAATAATAATAATAATATCAACAACAACAACAACAACAACAATAACAATAATAATAATTACAACAATAATAATAATAATATAATACCTCTAAATTACAGTGTACGAAAACGATGACTATTGGACGTGTTTAAAAAAAAGAAAAATTAAAAATACACAATATAAATACGTCGTATTAAAGCACTGTGATATTTAGCGATGTTTCACACAAATCGTGGCGGAAAGTCGTATAAAATAAAAAAAAAACTGATCGTAGCAATAATTTTTACGTCGAGTGAAATCCCAACGACGAGTCTCGGAAAATGGTCTATGATGACGTGACGTATATGATATAATAATATGCGAATGTAGCGAACGACTGAAAAACGTTTACGAAATCAAGATTGTCGAAACGATAATATAATATCGGGGTAAAAATTTGTCAGTAATATTAGAATAATTTTACAACAAAATTGTGTCATGAAAAAAAAAGTGACACAATGCTCGTTAGTGTGTCCAAGCTCGACGTAAATGTGCTATTGCTGCACATTTAAATTTTGATCGTGTTGCGTGTACTTTAGATTCCATCTTGAAATGTCGCGGAAGAGTGTGTAAGTATATATTTTTCGATGTTAATTCGACGGTAATAATATAATAAAATATTAAATAACATTCTATTGCACGACGAATGAAACTTCCGATGGTTAGTGTCATGATGACGTATTATAATATTATTATTACCGAACATTGAGCGAGAATGTAATCGTAATCGTAAATATTGTTTGGCGATCGGTCAAAATAAATACCTTCGTGAAAATATCTCTTGTATAGACAAAACGGGTCTCGAAAATCAAAAACGGTTCAAAATCATCTTTGGACCGATACCGTGGTAATCACCCGCGGCCGTAAACCGCGATTGTCGGTAAACAAACGTCATAATAACCATAGCGCGACCCTTTATCGGCCACGCGTATTATGTCTGGCCACTGTCTATATATAATGTTACGTTTGTTTTGTTTGTTTTGTTTGTCCAAAGCAAAGCCAATAACGAAATTCTGAAAACTATGCACAACTGTAGGTATAGTATATATACCTATAGTGTTATTAACTGTAACTATTATAATAATTAGGGCTCAGATTTCGATACGGTTGCATCTTTTTTACTGGAATACTTGACATGATGCTTTCCAAGATACAAAAGTGTTTCAACACTATGCTAGAACGAAGTTTTTGCGTTTTTCTGAGTTTTTGATGTTTAAGTGGATTTTTAAACGTTTTGAGGGCATTACTTATTTATTTAGGTTTAAATAGGTTTAAAACAAAAAAATTATAAATAAATACACATATTTTAGTAAAAAGGTAATCTAGTTTCTAAATATAACGGTTCAAAAGTCTACCTTGATTGCTGAAAAATATGTGGTAAATTCTGAGCATTTTTTTTGGAGTTTTTAGGTCAACAATGTATTTTTTGAAAATAAATATTCAGTTTTAGGTCATATGAATGCATTTTTTGGAAGTGAATTTTTTGATATTTTTAAGGGCATTTAAATCCGATCCCTAATTTATTATAATTAAAACGTCAATATTGACGTAACGTATTTTTTTTCAGAAATTTTTCGACTGGTCTAAATGGATAACAATTTATCGAGAGAACTTAGTCGAAAACTACGACGAAGACTAATATTATAAAGGCCGCACATCGTACGAGTTGTAAACGACTGTAGTGGAAAACAATTACGAAACGACTGTGAATTGGACACGATCACAATACAATGAATTATAATCTATTTACGTACCTATGACACGATATTCGTAGGTATAATTTTAATTATGACCGGAAGACATATTAAATTGATTTTCTTTTGTTTTTATAAGAGATACAGAGATTTTATGTCGAAGATATCCATTCGTTCGCTCGCCAAAACAAAACGACTTTCGAAAAAGTGCAAGTCCGAGGATTCTCATATAAGTCATAATAATATATTATATTAGTGTTTGGAGATTTAAAGACCGTATATTATTATGGCGTGTCGCGTATATAAATGATCTCCACGGAGTCGACGAAGAAGCTTTATATAGATAGAGATAGAGGTTTCTAACCTAAAGAAGGCGAATGGGGCTTCAACGAGGCCATGCTTGGTTGTCTCGAAGGGGAATGGGTCTTTGTACTGGATTTGCTACCTCTACGTTCGCCGGCTGCTCCGGGCGGTGGTTTGTTGTCTCTCAGTAGCGACACGTTCATCAATCTCGGGTTGGGCGTGTTGAATATCGTACGGTTTTCTCTCCAACGTGCCCTATAGAAACAGAAAAATTAAAATCCAGTCTGTATTCTCGTATAGTTTCCGTAAAGTTTAATATTATCATTGTGTTATTTCAAATTGAAATCATTTTCAATTTTTTTCAACTGATGATATCGTTCATACTTTTGAACTGTTAATTTATTTTAGATTACAAACAGGAAACGAACTTGTATGGTTATATACAAAATGGTGTGTGTGATGTACTGATGTGTATTTTGAAATTTAGTTTGTACCATTTCCGAAGCAATGAAAAGCGTGAAAAGTTCATGTGGTATCTACGAATATACCTATATAAGAAATTAGTAAGGATTTCATATTGGTACTTTGAACAAGTATATTTTTATTTTATAAAAAAATCATGATAAAAAACATTTTTTTCCTTTTTTTTGAAGTAAGTATACAATCTATACCTAAGAGGCACAATGAGTACATGTGGTAGAGAGTGAAATTACATATCTATAATATATATTGTACATTAATATATCTAAAAAAGAGGAGAACTAACATAAACATATATATTTACATGAAACACGAGATGTGAGAAGCCATCAATGACACTCACTAATGAATTTTTTTTTTAAATTTGCATGGTGGATCAAGAAAGTCACAATACCAACTACGTTTGAGGCAACTAGGTAGATTGCTAGGAATGGTCGAGACTGATCGCGTATTAGTGGATGATTGTTGGAGGACAGACGGTTATGAAAGCGTTTATAATGTACTTTTGCTTCTTCTTGGACAGTTTTCATTTTTAAGTCGGAGTGGATAGTGCTGTTCGAGACGTAAGGTGGAGTAGTTTCCTGATTGTTAAGTTTTGGAAGCTTCGAATTTTATTAATAGGTTCGATTTTTTGGCGTTACCCCATAGCTGGATACCATATGTCCATACTGGCTTTATGAGGGATTTAAAGATAAGTAATGTTGTGTTTAGGTTAGTGTATGTATTATTATTAATTAATGTTTTAAGCAAACGAAAACGAAAAAAACATTTATAAAAATAAAAATTCAATTAAAGCAAACTATTTTTGTAATTTCTTAAATGATTCCAACAACTGAAATGATTATAAGCACTTAAGAGACACCCAAAACAGTTTCTGATTATTCGCGTATATGTGTATTATTTGCTTTTTAGGAAGCATCCACTATCAAACATTGTACCTACTAAGAAAACAGATAATTGGCTCTATTATTATCATTATTTATTGAAAATGTGGATGGGCCGGAGACTTGAAGAATTTATGTACTACGTAGTTTGATTATATAATAAATATTAAAAGTTTGGTATTTATCGTCCACACAACTATGGCAACAACTATTATTATAGGTCGACTTTCTCATTACGGATTTGTAAAATACGGCTATTACCCTCACTGCAGCTAAACTACGTTTTCAAATACATAGCTTACATTTAGTGGTGGAAAACGTGTATGGAAACGTTTTTAAAACATTTTATGCATGTCAGCCATGTAATTGGATTTAAAAACTTTTGTATGACTTGGATTTTAGTAATCACATAAATACATAATATTACATATTATATCCAATTAGGAATAAATCTGAATAAGTCGCGTGCGAGACAAATGTTTTAAACACCTGTTACTCTTAAATACTGTGACGCGTGACGTGTCCACCATAATATTATTCACAATTAGTGATTTCTGATTATGAGACAGTCATAAAGATACAATATTGTCGTCGCCTAACGGTCACATGACATTATTGACATTGACGTAGATTAATCATTAGTGTGTGGAGTTCGAATGTAGAACAAGTATTTGATTTACGAAAGTAAAAAACCAAAACTCTTACTTGCTAAACAATCTCAGTACTACGCATATAATTATGAACATTAAACACATCCCAGCCAACACGCACAGCATTGCTGGATCAGTATAAGGTTCGGAGTTGGAATTGTTCTTGGCTAAAAATAAAAACAAAAAAAACAAGTAGGTATAACATCATATGTATTATAAAAAATAAATATATTCTGTTTTGAAAACAATAAGTATTGTTCATGTTTTAGATTCTAAGCGGAGCGAGGAAGCTATAGTGGTTTTACAATGGTGTTTACTTTTTTTATCCTGTATGCAAAATTTGCACCAGAAGGAGTGTTTCGATTTCAACATATAATACCTTATCTTTTAGCAAATTGGATCAATATGGTACTTTAGAGATTCGATTCTCTCAATAGTTATTTAATGCCACGGGAAAAACCACCGACAAATTACGAAAAACCACTAAAAATGGGATTTTAATTTCTAACGTTTTGTTTATTACCATAGAAACAAATAATAATAATAAAATGTTCATATTAATTCAACTTACAGGTTATAATAAATAATAACAATATAAAAACCGTCTCCGCTCAGAAACACAGAATTCAAGTTAAATACAATTCATTATAGTACATTGACCCACATGTAACATACTATACAGCAGAGTGACATCCATTACCCACTTTTTTTTATATATATATATAAAAACGAATAACATATTTTAATGTTGTCGTCTTCAATCGAAGTTAAGACGAATGAAACGTTCAAGTAGTGCGTACGTCATTTAATTTTAACGCGTATTTCAAAATTTAATTTAGGTGACCTAAAGCGATGTAGAGTAATTTTGTCTAACGTTCGACACAGAGTATATCAATCGACTTGAATGTATTTTAAATATGTTAAGAAATAACCACAGATATAAAATACTAGATAGCTAACTTGTCTACATTAAGATAATCGATGTTGGAGTCAGCCACCATATGCGTGTGGGTCAATGTTTACATAATTATCATATCAATACTGTATGATAACATGATATTATTCGCACAGAATAAAAATTTTTTATAAAATATTAAAAAAATATAAAAATATATATTTCTATTGCAAAGGTTTTTAATGACAACACATTATATTATCCTTATTCAATATTCCATCGTCAGATATAAAAGTATTTTGACCATCAGATTGTTATCATGTCGTTTTGATAAGATAATATTATGTAAACATTGACCTACACGCATATGGCGGATAACTTCAATGTTCGATGTCTTGTTAGCTATCTAGTATTTTATATCTGTGGAAATATCGTTATTTGCGTATCGAACACTTTATTTTTGTAAGTACAATTTATATTTTTAAAATAATGTACATACTGTGGCGAGTATATTTTGAAAATGTTATAAAAGTATAATAAAAATTGAAATACCATATTATGTAGGAAGTTAAAATTGCATGAAAACTTTTTTATCGAAATAGACAGAAAATATGAAAGTGTTGAGTTTTAAAAAAGAGTCGCCTTGCGTTTACTGTTATCACAAATCATGATTCATAATTTTTTTTCAATCCTTAGCGTATAATATTTGTTATGTTATATAGGTCGGATATTAAAACAATAATATGTTCAATACCTACCAATACATTGGACTGATCCATCCGTTTGAAACACCGGAGTCCTCTCGAACCGGCAAGAGCAAACATCATCTCTGCACTCTGTTTGGAATACGAGGTTCTCACATTGCTCGTTGAAAAAACATGGTTTGTTAATCGCTACGTCTGAAACATTTCAAGTGTTGATTTTTAGTAAAAAATTAGATGACTATGTTTGATCGTTTTTAAAACGTATATAGGTATAACATAAGCGGTCGCACTCAAGCTAAACCATTTCGTATGAGTACCAAATTCTGAAAATGTATTTAAATACAGTTTTAATTATAGAAACCTAAATAATATATGGGTACTTGTTAGTTATAGTCCTAAATATACTGAAGTAAGTACATACATTAAAAATTAAATATTATTCACCAACATTTAAGCATTTTACATAGTTGTTCTATCTTATGAGTTTGTGATTAATTCTTGAACATGAAAAAAACATTTTCCAATTTTTTTCCTTAATAAGATCTGGGCATCGAAATGATGAAGGAGATTCGATACCACCCGTTCTTAAGAAGTTAAATATTGGAAATTGGACCTCTTTTCCTACAGATATTTCATGTATCGACTTTTTTTTTCTTCTAAATAATCAGGCTGCTTAGATTAGATTTTAAAAACAAATATCAATATCAATATATAACTAATAGTTAAGGCTAATTGCATTATTTGTAATACAATTAAATGCAATTGTAGATAACAGTGAAGATTAATAATTGTTAAAAGACATCAGCTCTAAAATAATAATAATAAAAATAATAACATAGGCAATTGTCTAAGTATGATTGCATGGTGGGTCCATTATTGCATTTTGGGTCACTGAACGTAAAACATAGAAAACCCGACACGGACGTACAATAAGTTAAAGAAGAATTCAGAGGACGTAGATTATAATATACTGTTAATCATATAAGAATCTTCAGATAGTACCTTAACTGCTTGTTCTCTGGTGTAAGTTCTAAGAGTGTAAGTACATATTATAACCTACACGCTCAGCGATCATTGTTATTCGAGATACATAGATGGTACGTCTTGTCCATTTGCGCAGTTACGCCTATGACTTCATTGATGAGCATACCAGAAGTGAGCCTATTAAATGTTAATTGTTATGCAGAGCGTGTTAGTTTTAATTATAAAATAATCTTAGCCATTTATTCAGAGTTATATTATGTTTCATAATTCAAATTTTATTTTCCAAGTAATCAGACTAATATTATCCTATATACACCATAATATTCCAATTTTAGACAGGATTAGGAGTGCCTAGAATATCCATCTAGGTATGCTTAAACGTGTTGCTAGTAAGTCGATATACAATATTATAACTTTTAGCCAATATACGTATATACTATATTGTCAATACTACTAAATTAATAATAAAATAGGTATATAATAAATAATACAGCCCAGCCCAATTAAAAACAAGTCAAGGTTAATTAAAATAAATTACAATAAAAATATGAATGTCAAGCTCTTATACATTTACAACATCGGTTTTTACGAACTGTCAACTCGAAAATTGGCAGTCCTTTGATTTTTTTTTATTTGTTCACAAATTCCCTTTTCGTGTTCAGCTGTATTTTTCGACTTTAATTTAAGTGTGTTTCTTTGATTTGGATATATTTTGTATCGGATCTATTTTTATATTAATAAAAAACGTTTGGGTGAGAGGAATTCGATTCTGAATAAAGGTTTCCGTCAAATGGTTAACAACGATTTGTATGTAGTTCGTTTTGAAGTAAATGATAATTATTCTGTTCAGATTTTTGGTGAAAAATCAAAGTCATCAGATCTCACTAATATTACCAGCTATTTGTATGGGTACCAAATCGAACAGTTGTATATGATGATAAATTATTTTATCGGGGACCACTTCGTATATTTTATCTTGACCAGGGAACCATAATTCCGTAGTTTCCGATCCGTGTATAGGTGCACATGGTATCTACATTCATTCCGTTTGGTCAAGTCAACAACGAAAAAAGAAAACGTAGGTATGAATAATACACTTTAACGACGAATTCGTAAACCTTTTAATACACACCTATTGAACTTCGAGGGGATAATTTAAAGTTAAACCCCAGTTATCTGCGTTCAAGGTGAACTTTTTGCGACCAGTTTTAGTAACGAATGTATAAGGATCGGATTATTTATCGAATAATACTGGAATATACGAGTCGCAGTTCATAATATTATTTCATGTTGAATAATTGCGGCATTATAATTAAATAATTTGACGATTTTCCATATTTGTTCATACCAGAACCATTCTAGCAGAATAATCGTCGAGGGAAAATAATACCCTTTTTTACGCGTGCACTTAAATTAAATTTATACTGCGTGAAACCGTCAAAAAATCATTCATTATTTATATCCAATTTTCAATAGTGTTGCGATTGTGTGATTACATATTTTATATCAGAGGTTAAAGTATTGTAATAATATAATACGAGGGCACCACGTGTATACGAACGAGTGAATAGTGTAACGACCCAAACGATTTACACTCTATACGCTTATGGGGGTGAAAAATAATATACGTATTTCAAAGGTATTAATTTTATTGAAAACAAGTATTGACTGTATTTTTTTAAAAATATTAATATCGGTGTTTGTATCGGCAACCGGTACCCCTAGACACCCCAAGTAAATCCGGCACTGACGGTGCCAGTGGGTTGGGGGGTCGGAACGGTCAATCCTAAGACCTCACGATTACTTATATCAGAGTCGGGCCATCGGGTTGAAAATTCCATTAAAAAAAAAAAATAATTAAATTTAGCGTTAATATCGACATGATATATCATAATATTATAATATTTTCAGAATAACATATTATATACCTACCGAGCGCATTTTTGAAAAACATTTACGAAATGTGTGTGGGCAAGTAAGTACATGTAAATTATTTTACTGATTTATTATAGGATCGATTTTGGACGGATATATTTTTAATTGTTCAAATTGTTCAGTTAAACTATAACTACACGTCACACAATGGATTTTATTGTTGCAGTATAAATTGCTCGTACTCGATTTAATAATCTGGTTAATTGTGTACCCATCCCAACCAGTAGATATGTACGAATAAAGGGTAGTCAACGTTTGACGTAATCCGTGGAATTTTTCCCCTATTTCTCGGAAACTTAGCATCTAAGAAATTTTTTTTGAAAATCGTTATCCATAGGCCGCCTGGGGTCAAAAGTTCAGGCGTGTGATGACCGCGTGTGTGTGTATTGCAGACAATACAAAATAATGCTGGACCGATTATACTACTCAACGGCCACGACGCCACTGAACTTTCCTGCCACCGACATTTCACAATATTGGTAAAGTTCGTGTTATTTAAGTCGACGTATCGACGTAATTGCCAGCGGTCCGCAGTTTTCCCAGTCGGTCAATTCCAAAACGCATTCCGTCTTCGCGTGTATATTATTGTGACGAGCAAACCGCCTGCACTGAGCGACATTCGGGTCTTTCGGCATTAACGAAATTCCATTCCACTTATTGTCTTCTTCTATTTTTTTCCCTCGAGAAATTTACGGTTACCCCCGACCTGCTGCAGGTTTCGAATGTCTATATTATATATTGAAGAATATACAATGATGTGGTTCCCTGAAGAAGTGACCGCCCGGCGGCATAATAATATGATAGTACACCTTAAGTTATGACAAAAACCAATTTAAAGGGGCGGTTTGATTTTTTAATTGTATGTCGTTCAACTTTCTTTTAAACAAAACATACCACCAGACCACCTATACCGCACATTTGCTGACGTATATTTAAAACTTGTCAACTTTTTACCGTAATTTTTTTGATATTTCAAAACTATTTTATTGTTCTATAAACATACACAATCAAACCAGAAATGTACAAATTATTTTTGTTAAATTAAAAAGTAAAAATGGTTGGTAAAAATAGACATTTTTAAAAGGAATCGCGTATAACTTCTAATCACGCAGTATTTACTACAGTTTTTATTTGTATTTTATTATTCTACAGAATTCTACTTTTTTTTAATTTAATAAAAATAATTTGTACATATTATCAGGTTTAGGTATGCAGTAAAATAGCTTTTAAAAAAACAAAAAAAAAAAATACGATAAAAAGTCGAAATATTTTGAAGATACATCAGCGAATGTGCGGTGGGTTCGGTTTGTTTGAAAAAAAAAGTCGAATAGCTAGTAACTAAAAAAAAAAAATGAAAAAGTCAAACACTCCCTTTAGAGGGTTTTTTTTTGCATAACTTAAGGTGTACTATCATAATATTATGACGCCAGCCGGTCATTCCTTTACGGGAAACATTGTGTGTATTACTATCTCAATACTACGCGCGCTTGCTGGATCGTTGCGTCGGCGGTGAGTTAAACCAAACGTGTTAGGTTCGTCCCGACGATTATAATACATAACGTTGTTTTATTATAGTTGACGTGTACAATAGCTATGGTTGTATAGTAATATCACTCGTGATATTCTAATACGTCCGAGTGAACACCGCTGAAATTGTCACGAACCGTTGACGTTTAATTTTCGCGAGTCCTATTACGGCAGGGAGAGGCGATCGATGGATAAATACGGGTCGTCACATCTGGCGACCCCGCGACGACGACTCCCGCGCGTAACGTGCCGTGAAAGGCAGTTATATTTTTATCCCTTAACAGTTTTTTCTTAGCTTCTAACCAAAAAGTAGTTACCATGACTCGACAATTAATTGGGTACTCACGCTACCGCATAAGCCCTATACAATTATATTTTTGCAGTTAAACTGACGAGTTGTATATTATAACACCTTATTAAAAGACGTGTCCCCGTCGAGTCCGTCCGTCCGTCCATCCGTATAGTTACCTGCAGCAGTGCATACGATTTGTGGTTGTTGACATTAAGGTATTTAATTATTGCCCGTAGTCACCATGTAAATATACGAGTATATGCGGAGTAAGTTAAAATTTATTGCGTTGTATTAAATTACGTCTAGAAACCGGGAATTTAGCACGCTCTCGGAGCGATGAAAACACAGCATTTTTTAAAAACAAATGTATTTATACTATTCATTTTTCACATTTGTTTACTTTCAAATGATAATATTACGTGTATATGTTTTAATTTAAATTTCATTATATAACGTAACAGAACATTTTTATGGTTGGAAATCAAAATTTGAAACATCAAATTAGTGCAGGTATTAGAATTCTAAGTATTGTGAATTATTACAATGAACAGAAATATTGGGCCAATGTTTTGAGTGATAGACCAGCTGTGCCTCTCCACTCTGAATAATATGTACATTTTTATTGCTGATTTAGTTATAAGTTATAATTAAATTAATTAGGTACCGGCTCATTTGAAATTAAATCGAAATATCCATGTATACATTCAGCTTTGGAATACAAAATTAAAAATGTTTGTTGTGATTTAAAAAAAAAAAATAACGGTAACAAATAAATGTATTCTAATATGTTACAAAAAATATTTTCAAAAGCAATTAATATCATCCCGGGTATATTTCTATTTTACCAGACACCCTTTTTTCTTTTAACGTGTGTAGTTAAAAATGCTAAAAACGGGTGGGTGAAGTCAGAATTTGACTCTAGGATTTAATTTTGAAATTATAACATTTTTAAGTCCTAGCCCACCCAATGTATTACATAAAAAGTCGAGAGATGTTTTCAATTTTAATTGTCCGATCGAGCATAACGAGTGAGTGACCACGCCGGGTGTATTTTATGTTTTTTTAATAACTTTGTTTTAGCTCTGAAACTCAAACAAGGTGGTTTTACATAACAAGCTGAGGGATGTCTACAATTTTAACTGTCCGTGTAATGATAACGTACAATTATCATTAATATTATTATTAATACCTTATTATATTATGGGTTATGTTCTATATATTATAAGTAGCTTGTACACATTCCACGTCTCGTGCTTTTTATTAATGTATTAGTTAATTAATTATTAGTTATGAGAGCAATGTTTGTTTTTAATAAAATATATTATTGTTTAATGTTGTAAAATATGATAAAGGCACTAGCTATTACACAATATAACAGCAGTCAGAGTGAGCGAGTGATGACGTCAGGTTAAATTAGCTATAATTTCAAAACTAAGTCCGAGCGCCAAACTCTGACTTCATCATCGTTTTCAGTATGCTTAACTACATACGTTAAAATTGCAAAAAATAGGGTGTCCGGTAAAGCAGAAAAATTCCTCATTCCGTATACAGTATGACGTATTTAACATGTAAGAAGTCGTGTTTTCGATGTAAAGCGGACGCGCACCACGATAAACAATGTGACAAAAATGTGTTAGGTGCCTAACCTACCTATAACTTACGTTTAGGACAGGTTCCGGTGCAGAGTGTCCGTTATAGTTTAAATGATCGATTTGCCATATTATTATAATATTGTAATATGATTTATGCGTGCGTAATAATATAACGTCGATACATTTACCGTCTTCACCGTTTTTTATATCGTTATCGCTTTGTGAAATGTTTTAACGAGGAATACGCCATTTTAAGGATTTCCTGCAAAATTCGGACCTGTTCACATTTATTTAAAAAAAAAAAAAACGCATACTTTTTCTGGAAATAAAATGGAGTAAAGAATTCCCTACAAGTGCTGGGTGCACTAACCAGATTAATTCGTTTTATATTTTATAAGAGAGTATAGTTTGTATAGAAAATTAACTGATTCTTGAACCTGCAGATAAGTACGGATTTTTCCTGACTTTATCTGAAAAAAATTGTCATATCTCAATATTTACATAATAACTACACATAAATGGTGAGTATCTAATAATAGTAGTATGAATACATGTCAGGGGCGTCATTTAAACTTTTTTGTTGTTGGTACCAAAATGTTTGCAGGCCATTCAAGTCATTACCAGGCCACATAGAATACTTTTTTTTTTTTTTTGGGGGGGGGGGGGGTTCAAGTGAGGACAAAAACTGTATTATATTTATATAATTTATTTAATATGTCACTTATATTAGTATGAAAATATCACAATATTGTTACTATTTTTGACGAACTATGTGCAGGTACTTTTAATGTATTTATTTTATACTGTGGACACCAGTGTACAGTGGTATTTACACTTAAATAAATGTATGGGTATTAAACACCCTTATCATAAAATATACACATTTTTTCTCCCTGCATACTCACAATATACATAGTATAACTATAGTATAGCTAGCTTAATAAAACCAGAAATGTATTTTATTGGTACCCTTCTTCACAATGTTTGTGTTATAATTTTATCAATTATAATATTGTGGGACCAAAAAACGACATCAAACATTCTTGGAAATTAAACATTAGAACAATATATTTAAATTAATTAATACTGAAAAAATATACTATAAACCACTCATCGGCACTTATATTTATTGTTGGCGGGCCAAAGAAGGCGTTTTAAAAAAAAGTTGGTGCAAATGTACACCCATCCCCCCTCCCCAAATGACGCCAATGATACATGCCACAACTTGGTTAGTTTCAAACGTAGTCTTGTCTTATTCCAAATAATATTATTAGCACATTTTTTGACGAAAAATAAAATGATAATTTTAGGGAAATACCTGAAATACTCAGATATAGTCCATGTCAGATCAAGCTCATTACATTTTTATAAAATATATATTAAATAGAATAAAGTCGAACACGTACAGAAATGTTATCATTTATCATACATATAGGTATGTCTGATATCATTCATAGAATTCAAAATTGTCAACATTATATTATAATATTTTCAATAACAATAATAATTTCAAACCACATAAGTGTACCTACTATTCGATCATCCCGA
Organism: Acyrthosiphon pisum; assembly: GCF_005508785.2. Taxonomy (NCBI): domain Eukaryota; kingdom Metazoa; phylum Arthropoda; class Insecta; order Hemiptera; family Aphididae; genus Acyrthosiphon; species Acyrthosiphon pisum. The sequence continues at coordinate 23,027,620 of NC_042494.1, forward strand.
AAAGTTTCGGGAAAGATGAATTGTCGGGACGACGTGTTTGCTCTCGATTTATGAAAATGGCAACTGCAACTGCGATTGACTAAATAATATTAGGTATGTCTATTTTATACTGTCACAGTATAATATTATTTAACACGTCGTCACGTTCGTAACCGTTTTAGATTCCGATGTATAGTAAGCGTACGTATATGTGGCGAGGGACCTATAATAATATATTATTATATAGTTTTACGACGACACATTTCATTTGTCGGACAACGTGGACGCTAATAAAATCGCGAACCGTTGCGTTGGCATTTTTTTTTATGTAGATTGTAAACTCAACAGCACGCGGTCCGAGAGCGGTAAAAACAACGAAATAAAACGAAAAAATCGCGAAAGAAATCGGCGCGAGCATGCGGTACACGATCCGGCCAATATCTCGACCACTTTATTATTATCTCGGGCGAACCGATAGCTCGGAATAATTGTTTTTTATCGAATTCAATGATTTATCGTCGCCTCCAAACAACGAAAACGACAACAAAAACCAAAAAAAAAGAAATCACAAAAAACACGAGTCCCGACGGTATATACGCCGCGCAACAGTACACGGGCCGCTATTATTTCGCTTTTTTAATCTTTTAAAAATCTCGAACAAATCCGTATCTATAGTATAATATTATGGTGTATTATGTATATATATATATATTTGGGTGGTTTTTTATTTCATTCAAACGGGTGTTCTTCAAGCAGTGTAACAATACAGTCGTATTATTTTGTACCATACGGACATTGAATATCAAACAATATATTATAACGATTTGAACACCCTGATTTTTATCTCAATAAAACGTCGGAAAAACAACGAGACGAGACTTATTTTGGATAGACAAGCAGACGATTTCTAAAAGGCCAATTTCCTAAAAGCCACCCGACCGTACGCGTTCTGCACAAAAGTTTACTATACATGCGATCTTTAAACAAATCACTTATTATAGTTTATAAATAATCTAATATTATGTTGTTTTATAGAACAATAATAATATGGTTTATTGCTATGCACGTCCTCCGCAAGACCTCCGTAATCAGTTTAAGATAAAGTATAATACATAATATACATTGTTATCTTCGACAGAAAGAGAAAAGATACTAGCGGGCTATCGTGTTTCATGTTTGACGATGTAATTTATTACATTATGATCTGATCTATCTTTGTCATATTACGCAGAGTGGTTGCTTCGTTATATTATGTTTTCTGAAGGTTGAGTTTTGTTTACAAAAGCCGCGCGCAATACAATCATATTATCATTGTTATTGATTTTACCAACGGTAAGTTCAACATCGTATTATTACGGGTAAATAATATATACATTTTACTTAAGATACAATGTAGAATACTTGTTTATACAGACGATACGAGTTGGCGATTTCTTTAAAGGCATTGCACGTCGTGGCTCATTAAATAATATACTTACGGATATTTCAAAAAGTTTCCGAGTGAAATTTGAATAGATTTTATTTATTATGACTTTATTTTTATTCATACAACGTATGTCCATTACCCAATACAATAATAGTACATATTTTTATCAGAGGAAAAAAACAATTGACATGAGGTTCAAATGATCAAAGAGAATATCCATTGATATTACTATTATGACTTTTTTTCTTAATAAAATCGAGTATGAATAATAATTATGTTAAAAGGTCTCTGGACCATTTTCTTTTCCGCCGTTCACAGTCGATGGGTTGTATTGAGGATCAATTTTACATGAGAGGAATCTGAACAATTGGGTACGTAGTTTTTTTTATTTATCTTTTATAGAATGCTTGATTTGGGACGGTCATTACAGAGGGTTTGTTCACTGTGGAGCATTGTTTATTGTTCTGAAGGATACTGACTGAAAAGATTCTATAATTTTTATATTACGTCGATTTTATGTGATTTCGACGAGTTTAATAAATTCAAGTTGTATAAGTGTATGACATAGCAGTGCGTAATGTTCTAGTACCAATATACTGTCTATCGGCGAGCATGCAGTATTGTTTAGGAATATACAATAGATATAGACTATGTAGAAAATCGAACTCTAACTAGGTCCGTAATTCATCAGCCGATTCTGTCCCTAGGTGCGGCTCAAATTCTAACTAAATGCGTGTTTTCCCAATCATCAGAGTATTACACGCGTAATTTGTTTCAACAGTTTTGGGAATCTATGTCCGAGCTGTGATTAGCTGTAGAGTGGGCGTTGAGTATCCGACAAGAGTTTTTTGGCTGTTTATTTTTTTCGCACTTGGATCTCGAGGTCATCTACCCGAAAACGTGACCTCCGGAGATTGCGTGAGTCTTACCCCTTTACGGCGGCATAACCTTTGTCGCGGGTATTATACGTGTACAGTATAGGCACCATTGATCCAACTAGAACCCCACCGGTAGCTTTTTATTGTAATTTTTTTTTTATAAAAAACACATAATAATACGTACAAAAGAGTCTCATTATATTATAGTATTATATATTTATTATACGTACGAAGAGCATTCGTTTTTTTTCTTTCATACAACATATTATTATGTGTGTATGTTTCAGAAGTACATTCATTTTGATTGTAGAGAACATTTATATATACATTATAATATTTAAATTTATTAGTTTTTTGGTGTGTAGTAATTCGATAAATAATATAACTGAGCTAAGCTATACATAATAGGTACAAACTATTTAGTATAATATACCCCTAATACCTATATAGAGCAATTCTATTAACAGTAAACACTCATTAACTGGAAACTTAAATACTTATAGAGTAGGTAATAACTATACTTTTTTTAAATTGCATTTTTATAAATTGGAATTCTTAGAAAAAATATTCTGTTCTGGGATATAAAACTAAAAACGTTTGCTCTCATTCAAAAATAGTAAAACTATAATATTATATTTTTTAAATAAAAATATCGTTTTATGATGACTTAAATTATTTTTAAATACAATTTATTAATACTTTTTGATATTGTGAGTTTACTGTTTAAAGAATCACCTAGTATAATATAATATTATAATATTATTGTAAAGCAACGGTGGTAGGTCCAAATTTTATGATGTATCTGTAATGTATTTGTAATTTATTTAGTTGAATTTCCACTCTTAATTGCATTTTATGAGGCGTAATATTTTTTGTAATGAGTTAACCGTTGGTTAAAAAATTAATTTATGACAAGTGCGTGATATTCTGATTTCTGATACACATGTAGATATGCGTGATTAGACGTTAAGATTTGATTTTTGACTTAAAATGTTAAATACACAAATACGGCATTATACACGATAGGTATATGGTTTTAGTTCAGAGAATAATGCGATTTTATAAACACTTACGATAGGTATTTGTAAGGTAGATAAATATATTTTTTTATTAACATAACATGACGTGAATTACATTGATAAATATCGACTTAAGAAAATACTACTATACGATAAATGGAAAGTATAGTATTATATACTGTTATGTAAGACCAGATCCAATATTAATAATAATAATAATATAACGAAACATGTCGGTAGAAAATAAGAGATAGGTAATATTAGTAAGTATGAAAAAAACCAAACAAATATATTCAAATTGAATTGCTTTTCAGTGTGTACCTACTGTATCCGCATACAGCGTTATAAGGTAGAAATGTTTATTTTATCAGTGTTCACGGAAACATATTTTATCAAGATCAAAAATTTTCTAAAATGAAAATAATACAGTTTCTAGAATAAATAATGGAAAAAGTGTAATACCTACGTATGTTAAATATACTATGAAAACTGAGTCTTCCCGTTCGCATAATAAATCAAAATATAATAATGCGTAGGTATTATGCTTATAGATTGTCATATTTTAAAAGAGGAAGGCACACACCGATTTGTTATGCTTACACCTGTCAAATTGTGGCAAATTTACATTCCATAAGACCAATACTACGAACCCTACAAATTCATATACAGTTAATTGACATACGCTTATTTATTATTGTTATTTTTTTTTTCTGTCAGAAGGCTTAAAGTGTCCAACTACTGCTCTGTTTTTTGTCACGGAAAATATTTGTATTCAAACTGAATACAACCTTGTGGCAATATATTATTATGAGAATTTTAAATATTATATTTTACTAGTTATATTTTATAATTCTTAAGAAGAATTAATCGTGAACCATTATTGAATTTAAAACATTAGGATAGTGATTCATTTCACGGAACAGTTTCTTGCACAGTAAAATTTTATTTATTTTAACATCAACGCAGTACGTCATATTAATCCTAAAAAATCGGTAAATTTAATGAATATATTATTTTGATGGAAATATTTATTAGTTATAAATTATACATGTAAATGTAATCATTATATTATAAACCTTAACATCTGGATTACGACAAAATGTTTTGCCTAATTCTGTCTAGATCTAAAAAGATACAATGAATAAACGTCCTTTTCGTGACATTTTACCCAAACAATGAAATTATATCAACCTGCAGAAAGCCACAGTTAATTTATTACAAGTAATGGGATTTCATAGTACATTATTTAAAAAAATACTTATATTTAATTAATACTAGCCTCTGAAACTCACACGAAATGTTTCATTTTTGTTCCATGCTTAATGGTTTCTAGCCATTTCAAATATTACTTAAAAAATATGTTTGTAAATTTTTTTGAAAACTATTGGTCAATATTCGTCATTTTAGAGTAAGTGCATAAATTGAAATATTGCAATAAAATTACTAAACCGATATAATATATACATATGTAAAAGGACAATACATTTAAACAATGTAAAATACTAATCTTTGTTATATCTTCCCCATAAGAAAAATTACAATAGTATAATAATATAATTTTTTATGTAGCTTTTTTTTGTTAATTATCATTAATT
>NC_042494.1:23033179-23037351 GCF_005508785.2 Acyrthosiphon pisum
CATAATTCAGTTGTGTTGTTTTAGTCAAATAAAAAAATGATAGGAAACCTTGGTAGCTAAATAATAACCCAAGGATAAAAAGTAATTATATATTTACTTATATTTTTAGATAGGGACTTTGTAACTTCGTTTTAACAAAAAATTCGAGTTTTGTTTACATTAATAAAAACGGTTTTTTTTTTTATATATAATACGACGTCATAATACACGAATGCTAGATATATAACTGCTCTTCCAAATATTCAATATTTTGTTTGAAGTTTAAAGTTTAAACTAATACATTTTAAATAAAATACTGTCTCATATTTTTTCGGTCTGAAATATAGTTAGAAATATAATTATTATTAAAGTAAAATTATTGACCAGTGCTATGATAATTAACATTCGCAGATAATAGATAATAGATGTTCTGTGTTAATTAATTTCATAGTTTTGATTTACACCAGATTAGACAAAAATATTAATTTTAATGAATTTGGCCTATAGGATTTTACCCAAGCGTTTTCTCTCTCTTGAGAAAAAATGTTAAGGAATTAAAGCAAAATCACTTCAATTTCTTCTCTCACAAAACCAAGCATTTTAGAATGTAGTATTTAATTTCTCTTTGTCTCTGAGTTATGTTTGATGTCCGCAGCAAAATAATTCCAAAGTACCTATGCATCTTTAATTTTAAACGAATTATGTTTTGCTATCCGGTACATTTAATTAAAAATTATTACTTAATACTTTTAATTAAAAACCCTGAATATTCAAATAATAATAATAATATGTAATTGTAGGTAGCTAGGCCCTGTTGTTTTCGACTGGTGTTACATTTTAGACTTGAGTCGTACCTCGGCTGCGGTATTTAACAGTCAAATTGATTTTTGTCGGTATAGTTTTAGAAGGTACGAAGTAGCTAGCTAACTATAATATATATATATAATATCGTCACAAAGGAAAATGCAGATATCCACTTTTGGAAATTATACCACGGTATGTAACGTGGGTACATAATACAATATACCTACATATAAGTATACATGCCACGAAGAAACAGCAACAACGTCACGCGATCGGTGTCGATCAGATAAACACGAAATTACCCACAAGTCCGTAATAATTATCGTGGTGGAGATTTAAACATGGGCAAGACGGAGTTGGGGTGAAATCGGACGAAGGGTTTTCGACAGGACGTCCGGAAGTCGATAATGTGATTTCAAAAATTACGCAATGTTCGTATTTGGCACGACGCACACGATTCGTTTTTCGCGTGGACTCGCATATTATAATATTATTGGCCAATGGACATAATATGTTGCACTACATACAATTAATATTAATTTTTAATTTAATAAATAATATTTATTTTCTTAGATTGTTATAATTATTATTATGAAAACAATAACGTTATAAACGTTTTAGGCATCAATGTTTGCATCGACGATTTCATTCTTGGAAAAGAATGTTTGATTATTTTTTATTTTTTGAAGCTTCCTGTTCTTGAAAAGTGTTTCAAGTCTTCATATTATAATAAATACATTCATCGGCTTTAACCTTTTTGGTTTTTTGTCGAGTCAAGGGTGTTAAAATAGATTTGAAAGGACGATTGACAAACGGAGTTCCTAAAAGCTTTTTAAATCTTGACCTCAGTCCGAATTAGTTCTACGAATTACTTTATGGAAGACAGTCATTTTGCGAATCATCTTAATATATATAATAATTTATTTTTAATTATTTGAACACTGTTTTTCATTGACGATGGTTAAACATTACTGATCGATAGTTTGCAATCAATTTTTACTTTTATTTATAAATGACGTTATTGATATATTATTATTATTATTATTTTTTAAAACTTATAAAAAATGAAATCATATTAAATAAATTATAAAATATATGAGTTAGTTTTATCTAATAAATTATTATTAAAAATGTAAATAATTATTTTTGGGGAATTATTTAAGTGTTTAGCGAATATTGATCATAATATTATAATGGTATACAATTCTAAATTTTTATTTTAATCGACAAACCGATAAACCATTACAGTATAAACTTTTAGATAATCGTTCAGAGTGTTTATATTCTTATACTTTTAGTGTGGTAAAAAGTTTTGCCAGACGCATAGAAGCTTCTTAATTGAAAATGTAAAGAAAAAATTCAATTACAACGATGTAAAAGTATTTGCAATACATATAAATTAAATAATATAACATAATATATGAACGTTGAGTCAACTTGTACTTAGAAATTGGATTTACGTAAGACGTAACTAGTATTTCACAGTCTGAAATAAAAAAGTTTCGTCGAATATGTTTTGATAAAAAAAATCGAAAAATTATAAAAATGTATGTACTTATATAAATTACCAGTAGCCTCGAGTCGTTATTCTCAATTCATATAAGGTACCTCTGTATAACGTAAAGGTCGGCAGTTACAGTATTGGATCGTTAGTTTTATTTATAAGTAAGAGTAATAAAAACTTAAAACCATTTGAGTTGTGATCGAAACGTTTCGATTTGACGGTGAACATAAAAAAGGCGTTAGTGGTGTAATAATGTCTTAACCGTGATTTGCTCGCTGGGATGGAAAACACTATAATATGTGTACCTACCTCTGCTTATATTGTACATGGGAACGTATGTAAAAAATCAGAATCTGGAGGGAGTGTTATTGCATCTATTAAGTCGTCACTTACACTTTTAGTAACAGAGTCAGGTTCTTGTAGGTTTTTTATGTGCCTATAAAATGGAGGATCGTTTAAGTGCAATTTATTTACATTCATACATAATATATATATTATATTATATGCACGAAGTTTTTTTTTAACAGTAAATTACTTGGCATGGATTTACGTTACCCAAAAAAGTATTCGGATCACGTGCCGCCTCGGTCTGTATAATAATCAGGCACATTAAATAATAAAAGGATCGTGAAAAAAATTCACCAGTGTGCAATAATTTTCCTAGAACTTATAGGCTGTTAATTTGTTTAAAATGCAAGCGAAAACAGGTTTTTAGAATTAGACAGATTCATAATATAATATAACGTTTAATACGGAGTTTAATACATCTGCATAATATTATCTCATCACCCGTATCATAAATATTATCTTATATTTAGTTTAAATGTAACATAAATAAAAAAACAGTTGTAAATGAACCAGAAAAATGTTTGTTTCATAAGAAGTGTCTCTGAACTGATATAATTGTGAAGAAAATCAATTTAATACAGTTTGAAGCATTTCGGACACAGTTATGTACTAGATTTTATTCCAACCTATAATATTATTGTATTATGCATGCGTGGTGGAATATAGTTTTTTTTACCATTGATTAATATGCAATCAACATCTTAATCGTATTAATTCATATATTCATCATTCGTGTAGATCATTATGTTTTGTATTTTATATATTATTATCTTAAGTGATGAAAACTATAGTGATCGAGATTGAAAAATACTTAAATAGGTAAAAATGTGTAGAGAGTATTTCCAAGCGAATGGAAAGGAGCTTAGCGATAGGTTTTGAAAAGCATGAAAAATGAGAAGTTTAGGACTGTGAAGTCCCTAATCTGAGATGGAAAAAGCGCGTAGTCGCGTAGAATATATAAATTTCATAACATGGAATATCGAAATGTAATTCTATACCTACTCAAATAATGTTAAAGTTTAATAATATAGTATTTTATATTATACTGTACCTACCCAACATTCACTGAGTCTAAAAAAGTTAGTTGGTGTTTCTTATAATATTATTGTACGTTAAGGTAATATGGTTCACGATTAAAAATTAAATATATTATTTCATATATTTTGATGGCACATTTGCATTTGTTTTAATGTTTTTTTTTTTTTTTTTTAATTACGTCGATATGTTTATGATTATTCAAGGAAGTGTGTTCTTCTTTGCTAGTAAATACATGAAACAATAACAACGCTCATTATATAAATTATGTGCATACAAGTTGTACGTCTACAAGTTAGTTTTTTGAATATTTAAATAAATTTCTGAGAAAACACGTAAAATAAAAAGAAATTTGATCAATATCTATAAATTATCCGAAGCCTCTAAACAGTCTAAATTCTTTTCGGTTATATGATATTCGTATAATATAATATGTATTGTATTGATATAATAATTATTATTTAATATTATGTACATATTGTAATCAAGTTGTGTCAATAAT
>NC_042494.1:23037777-23093798 GCF_005508785.2 Acyrthosiphon pisum
TTATATTTGGAGAAAAATTACAACCTGTAAAGATATAATGACGGTATGTCATCAAGCCAATAAAATTAAATTAGTTCTTTGAGGTTCGAGAAAAGAAATTAAAAAGCCAATATTTCTTGGCAAACGCCTGCTGATATTATAACGTTCGAAACGTTAACTTAACGTTTATGTTTTTGTTTCTATTTCAGGGTGGTTTTCGCCTTAGAGTTTTGCACAGCCAATGCGAACGGTGAATTCTTATTGACAGAACTGTGCGTCGGCACTCGGCATAAGTTTATTATATAGTGTTGCGCCAGTGACTTGATGAAGTCTACTGGAAAGGGAAAAAACTTGATTTATTTTTATTTTTTCTGTCGTGCCCACCCGCGTACACACCGCCTTCACCGTGTATAATGGGTTCTAGCACGCATGTCTACGTAAACGATTATAAAATGTATAATAATATGAAAGTGTAATATTGCAGTGAAGTTGGTAAAAAAAAAAAAAAAAACAATGAAAATCAATATAAAATATAAATGCATAGTTTATAATATTATTATGTACGTACTGTGTCCGCATTTGTCTATGTGGTTGGTGGCCTCAAATTCGGGTTGACACAGACACTTTTTGTTGCTCCGGTCAATTCTACATATTGACCCGTTGAAATGACAGTCGTCGTTGGATTCGCATTTGTCACCAAATTTTCTCTCTGTGACTGAAATAATAATAATAATGTGTAATATAATAGGCATTACGATACCGTTACATTAGAATACACTCTGCAGTTAATTAAATTATTCGACCTATGTTCAAAATCCGTTCGACCAAATCCGATTCGCTTACGGCTATAATTATTATTACATTATAATACGCATCGTATTGATAACTACGAGAATTCAATGAGATGTCAGAGATTGCGATGTTTTGTTAAAATAACAAAAAAAAGAGCAATGAGAAAATATAATGATTTCAATATTTCGATTGTTATTTATAAATTGTATTAACTGTAATAAAACATTAAACCGTAATCATATGTTTTGTACGTTCACAAAAACATGAAAAAGAAAATGTTTATCAGGCTCTATTATTGTAATAATTATCTATAACACTTGGCGTAAATCAGTAGATATAAATATTAAATTATAATATTATTTATAATGATCAAAGTCGGATGAGTTCATAATAATAGATAGGTACATGATTAGTTAGACTGTGTAGGTACACTTGACATTTTTCATCAAGATATCAAATATATTTTAATTTTTAATTTACATGGTAGGTATATTATGTAGCATCTATATTCGCATTACTCCAAACTATTATTTATGAGTTATGACTATTATAGTATAACCTACCTATATTTAGTTATCTTGCATTATATTATAACTATAGGTACCAACTCATCGTTTTAAAATTATTATTTCCATCACGTTATCAAAAATTGAACTGTACAACTTGGCATAATATCTGTAGGATATGAATATAGAAAATAATCAACGCTTTATTTTAGAATAAAGAAAATAGTAATAAAATAAAATATATCAATCATAATTTTTTTCTCAAGACGAAATATGAACATTTTGTAAGTTATTCAATTATGTATATAATTAAAAATTAACTTTTTATTATTGATGTTTTTTTTTTATGAAGAAATAGATAGTATACCATGTTGGTGGTGTTATAATAAGTTCAAAGTATTATGATTATGTTTTTTTCAAAGCAATAATTAAAAATTACAATTCGTTCTTATATATTATACATTTACTTTCAATCCAATTTTCATTTTAATTGATTTTTTTTTTTTAAAACGACTTATAATTAATATATTTTTGAAACAAAATAAGATAACTACAACTTTAAGTCATAAAATATTTTTGTATCCGATAAAAATGTTTGGTTTGTATTTTTTCGTTTATAATATTATAAGTTAAAAATATTTGGATGGACTTTTTTTCATTATGTTTATAATATTATGATTACTGTGTTATGATTTTATTTTGATTCCATAAATATGTATTTTTTTTTTATTGAAGTCCTATTTGGGAAAAAAAGGATAGGTAATAAAAATATATACATATATGTAAAAATAGGTAACTATATTATACACATTACAACGTGGCATATAGTAAACAAATATCACTTAAAAAATGTATTTCGTAAAACATTTTTTTAATCATTCGTGTTTTTCTCAATGACAAAGTGGTCAACCATGTTTCCTGTTATATTATTTAGAATTATGGCAGAATTCCATGAGACACGGAGGCCCACCCTGTATAAATACGTATGGTCTGATAGTTATTGATTTAATCTAAAGCAATTCACTTGTTTGTTTCTTCAAATTGTAATAACAACACTTAGATAAACGAATTTCAATATTATTATACAAAATATGATACTCATAATAAAATACATAATACATTATCGTGTGTTTTCTAATGGAATTGGTCTGTAAGTATAATACATATTATAACATATTATTACAGTATTATTTTTATTACATTAAAATGTATAAAGCTTCCTAAACTTTTTATACCCGAGCCAATCAAATTCAATTTAAGTTAAATATCTGTTTTTTAAAAATGTGTTTATTTTTCTTAAAAAAAAATATGTAATATAATTTATATTTTAAAAGGTCGAGCAATATATCATGGCATTATTCGAGTAACATAAAAACATGTAATAATTCAAGTATTCAAGTATCACACCGCAAAATGGGACATTCAATCACTTTAACGGTTTAAGAAAATCCAAGATTTTGAGCTTTACGTGTTGCAGTTAAGTTAACGTTTTTCAGGCTGAATGATAAAATTGCAAGTTTTAACATTTTAATTAAATTTAAAAAAAAAGATAAAATACAGACATCGTTATAATATTATGGTGAAAATAACCTATTTTGCCAAAATTTAAACTTTAAACGTAACTATATACGTCTGGCTAACGATAAATAATATTTTTGATTATAGTTAAAATTGCATGGTTGAGAGATAAACCTTGAAAACAGAAAAAAATAAATGTTGAATGAGCATAATATTATTATCACAATGTACCTACATCCAATAGTTTATTAATGAAGTTGTTTTGCTCTGTAATGTATCATTTTTGCCTATACGTTACGCCGTGTTACACATTTATAAATTATAATATAATGCAAAATCCCGGTTACACAGCGGTCAAGAGTCGCAGGGACTTGTGTTGATTGGCTGATCAGGAATTTACTCGACAGCCATGTAATGTTACAGACAGTCTGTAACTTACATTTGATAAATTATCATGCATATAAGAAATTCATGAGAAATTATAACGTAAAATCATAAGTGGTTTAGTTATGAATAATATATATAATTTAAAATTGCATGATAAAATCTAATAAAACCGTAAACTAAATTTCGAATTTCAAATTATCAAAACCAAACAAAAAACTGTATAAAATATTAGGTATCAACTTCGGGTATTTTTAACATAATATTATAACTTATTAATTTCTCTGCTGCAGCACTGAAAAATTAGGGTATATGAGTGTGGTGTATTAAAATGTTGCAAGTCTCTGCGAAACACGGAACTGGAGTTCTTTGAAATAGAAATAAACGGAAAAAATGTATCTACAATGAATTGTTCACGTGGTTATTCGGTTGGCACCGAACAATATTATACAGACCATTCACCATAGGGTATAATATCAGGAGTGAATAATCGTCCGAAAGTATTGTGCACCGAAATTTCGTTTAGAATTAATGTTCAATCAGCTGTCTTACATTATCCTGTATGATAATATGGGCGTATACAAGTTTCTGCGTATTGCGAAGACCACGTGACATTTTTTTATACCCGATGTTTATCTAAAATCTTTGGATCTCCGAGATTCTCCCTGCTGCCAATACTCATTCACGGACATCGTATTTATGTGTAGCCTGCATCATGTTGCTGTGTTTTATCAAAACGAGATCGAAACACATGGATTTTCCGAGCTCCACGCCGTTGTAGTGTTTCGCCCCACGGGACGAGCGATTGTGCGAGCCGACCCCTTGCTTGAGAGCGTAAAATAAAAAAAAAACCTGCGGTACAAAAAGTGGAAAACCAGAATAAAAAAAAAATAGATCGAATAAAAAACGTCGAAGGGGTTTATCGCTGTTTCAGAGAGAAAGATGTATGTAAATTAAAAACCACTGTGTGTGTGTGTGTGTGTGTGTGTGTGTGTGTGTGTGTGTGTGTGTGTGTGTGTGTGTGTGTGTGTGTGTGTTCTATGTGTATATATTTATAAAGACACGTCATCCTTTTACGCGTTCGTTCTTTTGTTCCTTTTAAGTTTTAGAAATATTTTAAAAATACCACCACATACACCGCTGCCAACTACTATATGTCTTTGTGCGTGATTGCGAGATGCTATATTTGTTGTTGTTTTGAACGCGAGACTCTAATTATTTTTTTTTTGTCAATTTTTGTGTCTTTTATATCTTAACTTTTTCCTGTCTCATATAATAAAGCGATTGAACTAGTATTCCATTAAGACAGTGATACTGCAATATTTCATTGTATGTCACGTAACGTTTCGTAATAATGATCATAACTTACAGTTTATATTTTATTAATAGATATTACCTAATATAATTAATACAGATTATTATAAAAACGAATATCAGATTGTGAGATGTTTAAAACGGAGTAACCCTCAAAGCTTTTAGGTGATCGCAGCTGGCGTTTCTACTTGTATCAGTCTTCGACTACTATGAATTAAAAAGATATAACATGACTCCAGATGATTCTTCTAATATTAAGACTCTAGTAGACCATACACAGGACAATATGTTAATTCATTCTTGGAAATAACTAGAGACAACGATACAAATAACTCATCTTCATAAAATATATTTTATTTAGTTTGATTAAGGACTTAATTTTAAGTTTTAATTATTTTATCAGTGTTCTAAATTCGTTAATATTGGTATAACATTATTCAGTATTAATTTCCAGTTTTTGAAGTTCTTAGGGGTATATGCATATTTATTTTGTTTTAATTGATATCGGTCACCATAAACGTTAAACGACGTGAGAAATAAAATAATATACTTCACTGTAAATAAGTTCCTAACCTATATTAATAAAATTATACCTACCGAAGTCCAAATTATAATGTATATTGTAAGCATATTAATAATAATATAATATATAATGCCGAAAAAATGTATGATACTATTATTTATACCGTAATGATTATGCAAACATTGACTTGCAACAACAACGTGCACGCATTTCCGAGTGTTTATACAGATCACAGAGTCATTAAAATTGTACGTATTATAATATTAATAATAAAATACGCTGCGGTTATTACGTTGTTAAGTAATATAAACCTCACCGTTTACGTAACTGAACGATGCTGAGCGTACCAAACTTATACACTATTTTATTGTACATGGCGTTGACGGGGTTCAACTACGCGTAGTTATAACGAACACGTTTTTTAAGTTTGCCGTTTTTATGAAAATATAATGCATATACGTGGCGCGCGTATTTTTTCTCTCGAGGATATCCACAATTAATTTACTGGAACTGTCCTTAAACTAAAAAAAAAAAATATCCTCACATAATTTATATGGGGATAAAAGAAATAAAATAACACGACGATGGGTCGTATTTAAATCGGTATTATATTATTATTATACAATATACGCGTATTATGGTGTGCGGGCTCGAAAGCGTTCGTTTTTGTCTTCGTGTTAGTTGGCACGAATCTTTCAGTATTGATACTGTCTGGCTGGCGCCAAGTTTTACTTTAGTAACAGCGTTTTACACTTAAACGTACGTACGAACAAAAATTGTCATCAGGAAAACCGTTGGATTACATCATACATGCATACGACGTTTATATTATTATAATTTCCGCTATCAACTTTTGCACGATGTTCGGCAAGAACGCAATATTAAAATAATAATAATACGTGACAATTATTAGTTCGGTATTGATTATAACTGCAGCTGTCAGTATAAACCTATTATTATACTTCAACGACAACAACAATAATATTATCAGAAAGCGATATTGTATCAAAATCGATATAATAGACATAATAGAATAACTATAAAGTCGTTTATAAATGGCCCGGTCATTATACTATATTATATTATTATAATTGTACATTAGAAATTATGGATATTAAATTATAGGTAGATGGTCGTCGATAATTTAAAAAATATATTTATGACTTATTTCCAGAAATTTCCATAAACAAATGTTTTGAAAAAAGTTATTACTTTTCAAATTAATATTTTAGTCCAAAAAATATTGATATTTAAAATATCAACTACTCGACTTAAATAAACGTTTTTACCATCAGAATTTGTTTAAAAATTAGATTTAAGGACAGGTCGTTTTATATTTTTTTTTTATCTTCAGTATTAATGATCATAATTGTTACTTGTACCGCAAGCATCTATACATTAACATAAAAAAAAAAAGTTTAGACATGGATAGGAACAAAAGTTATTTCATTTTTCAGGTCTTTCTGTTACACTTTGTATAATAATATATAATATTAATATAATACATGAGACTGTTATTCACGCTAAGATAATTATCGATTATTTTTACAGATATAGCAAATGTCCACGAGATCACTCATTAGTTGTAAAACTATGAACTTTTAAATGTAAAACTGTGTACATAATATAATATAGGTACAATTATTACAAATACACCGTCTACGAACAAAATTGAACGGAAAACAAAACATATCTACGCCTGTAAATATTTTATTTTTAACCGAACTCAATTCTGAAACTATTCATTATACGATAACAGTATAATAATAATAATAATAATTATTATTATTATTATTATTATATAACTATTATGTTTTTTATATCATAATTGCGTTTTACCTTTATTTTATTAACATCAACCCAACACAAACACGAGTTAGCCATTCTTTTCCACCTGTCAAAATAACTGCAAGCACATCAGTCATCTTGTTATACACATTGCATACGTAGGTACATATTGTTAGAAACTTTGATTTTTACACGCAATATTTACATAAACAATGGACTAAAATCGTTAGTTTTTCAAAGTGATTGTTTTTTTTTTTTTAAACATTTTTTTTTTTTTTAATAACGTACCTATGTTTTGTGTTCATATATATGTATAAAGAAACAACACGTAAAAACTTGACGAGAAGTATAATAATTTAAGTTTTTACCTGACAGTTTTGTTGTAAAACTTCGAGAAAACTTTTCGCTCAAATAAATGATACCTGCCTACCTACGTAGTACAAATGAGCTACGGACATCCTATTCGGTTTTCTGATCACAGCGCTTGGCATAACATTATTTATATACATCCGATATCCTATCACGACAAGACAAAAATGATATAACATCTCTGACGAACCGTGTCATTGCAGCGAGCAGTTTCAGATTCAACTATTGTGCCTATTCCGTAATCATAATATTAATTATCATTGACTATTATTGCTATACATTTAAAATTTCCATTCCACAACATCGGATCGGAATGAAATTACTGTCTTGAAGCGTCGCTTAACGTAAATAAAACGTTACCTACATAATTTTCATTGTCAAGATAATTATTATTTGTATGCAATTGAAATACTCTATAATTAATCGAAGATCGGAGTTAATAAAGTAATTTATATCTGTAATTTAAACTTTAAAATAATTGCAATAAATAATATACATTATTTTGGTTGTATAACACTAAAGGTTTAAGATGACATTATTGGCATTAGAAATAATAAATAAAATTTGACTATGAAAAAAACTAGTCAGTGATACTCGATGGTTAAAAATAAAATAGCTTTCGATGGTTAATATTCTGTTTTGCCGTATGTTTATTAATTATAAAATATATTTTCAATTAGGTACGGTAATTATAGTACAGTCAACTCACATGGTATAAATATTTTAAGCGATTGTATATGACTAAATATTTTTGAAATAATTGGTGTAAGTACTTCATAATAATATTATTAAAGCTATACCTTTTATGGGCATTAGACGATTACTTCTTTTTTCCCATGTATTGCGCGACGAGCATTGCATTGATTACTATTTTTGGCATTGCATCTTCCGTTCCAATTACGCGCTACAATTCTTCATGGCGACTCTAAGACGCCATAGTAAGTTAATAATAATGTTGTCCTTTGGCACCGCAGAAAACGCCGTAAGAATATTATTATCGGGACATTAACGCTATAGCCGCAGTGACGTCGAAAATGTGTGACAAATAATTTATCAGGCTTTTCGAAAAAGTTTTTCGCCGTCAAAACGGCTTGCCTTATTCGGCGCGTCTACCGGCAGAGTATAAACACGAGCGCAGTGTAGGTAATATTTCTACCAATTTTATCATTTTATCCACCGACTGCTCCTAGGCTTCATGACATAGACCACGCGCAGAAAAATATTGTTCGGGACGCTATTGCTATAATACGCCCCACGGGTTCACTCAAAACGACGCTCCCGTCGACATCGATAATAATATTGTCGAACTGCGAATTTATTGGGCGATCATTGTAGACGGTGACCGCGAGATACTGACAAACATATAAACGGGATCAACCGCGGTAAGTGATTATCACGGGGGCGTGCGGACGACTGCGGAGACTTCTGTAGAGAAAACGATACGCGTCTTGCCAGATTGTTTCGATTCATCCGAACCGCCAGAGTAGTGCAGACGGCTCCTATTAACGATATTGCTTCATTAAAATTCACCGTCGCCGGAACCGATTTTAGAACGCCGCGTGGAATTTATAGTTTTACGCAGTTTGATAATTAACCGAAAAGGTCAGGGGAGGGCTTGCACGTTTATAATACGTGGTTGTTTGTACGTCATCGGTCGTGGGGTAGGTGTATATACAGGGTGTTTCCGGGTGTTCCGTACAAACATTGAGAATGATCTCGCGTCAGCCAGTGGAACCGAAAACCCATCCGTAGCGTCGCTCGAACGCTCAGTTTTTAATGGCACTTGACGATATCCATTTCATTCGAGTGTAAGCGTAGTGCAGTTAAATGCACAACAACAATATTGCCGGCCTCCGAAACCCTCGATAAAATGTCACACGGTTTTTGAGATTTTCAAACGAAGCCGCCGGCGTCACGCTGGTCGTGGGAATATCTCAAAAACTTCGCGGCATCCCGAAACAGAGGTTTTGTGGGACGAAATGTCTCTTAATGGATTATATTCATTTTGCTAAAATACAAATTTCATTTTGCCTTGTTGTGCTAAAGTTATAAGAAATACAATCAGTAAACCATGTTTAAGATTAGAATATAAAATTAAAATTATACCTAAGCATGTACATTTTTGTACCAAACTTATCGTAATTTCCTTAATTTGATAAAATATTTAATAAAATGTTGCAGTGTGGTACGCACGTAATAATATATTTTTAGAAAACAGATGATTATTTTTTGGAAATATCTTCTTTGACATTTCCTACTTTAACATCGTTACTTTAGTTTTATACGAATAAACTCTAACTCTTATTACTTAAACTTCTTTATACTTCTATACTTATATCACAGCTGGCAAGGAGCCCCGTGGTCAGGAGTTGAATTTTTGAAAAAAAAAATCTCAAAACAATTTATCAGTAATAACATGATAAAATATTAAATAATATTGCCAGACAGATAAAAAAAAACATGAAAATCTCGACCGAGTGCAGGGTTTCAATGATATATGCTACTATATAGAAATTTCAATCAACTTGAATACTTGAATAGGTAGTAGTCCATTATTTGAACTCAATATAATAACTGGTTTTGTATAATATCGATTACTTAGACGCATTTAAGGAGTTACAAATTAAATAAAACACGACAGCGAACAATGTTAACATCTTAATAAATAATTAGCTCATTATTTAGTTTGAGAAATGATAAATCAACACCAGTTTACTTTACTTATCGGTATAGTAGATAACGAAATTATATTCATGCCTTATTTTTCTTGGTATAACATAATTTTAAAAAAACGCACACATTTATAATTGTAACTAATTAATAGTAATTAATTATAAAAGCCAAAACTAATTGATATATAGCATAATAAATAAAGGTGTAAAAGTGAGTATTTCAGTCGTTGGAGTATACATAATATTATTATAATGATATAACCAATTTATTGGAAATATTTATACTAAATTATACTCTTCGAATTGAACCGTCTAAAGAGTAATAGTGTGTAAGTGTGTCTAATAACAGTGAGTGATTCCTTGTTAAATTGTTATTTGTTATAAACTTAATGTACATGGCGAATATATGGTGATCTTTTAAGCATGCTCACCCTATTTTTATGCTAAAATTATGCATATATTTTGATTCTAATTTTTGAAATTGTTATATACACTTGAAGATCATATTTCGAATACTTAAGTTTTTTTTTACCACTTAAGGATGATCCTGTGACAATATAAATCTATGTTTTTAAATAGGAACTCCCTTTTTTCACTTTTAATTATTCAACAGATATTTATTTTTTAAATTTTGATATATCAACTATCTAAATCAAAGTTCGAGAGAGTAGTTTTTAATTAGATAATTTTGTGTTCTAAGCTTCTGAGGATAATAATATTATTTATACGGAAATGGTTGAGTAGGTATAGGGACTTGGTAACTTGAACATTTTGATAATTACTATTCATTTACAACTGAAAACAATTTGTAAACATGAAACAAGTATAATAAATACTAAATATAATATTACATTTAAGTTAAATTGTTGTAAGACTATTTTTAAGAATTATTATCCTTAGTATAAACATTTTAATAACTCAGAAACTACCAATTAAAATTGTGATTTGATGCATTCTAATTTCCAAGAAAATTATCTGCTAAATAATTTGCAGTAAAAAAGAGATTTTCATTTGAAAATTAGAACTTTGTATCGCCTCAGGACACTTCTTAAGTAATACAAAAAAATATCAGAAATTTCAAAATAATGTCTAAGTATACTTAAAAATTCTAAAAATTAGAATTTGAATAAATGTACTATTAAAGAGGAAAATGGAGGTGAGCATACTTAAAAAAATCACCTTGTATATTAAATAACTGTCGTGAAAATCATATCACTTTTTATAATTTTCATATACCGAAACGATTAGGTATAATACTTGGAAACTAAATCCACTTCCTTATTATGTCAATAATTTAGAAATAAAGTTCACTAGGTATGTATGAGATAAGGGTAATATAAAAAATATATGCACGTATTATTCATTCAACATCGCGTGATACTCTAACACGAACACCATTTTTATTTTTTAATGAATTCAATGTTCATTTGGCTGTTGATTAATAATATTATTCTTACGTATTAAAAATATAACTAGGTAGCTTTTAAAACAAAAAGTACGTGTACCTTCAAACGTATTGTAAACTGTAATATACTAATATACAGTACATATTATTACAAACTTTCAATTTTGTTTTAATATTTTGTGTTATAATTTAAATAGTTTGGTGAAAGAAACGCATAAAAAAAAAATATTCATTATAAAATCTATTGTATTAGATGTATATAAAAACCTCTGAAAATGTATTATATTTCAACAAAGTTTTCTTATTTCGTATTTTTCATAATTAATCAATTATTCATTATTAGGTATTTAGAGTTTATATTTAATACTCACGAAGTCCCATCAATGGATGGTCTCTTCACTCATCCCCCCGTCTGAATTGATGTAAATAATTGTAATTATCAACCTGTTTGTTACATTACCCTATTATTTTGTCTTTTCTATACTTATACTTTTATCACTTGTGCTTATTGTAAACCATTATATTACAGATTGTACAATTGTCTAGTTAAAAAATAAAAAAAATAAAAAAATAAATATTTAATACTATACCGGATATTATGTAAATTAAAATTCTTAACATTTTCGAGTAAAAATAACTATTTTCCATTCAAAAACCATATTAGGTTTTGTCTACAATTATTTACTACATTAATTGCAGGTAAATGATAGCATGTACAATATTATATTGGTTATAAGTTATAGCTATAATAGTTATTATAATCTATAAATCAATAACTAAAACTAAACTAACGTAAATTGTTCACAAAAATGTCACTGTTAGATATCATATAATATTTATACATAGCACCGAGTTATTTTTAATGTCAAAGTTGGCCAATTAAAATGTCTAACTAAAAAAAATTGTTATAAAGAATACTGAACCAAATATTAACATCGACTGAAAAAAATAATGTCATCCATGAGGTTTTTTTTGGTGGAGGTTTAGTCATATTTTAGGGAAGGGGCTTCATAATTGTTTTTTAAAAAAAATTATATTCATTAAAAAACAATGCAGCAGACATGTTCCACGCCCCCCGGTTCCAATTGCCCTATAATTTTGTTCTCTATTACCTATTATGAGATAAACATATTATAAATGACAGTGAATAATAATCAAACAAATATCTCTTTAATATAGCAAACAATGGGTTGAAACTTTTTAATATTATATTATATCGAATACTTGTGTTGAAATAAAAATGTTTTATTCCCTGATCGAAACGGGGGCCTGGCGAAAGGTAATACTGTATTGACTACAAAAATCAATCATAAATAATAAATAGTTTTAAAATAATAACAAAAACCGTTTCCATATAATATTATGTATGGTATGGTATAATATTATTCATCAAACGTGGTGGAATTGTAGTGAAATTTAATTTATGGGTAGTGTGAATTTGTCGGGTGGGCCAACATTTGTTGGTTAATATCCCTCACATAGATACCGGCAACTTATATATAATATTATACATAATATTATGGTGTATTGTAATGGTGCGCAGATGACGAAAAAACATTGAAAATCGGCGTCAAAGTATAAACAGTTGTATGTACCACATTTTGAGTAACCCGTCTCACAAAATACTTCTTACCTGGTCAAAACATTTAGACAACATTGGTTCTGGTTCGAGGTTTGTTTATATACAAATAACATTTATAGGTTATAGTTCTGACATTAGTTTCACAAGAATAGTATTTAAGGTTTTAGTACTGAAACCAATTTAAACTAATGTTCGGGTTTGGTTTAGGTTTGAATTGGTATTCAAATAGGGTCCCAGTTTTGAATATTGTTTTTTTTAGTATGCATTTGAACACTTTTTAGGTTTATACATACATTATTTAACTTATGTGCATGGAAATACTTTTATCCGGTACCTATCAGTATGACAAAACTGTTACATTTGTTTATTCTAATTTGAAAATTTTGAAATGCAATTGAAATTCAAGTGGTTAAAAAATAATATAGCAAATGCGTTTTCTCATCAACAAGTATTGAAAAAAATTATGTAAAATCGAAATTTTTCATTAGTACAAACAATAATAGCCGATAATAACCGGTTAATATATTTAAATCAAAGTGTCCGGTTTCGATTCCAGTGCGTACATTTTAGTAGCAAACAGTACCAATACCTATTTAATTTCGATTCAAACACACGCTACATAATATATAGTAATAATATTAAGTATTAGGTCAGTTCAATTATTACCATTTCCGGACGGTGGCTCCTGTTTTGATCGCATTATTTTTTAGTGCACTTCCCTTTGGATTGAATATTAAATTCGTCATCAATAATAAATCACGAAACCTATACTATATTGCGTAACGCACAACTACTAATGCATGCGGCCGTCAGAGTGCAGTGTGTCTCTGAACCATTCGTGTATAATATATTATAAATATATCATATTATAATATTGTGTGTGCTATATTATGCTTACATACTTACAATATGCGGAAACACATTGGGAATGAACAACGGCAATTTTCTTTCAACATTGATTTAAATCAAGTGTGAAATCATATAATATATTGATTTGAAAGTATTTCGTTGATTCTTCTGAGAATTATTTTTTTCTTGAATTTTCGAAAAGAGGAAAGCTAGTCAGGTGGTTTGTACGGATTTTTTTAATTTTAATTAATAAACTATTTTTAAGTGTTTTCGCGTGTGAGGAATGTGGGAGAACAGAAGAATAGAATTGAAAACTTCAGAGAAATATTCAGAGATATATTGTTTTCAATAGAGAACATTTTCCGAATTGGTTTTACCTGGATTGGAAATGGAGGTTTTTTTTAAGGAGATAATTTGATGATTTGTCAAAAGTAAGAAAGGTGTGATCAAATGATAGATCAGATAAATTGGGTATGCCATTGTTGATGTGGTTAAATAGGGTATGTATGATAAAAATCAAGGATGTCAGGGGGGTTTATTTTGTTTGTTATGGCCATGTTGGCCAGTGTTAATAGATACATTAATATGATTGACTCTTCATATATGTTGTTGGATAGATATCAGAATTTGAATTAATTAAAAACATAGAAAAGAGATTAATTATTGTTGAGACATAAGTTTTTTATTGGGGTGGTTAAATTAGACATCTAGAACCCGAATCAGTGATGAACCCATCATTGTGTACGGATTGAGATGGTGAAATGGGAGTAACAAATATGTAAAAAAAACTATTAAGCCAATTGATATGTCTTTCGTTTCAATCATAATTTAATAATTCCGTACCTATGGTGTTAATTAATACGAGTAATATACGTCTTATTTGTGATATGGCTGTGAAGACTTTTCGAATGTCTGCATAAAATAAACAATGCACTCCAATATTTTATTTTACGGGTTTGGATACTCTATCATCATGTCATTAATTTTCTGTGAAATAAATTACATATTACAATGTTGGTATTTTTATTTATGTATCTACTGTATTATGACGTATAATATCTGTCTTATTTAGATTAACTAACTATATTAATTAAAAAATTATTTTTTATGAATTATAAATAATAATTACCAGATCAAACATATTTATACAATACAATTTTTTCAAAAGTTAAAATTGCATAATGCACTTTTTGTATAAAATACAGATTAATACAGTTTTTTGATTCTATATTAAAACTAATGACAAAGAGATATTATTATAAATTGTAATAAATTATTTCGTATCTTAATAATTCCGTAGAACATACCAATGGATTAACAAAATTAATATTATCTAAACAAAATCTAATTTAGAGCACATTTCTATAAAATTTATAAAGTATTTGAATCTCACACATTTAAAAATAACATATAAAAATTAAATTTGTGTCCAAAATGTATGCTAATTATTTGTGTTTTTCTTTGTTGCAAAAACAGTAGTAATAGTGAAAAATCGTTTAAAAATGGACCTTTGAGTATTCGAAAATAAATTGGTTCGGATAACTTGTTTGTGGTTGTTAATCGAAAACTAGCGGTTATAAAAATGGAAAAAATTTAATATCCGTTGTTTGAAAATATAACAAAATATGTTGATAGAGTAAATTTATTTTCATTGTAATGTATTATCAAAATTGATTCACTTTTCATATTATTGTTAATTCCATGACACAAATGTACCTTAATGGCCTATACAAGACGCCGTGTGATCATGATAGTATACTGCTCGTAATGATCTAGAAAAATACATTTTATTTTTTTTTATAATGGTTGACGGATTTCTAAGACGTTTTATATTGACTATTGTGCTTCAAGCGATCAAAGAAAAACGAACTGAACTCTCGAATTTTTTTTGTTTCTAAAATAATAATGAGTATCTTATCTTTTTAAGTATGGTGAGACTTTTAAGGTCTTTTTCTATTAACGAAAATAATGAAAGGTTTTAACTTTTATGTAACATAAAATCTGGTTATTTTAACTACTTTCGTTATTAATCATTATTTATGGTGTAAAGCTATACTTATACATTAATACTGAAATGTACCTACCTATTTACATCACACCATAACTATAATGTTTAAATTATTAAAAAAAAAGTACATAATGAGTATCATTTGTATATTAATTATAATGTTATATCATAAAATAATATACATTATAATTTTCTGATACATTTTGAATATTTTTCTTTCACAAAAATGTACAATATTTTAAAATCTCAGCTGAGATTCAATTACAAAAATATTTTCTTTGAATCCTGTAAGACATTATTACTAGATAGGCACCTTATACCAACAAAATTATGATGTACCTATATTATAATACATACGTTATGTGTTTATAATATTATATTACGAGAACATTCGAATATAAATTTGATAACTGATTGTTAGAAGAAAATATAATATCTATGAAAATCTATCAATATGAGGTTGGAGGAATTTCACTAAATAAAAGTAATATTATTTCAAATTAATCAATTTATCATTTTTGTTTTATAACACGTCCCGCATCGACAATTGGTTCTTCTTATTGAAAGATCATTGCGACCAACATACGTTTTAAACTTTTAAACGCACAAACTTTTTTTCTTTCATCTTGTTATTATTATTTTTAAAATTGGTATTATCATCTGAGGAGCTTTATAGCTGCAGTTTAGTAATTTTGATATTGAGTTGAGAAGTTTTTCTTGTTAATTTAAGTTATTTAATTTTATATTATTGTATTGATATGAAAGGTAACAGATGATTCTATTGTTGGTATTATTTTTGAGAAGTTTGAACGTTTAAAACGTTTTAATTTGGTACTTTTCGGTTTCATTCTTCAATCTTTCTTTATTTTAAATTATTTCAACACCATAGGTATGTATATAACTGCAACATCGTGTAGAATACCGATTTATAATACAATTGATTTAACTTCAATTTAAATAGGTCAATGTCGTGCTTGAAACCACAACTAAAAATTTAAAAACATAATTTCAACAACCGTTGTTAAAGTTAAGATTTTATTGTATTTTTAGTACTTTAGCTATATTAGTTTTATACTTATGAGTGTTTCAGAGTTGTATCTGTTGATAAAATCGACTGAATCTCTTCAAAAAAATTCATAAATACTATTTTTGTTAGGACAGTTAATTACAAAAAAAAAAGACTAAGATTTTCAAAAAATATTCCATTTAATTTTGACGGAATTTTATTTGTACAATTTTCGGATTACTCATTATTGACAAAGACGATATGGGTTATTAAAAGTTGTTTTTTAGAAGTTAATAATATGTACCTAGATAATATGTAATGAAAGTTAATATTTGAAATAACCAATGATTTTGTATAAAACTTTTCCCGTGTTTGTTTATTTGAGAACATATTTTAACTATTCATATAATACATATTATATTAATTAGTTGAGTTTTGAAAATTTTAAAATACTTACTCTACATTTTTCAAAATGTATTTTTCTCTGTCAGTTATTTTTTTATTGTTCGTAATATTCATAATAACATTATAATCGATCGAAATCTAATATTTATTAGATTATTGCTTACTAATTTACCACAAAATTAAAAATTATACCTATGTATTATAGAGATGTTTCCAAACGTTTTTTATACTCCAAACTGTTGTCATGTGGTTGTTAAATCATTATACCCTAAAAGTAATCCAAAAGAACGGTATTAACTGTCAATAAATGAGACAAACGTTTAGGATTAATAAAAATGAAAATAATATGGATTTTCAATTTATTTATAGGATGTAAATATCAAATTATACCTAGTAAGTTTCTGAAAAATATTCTCATTTTTTATTATTAATAGTAACTTTCAACCAAAAGTTATTACAGCTCAACAAATATTTCCTCTTATTACTCGGTAACGGCGACGTGGTACACCACGAAAAAAATTATTCATATTTTCACTTTCAAATATACATGTAATCATTTTTTATAAAAACGAAAACACAAACTAAGCGGTTAAAATATCCTACATAAAAAACTAAGTTCATTTGAAATATAAGCAAATTAAACGAAATTTTTTAAATAAAAAATGTTGAGATTCCGTAGCTCACATTATAACGCATATAATATATATTTTAATGAGGTGCCACAATTCACATTTATTCACATTTTTTCAAAATTCCTACTAATTAATTTCACGTTATTCTTGGTACTATATTATTTAATCAATTTGCATAAAATTAGTTCGCTATTAATGTAATTCAAAATAATATGCTTTAAAAAAAAACGTATACAAGTAGGTATACAACATTTTGTTGGAAATGGTTTGTGGTTTCGACCGGTTACAAAGTATAATAATTATTAATTATTATAATATTATGCTTCGTAAAGTTCAACAGTAATTTTCGTAATTTTCATTCACCGCGACCAGTGTTGTATAAAGAATTCGTTTATAAACTATTTTAAATAAAATCTTTTTAAATACTTTTATTATTTTGTTATATTATACTATTAAATGTACAATACCTACTGTGTACTATTATACTATTGTATACATAATTGGAATTCTCAAATGTTGTACATGATATAATATTAAAGTTTTTTTTAACTTCTATACCAATAGTTTACCAATACAATAAGTATTCAATTATTATTATTATTATATAAAATGATTTTCGATTGTAATGCATAAAAACTCATTAGATTAAAATATGATTTCATCAGGAGTGTTGTTTTTTCTATAACATTCAAATATAGTTTTAATAATTTTAACTTTATTAAATTATTACTATATTAGTTTAATGGCTTGGTTAAAGTTGACATGTGACATCGCGTTTAAAGAAAATAGTGTGGAGAAAAATATTGCATTAAAAATCAAAGACAATGTTCTAAATGTTCTTCCATAAGTGCACCTATAGCTCTTTTATAGTGTTTAGATTCGATAATAGTGTGGTATCATAAGTAAACATTTACATACATTTAACGAAATCATGGTACCTACTCTAAAATTACTCGCTATCAACTGTTTGGTATCTCTGCACTCTACTGTATGGTTACGATGAAAATAATATGATAACTAACACAATAATTATTAGACTCATATACAGTTTGTAGTTGTGCTAAAAAATAATTATTATGTTAGGTAGGTGCTAAAGTTAAATTGTAACTACTCGTATTATAGCAATGTAAAACATTCAACATTTTTAACGAAAGACCAATGTGTGTTGTGATCATGTTATTCAGTTAAAGTACCTATATAATTGATTGGTGTAATAAATGTTGATGTTATATTATTATATTGCGGTAACTGGTTAAATGCTCTATTAGTGTTCATTAATATATTATTTTTACACGCTTGACGGATAAAAAAAAAATCATAACCCTTAAGTCCGTTATAATTTATTCACATTGGTTATTTATTGAATAAATATTATTGTAAATTGATTAATGAGTGCGATTATAGTTTTTAAATAAACATATGACGTTTACATACACCAACAGACTTTTATTGTTTGCATACGGCAATATTATTGTTGTATTTTTATATGTAAAAAAAAAAAGTTTTTATTGATATATTGTCCAATTGATGTATAATATGAAGAAAGCAACTAAGTTTATATCTAAAAAACATACAATAATAGTTATGACACTATTGATTTTTGTTAGAATAAATTAAAAGTACAAGTATATCATTTTAAAAATGGATGTTGATGTTGATTGTCTTACGTGAAATGCTTTTTTTCCACCAATTACATAAATCTATTATTCTCAAATTATTTTTATTTTTTTATTCCATGTGTCTTTAGGTCCGTGTAGTAAGTAAATTATATTATGTGGTTAAATAATTGTGTTTTTAATGTTCAATGACAATGTTTTAGTGGCTCTAAGTCCATAAATTATTACACGTCTCTTATGTAATAGTTGTTTGTGTACGTACTGAAATAATTAAGCTACTATAATAATTCAAACATTTATCCTTTGATCTAGAGCCCGCCCATAATAGGAATATAATATTCAATTTACAAACCAAACATACATTTTTGTTGAAAAACTAAAATCACCCTCGTTATGTTTCAATAATAGTTTTTAATTTTATATCCAAACAAATTATCAATACAATACAATAATTATAACAGTACCTAGGTATAACAATAGTTCGAAATTAAGGAGGAAAACTAAAATCGAAATATTATTAAAAATGTCTCGAATGTACGCCAGTTGTATAATATTATACAATTCATTCATATCTTTGTGTTAGTGTGTAGTGTACCTTAAAGTAAACCAGAATAATAAATATTATTATAAATTAATAACATAATTTTATATGAACCTAATTAAATCCCAAAAGTATCGTTAGTAAGATAATGTGAGAACCGTTATAATTGTCCGATAACTACAACAATAATAATAGTTGTTGCGTATAATTATGAGCCTGATAGGTGGTATGATAACAGCAATCGCTGTGTATATTATAAATTTATAAAATTATATTATTATATTGTATGTAGTAGGAATTTCATTTTTGGTATAGACAATATTATAGGTATATCGATAGAATCGAAACGGAAAAAAAACGAATTTATTAAGTTCGCGTGCTTTTTATCAGTAAGCCCGGGAATTATTTGGCACGCATTCCAATTTTTTTTTCTTTTTTACATTAATGATTGGTGGTGGGGAGGTGAAGATCAATGGTCGGTCTGGCGACATATAACCAGCGCATGCGAGTTGTTTTTATACCACAACGTAGTGGCAACTTTTATGGCCAAGTCATTTGACTGGTCTCGTAATAAATACCAAACGAATGTACATGTATATGTGTTAGTATGTAGTATATACATGCGTATAACATATATACTGCGGCGTGTATTATATATGGCCCGTATGTATAGCTTTGCGTGGTGGTAGCTGTGGGGCGACAATGTTAGGAATGGCACCATCTAAGCCGATATTATACCGATAATATAATATATATATATATGTGTGTGTGCGTGTGTGTGTTATATATGAGTGTATTGTGTAAAACGTATAATATAATATACAAACCATCAGAATAACATATTATATATTACACCGTAAGAGCCCCGAGATTCCGAAGCTGTACCTACTCTCCTCGCGGTTTACTAGTGCAGTCTGTGGTCTCGGAACAATAATATTATAACATTGGGTACGTCATCCGTTCTGGTGTTCGAATCTAGCAGAAAAACGTTCAGAGCTGGAGCCAATGATTAGTCGTCGGGCGTTGAGAGAAAAATAAAATTATGCGAAAATTACGGAGGTTTCGACGACGACGACCTCCAGGTATACTATAACAATACGACCGCAAAGTTTGAAATCGATCCCCATCCCTCCACTCCAGTAAACAATAAAACATCGGTAAAACTATACGATACTAAATTCATACCTACCGAGTCGATTGAATTAAATCTATTGTTCGTAATCACAATTTAATACAGTATCATAATGAGATATTATACGTGAAGAATAACTACACTGCGCCATTCATCCCGATTGATTCTTATACTAAAAAAATACTTACCTAATTCAATGTATTAACTGTGTATTTTTTTTTAAACAATCTATTGAAATCATTTAATAGTATATAATTAAGTAATTAACGATTGATGGCTTTTATCGAGTGCTGTAGTTCAAACTCTGAATAATGTACTGTTGATATATTTTTTATTATAAAAAGATGTTCTTAATTTAAAAAAAATACTAAAAAAAAAAAAATGCTATAAATACCGAATTGAAAATGTATTTTTTATTCTACATGTTAGTTGGTAATGAGTACATTGAAAATGTTATACTAAGTGATAGTTTGAAAGATTAAAACTTGTTTAACCTAAATACGTTATAGGTCTATTAAATTAATCAATACAATGTGATGGCATAATAACTTTTCAGCACATGGCAGCACCTATAGTGAAATGTCAAATATACCTAACAAATTTAGTGCGTTAAAAAAAAATTGATTGTTTGTTTGTATAACTCATATATTATTTTTAATTTTTCTTTGTTTCCGCTCGTCCCCGGAAGCACCCTGGACGAGGTTGAGTTTACGAGTGTCGGATACACAGTAAAAGGTTCCGGACGGCCGAAAACAATAACGATAAAGTTTCTCAAATAGAATTCAACGGTCAAAAATAGGGATTTTTATCGACTCTACTGGCCATAAGCTGTACGTATATTATAACAATGCACGTGTAGCGTGGATGTGGCTAATACCATCGGACCAACATATTAATACAGCATGTATGTTTTTTTTTTTTTTTTTAACAAATAACTACTCTCTTTCAGCTTCCTCGGGTAACAGTGGGTTCTATTTTCCGAAACTTAGCGCTCATCGACCAAATAATTTGCACTGCAAAGTATAGTGTCCTCCTTATATCCGAGGAAAATGGACTATTTCGGTGCTTTTACGATATTGGACATATTGTACTATTATTTAATATCGTTAAGTAGTCAGCAAGGACAATGATATTATTGCCGTAACCGTGATATTGTTATTCGACAATAGAATTTTGTATGCCCGGTGAAAATACTACCAACGATTGTGCGAAAAACATTATAATTTTAATATTTCAACGTGCAATAGTATTTAGGTGATTCTTTAGTTTTGTCTCTTAACAGTGTGTTTCCGCACAATACAATTGCTCACAAGTGTTTTCGTTTATATAGTTATACAATTGTTTTACTTCCCGCTGTGTGCTCCTATAGTACAAGATAAATAACAATTGTTACGGTCTACCATCCGCGGAAAATCGTTACGTTTTCAGAATTTGTACTCAGTAATAAACGCAGTAATATAATACCCGTTATAACGTATCAACAGACAATATTATTCACAATATTATTTTTGATGATAAAAAACAAACGGTGAAATATTAGCATATCGTGTATAATATTATAGGGCGTCATTATGGAGCGATGGAACACTGTTGTGGACTTTCTGTAGAAATACAAGTTACAATTTATCGGACACAGATTGGTAAAATTTAGATCGTTCTAAGAGAAACCAAATATTATGTCGTTATAATAACAATGAGTTTTTTTATTCACGTCATTATTTAAACACTAATAATACATTTTTAATACTGATAAACTAATGTAGGTAAGTCATTTCTCATTGTAGACATTTATAAAAAAAAATAAGAAACCGAGCAGGAAATGATGTCAAGTGCTATTATAGTCTCGTCCACTCTCCACAGTGCAGGCTAAAATATTGTAGAAAACCGTATGTGAGTTAAAATATTTTTAAATTAGTTATGATATATTGCAGATATCAATATTATTGAATTTAAAAAACATTTATGAGTGGAATTTGTTTAAAACATATTATTGAACCGCACTTAATTTTTACACTTCTGGGAGATATTTTATTTTACACTAATAGAGGGAAACTAACTATACCAAGAATATCGTAAAACAACATCATTAAAATAAAATAGCTACTTGTCCAAATTCCTAGCTGGGGCACTTTTATTTTTAACCGATCAAGACGCGTTGACAGAAAATAAAAATAAAAACTATTGTAGCTATTGTATAAGTAAACATCGGTATCGCCTGATGTTTACCGATATTGATTATTTTAATATTTAAACACAATAGGGAACAAGAGTTGTGTTCGTGATAGGATACGAATTTCATAAATGGTTTGCCTGGTTATCGATACTTTGCCTCGAGCGTTGGATAATTTAGTCCGGAATATAAGTACCAATACTTTGTGTCCTTATAAGCATATCCTTAAGATATTAAGCAAATTATTGTCCTTTCGTTTATTCAACGAAATTCATGTGTGTTTCATATTGTCACTCTTCTGAAATCACAGTATTGCGCCCTCGTTCGTTCCATAATGGAATATTATGTTTTGGTTTTCCTTTCCATGGAATGGCATCCTCCAAATTTTGCTGCTGGGAATTTCTTTGGTTCATTACACTCTCTATAAATATATCTTGCTCTCCTCCTGTCCGCCTTCTCTCGCTCTTAACACCCTCACCAGCCGAAGACATAATGCAGTGATATCCTTCTTTCAAACATTTTAACCAATAATAAAATCGATTGTTCTTTATTCCTATCAATAGCTAACATCCATGTACCGACTATTGTATCACATGTTATTCTCGTATAGACGTATTCCTTTCTAAGTCCCATCTTATACTTCAAATTATGACTAGAATAAAATGATCCTATGGTTCGTTTAATGTGGCCCCCCCGGTGAGGAATCATCTTTTCTATTCTAAAATATAGCCAGTGATGTACAATATTTACGTTCGTTATAGATTTTAGTAGTCCAGAATGTACTATTTCTTTACTTGTCCCGTACCATAGTAAATTAAAATTAAATATTTTATGATATGTTAAGGAAAAGACAAGGGCCTACGTGAATGAAATATTATATATAAAATCATAAGCGTGGCGTGGCGTCGTGAAGTGTTTTACGTTGAGTAAAATAATGAATCATGGTAACGACATTATTTTAATTAATTATTATATATAATGACAGTCTCATATAGTCAATTTGAATCATTTTACGGCTAACGGAATTCTATAATAATAACAATAATATATTAGTTTACACTCTATGCAATCTTTAATCCTGTTTTCTTTTTGTTCCAACGATGATAATATGTCGTGTTGAACTTTTCAGAATGATATTTTTACCGTAGTTTACGGGTTTACGATGGACACAAACTTTCCAGCAAAGTATTTTTTTCTACTGTAACGAGTTCTTCATTACCTCACCTATATAAGCATATAGTTTATCGGCCAATCCGCATGATTCACGTTTCGAGGGAAATATTTAAGTTTGATGTCTTCTACGCACGCCACCATAAAAATCGTGACGTGTGTATAATTGCACAAAGGTGACCTCATTTTATGCAATGGAATCAATAACGCATTCCACTTTAGTCACACTGCATATCATATAAATGATATAAAATATTATCCACTGCATATATTATAATCATACGATTTTAACTCTCATGCGGTGCTTAAATAATAATACATTTCATTTTTATACCAACGTTTATATAATACCATTCCCTATTGAATGCTAGCTGTCGTAGTTGCGCTTGGTCGTATCGAAATGACGACACCAACGGTATTTTCTGATTTTTACAGCGCATACGTTTGCGAAAATCGAAATATATTACTTGATCGTTAAAATTCAAAACGTATATTTGGGAAACTGCCGAGATACTATTTTTTGTTTCTTCGAATATTTATCGGAAAATCCGATTGGTTGCGGTCGTCCGTCGTTTGACAGTGTTTCTTTTTTTTTTTTTTGTTCGACTAAGGGGTGAACGCTATAAATCAACAGAGACTACACGCGCACACCGAGTGCGCTATTATTGCGTTTGCATCTGTTCGAGAAACAGAAATTGCATCTAGGGGTTATCGTAAACTATAGATTCGTCGGATGATTTATAGGCGTGAACGTGTTGGGTGTTCTGCCACCAGATTTTGTTTTCCAATCAGTCGCGGGACCATAATATATTCGGGTGTGATAAACGATCGGTGTTTTAAAGATATGTTTTTATCAAAAAAAATGGAATATTATAATATATTTATTATTATTCGGCGGTTAACCCCAATGACGATAGGTACTAGTTATTATTATCATATTATTAAGTAACATAATATTATGATTATTTACCCCGGCGAACACCGCAAGCCGTCGTGAGATGAAAACGTCATCGGAACAACAGTTGTTTTAATTTTGGATCAATGCCATCATCGTTTTCCACGATTGACAGTGACGAGTAATCCCACGGGCTGTACGTCGAAACGGATATTATACTATAATTTATATTATTGTTGTTATTATCATACACACAATGCGTGTGTACATTGTAATAATAAATTGTATATTCGTGAGTGTATTGGGACGAGGTGGTTGCGGTTCTTTCGGCAGAGTTTCACACATAAAATGCGCAAATGTGTGTGTGTGTTATATAACATGTAGTTTAAATATTGTACGTCGTGGTCGGGAAGGTTTCTGTATGGGTTTAATAATAGTTATCGCAGAAAGCGTCCGGAACAACAATAACTGGTATTGGCATCGTTAATATTATCCGTCAGACGACGGCTCTTCGATAAATTAAAACGGTCGTTTCCGTCCTCAGAAGACGTACGGAGGGATTATGTTAGTACTTATTACTATAGTTACTACTCGCGTATATAGAGCAGGGCTATAATTGAAACAATAGTAGTAATAATAACATATAATACGCACCGTCGATTCGTTAGCGTTTAATCTACCTACCTAATTATTAACGACGATCAATAATAACGACAACCGCTATCATTTATACGTCTCCGG
Organism: Acyrthosiphon pisum; assembly: GCF_005508785.2. Classification (NCBI taxonomy): domain Eukaryota; kingdom Metazoa; phylum Arthropoda; class Insecta; order Hemiptera; family Aphididae; genus Acyrthosiphon; species Acyrthosiphon pisum. The sequence goes on from NC_042494.1 coordinate 23,063,775, forward strand.
TGAGGGGAAAGTACGCGAATATAATATTATAGTGTAACGTCCATTTAATAAAAAAAATATCAATCGCGTTTCCATTAGTTGTTATATTAGACCGCGCGAAACTCGGTCGAGTTAGCGACAACTAAAAGCAACGCGTCCAAAAACAGATTTTCAACTCGTCGCGAGTCTTTAACAGTCACGAAAATATTTAATAATTCTATCGTACCTATATATTTTATCATTACACGTGACGTCTTCTCTAGGCTTAATTGTTAACGCTGTGTGTCGTGTCATCAGCGTATATCGAATGGCAAAATTATATCGTTTGTACTTTTCGATGTTGTCGTAGTTAAACAATGTTTTTGTACAGTACATTGGCCAAAAAAACCGTTAAAGCGGTCTTGCCATTACGGTAAACGTTTCTGTGGACGTGATCAGTCAGATTGGGATTCAGTCACCGAAACGGGAAAAAAATTCGATCCTGAAGCGTGATAATAAAATCAACAATCATAATAATATAAATTTTATAATAACGTATTGATTCTCAAAACGTGATAAACAGGTTGATAATAATAATATATTCTTACACCACGAACTGGAATCGTCTAGGTAAGGGGGGGGGGGGTAGAGAGTAGGACTCAGAAATGTCTGGCAAATGCCATGTGTTATGGTACCTACCTTAGCTGTTACTGCGTGAATGGTGGTTGAATTTTGAACTAAAGATGAGATATAACATATTATTTTCTAGTCCGTGGTTTTAAACTAAAAACAGCTGGTACAAGTAAAGGTCATACAACACGTGATAACACAAGACATATTTTGTGGACCACTGAAATTGCTTGGATGCCAGTCCATTGTATCTTAGTCCATGTCTTACGCACCGATGACTAATCCTCACAATGATAATTCGAGCCGAACATCGACAGTTTCATTATCTACGATTGACTATAGTATTATTTTCACAAGATAATGATTATAAAAGATAATAACAAAAACAATAATATAATTAACAACATTTGTTTCATTGTTCAATTATTGTTAGACTCTGTGCCGGCGCCTTGTATATGCAATATTGATACAGGCGTGCGTATAGTAGATTATTGGCCAAATCGTTCATTATTAATAAACAAAATCAGAAGTATCGTGAACTTATATTAGTTATTAATAGCTAGCGACTCGTTCGGTATTTCACACGAGAAATAGGATAACTAGATTATCCGATTACTTGTTAACTTAATACTATGTTGATATTTAATCAAATATATTTTTAATAACTACAATTCCTACATTTGTTTTTCGGAAAATACCTACGTATTGCATTTCCTTTCTCTGTATTGATTATTTAATGTTTGAAATGTGGAAATGGTGAATCGGAAGTGGCAAATATTAAATGCCAATTACTCGTCATAGAAGGTTAATTATAAACTACAGCAAAAACCGAATATAATATATAAAAGTTGACCTCGTTTTTTTTTTTTTAAATGACCGCTGTAATAACAGTAGGGATATGAATATGATTTCAGGATTTTAAATACCAATGTATTATTTTCATTCCGTTAAAATGGTGTTTTATACGGTCAGTAGTTTAATAATCTACTTATATACTTGTATGTACTGCACAATAACAAACAAGTTTAGTATGCTTATTTTATTTCATATAAAATTTATATTATTTAATTATAAGGTATTCAATTGGTTTCGTTTTTTTTTAACCGATAAATCATATTTTATGTTTTTATACTATTATTAATATTTATTAATTTTTAATTATCTACAACTACTACATAACTTTAATTAATTGTATGTAATATTAGATTTTGAGTGGAAGTATGATAGGTGTATGATGCATTATTTGTGTATTTTTAATTTAATATTTATTTGTTTCCGTAATCAAGACTTGCAGCAGAAGAAATGCTTTTCATCTTTAACTTTGAAGGTAGTTTGGGGTGGATAACTGGATGTTTTTTCTTCTATTGTTAATTTCAAGATAATCAAGAAAAGCTTAATAATTACCGAAAACTGGCGTTTAAATTAATTTTGTTTTTTTTTGTTTAAATTTAAAAATGAATAACCGTATGGCGTATATTATTACCTTTATTTTTTATTTTAATATTTAGGTTCTTCTCAATAGTAAGTTGAAATAATTTGATTTTAATAGTTTGTGTCAATATGTGTTGATACAATTTTTTTTCTTAATCATGATATTTTCTTTGGAAAATGTTATTATATTGATTTTTTGTAATTCAAAAAATATTAGTTTTAGAAACTTGAACAATTTAACTGTAACTAAAATTATCATAATTTTCTATAGGTGCACAATGCAAATGTCAAGACAATCAATTAATTTTACAGCAGAGTAACTTCCAATTTTTTTGTATGTTGAATGTGAAGTATTAAATGCAGGTAGTTTTGTTGAGAATAATTTATTATTATAAAAGACAATGACTAATTTTAATTTTGTTTAGTAAATGCACCAATTCATTTCTTAAATTCGTGATTAAAAATAATCGAAATTGCTACATGTTATTATGTTTTTTTTTTTAAATTCTATCCTAAGAAAACACTTTTTTCGAAAAATATTGTATATTTCATTAAGAAAAATGTGACGTTTTAAAATTTCAATGATAATAATTATAATATAATATAGGTAATCATTTTTTTTTTTTAGTAAAAAATTGATTCGAGAAATCAGTACTTATATATTGTTTAGAGCAATAATTATTGCTCTAATAATAATAATTATTATTCAAACGGATCACCCTGACTGTATTAACATCACATCGTCACGACATCAGTATATTGTTACTATTATCTATTACTGTTGTTGATGTTATTATAATAATATGCACCTACCTCTGTCTTGCGGTAGCGCGAGGACCGTCGAGGCGATAAAGGAACCGGCCACCAACAGGAGCAGAACGTTGCGGGCGGCTAGCATAGCACACCCAGCTACCCAGCTAATCACGCGCACGATGCTCTCGTCCACCCGGCGTCACATCCCAACGGACACGCTGGTCGCACCTGTACGAAAACAAACAGAAATCTTCAGTATCGATACGAAATATTATATACTATCGTCATGCGTAGAATACAATGTCACGATATTCCATCGATATAATATTATTGATAATAGGTGCGCAGATCATAATTTTTGATCAAATTTTCGTGCATTTTGTATAATAATTATAACGGACGTGGCCGACAATCGAATGAAATACGACTATACGGCTGAAATCGAATCTCGCTCTCGTTTTACGCGCCTACCTCTGCGACAAACACGACAAATCCAGTTTTCACGCTGCACCGACGATTTCGGAAAATAATAATACAATTATTATTATTATTATCGTCGACACTGTCGGAATTTATTGTTGCTCTGAGGAGAGGATGTCGGATCGGACGATAAATCAAAAGCCCGCCATAACTCATACGTTAATTTAAATAACAACTGTGGTATAACAATATTTCGCAAGTAACTATCGTGTGAACTGACCGAGCGTAGGCGTATTCAGTTTCAATATGAACTCTGGAACTGGATAATATATATATTGGTGATTGGATCAAAGAGAAATACTCGCCTATATAATAATATAATGTGCTGTAACTATTGTACACGTTTATATCATTGGACGCGTACATTGATGGACTAGTGTTTGATTTATGCGCATAGATTGAGCTTGAATTTTTAACACCAAAGTTATGTCATATTATAGCATTTCAATGGATATGATAACTTTAGAATCTAATTGTCACTAGTTTCTGGTATAATATAGACAACAATATTATACTATGATATGAATACGATAATACAATATTTCGGAAATTAAAATTATCATCTACGACTGAGACAGTAGTTAGTTTAAATTACAATATGTTTATTTTACATTCAAAATGTACAATATATTTATTGTATATTCAAAATGTCAGTTAGTGTGATCAATATAGTAACTTTATGCAAAATGCATTTTTTTTATATATAAAAAAAAAAGTTTAACTCAGTTTTTCGTAGTTAATTGCCTACTAAATTTTAGTAAATGGGTATCGGACTATGAAATATATGTGTTCAAGTTACAATTATTGCATAAGTTTTATCAAAAGAGCTTGTGATAATAATATGTATTGTAATTGTATTAATTATTATTATTATTTTTTAATTTAGTTTAATTTATTTATTACAAAACATATTACAGGTATACGGGTCAACATAGTACAATCTATATTTTTTGAGCACTTCCTTTAAGGTACACTTGTGTTGGATATGTAGTTCTAACAATAAGTTTACATTTTACATTGTTACAATATTTATGCAATCAATATCAAGTAATTAATTAAAAATTAGAAGATCGATACCCTCCCTCCAGCCTTTTGGATAGCAGGTTTTCTGAACAATTATAATATTATTACAATTTTTAAATAACAAAAATTAAATTTGTATGTATAAATTATACATTTATGTAATAAATCAATATCATCCGATCATTAATTTCAATTAATTTCGTTGTTCATACGTATGTCCAAAATTCATTGGTAGATAGACTGCTTGACTTTACTAGATAATCAAGTACGAAAATATTTACAAGTGATTTTATAAATTTCCAGGACAAATGATGTAAAATACCTACTTACATTTTATTAAAATAGAATTTTCAGTATTTGATCCTTACGAGCTATATACTCGATTTTATGTCAAGATATTGTAATATTTTATAATAGTAGTATAATAATGAATGTGGGAAGTGATAAGCATAGATCATAGACCCCAAGAGATTTTGTAATCGTAATTATGAATATCCACACACTCATCGGCAAAATGTATAACTTTGAAAATGTACAAAATGTTATTATTTTTAATTCCAAATATTATACACAGACATATAGGTAAATATTTTGTTTAGTCATTACATTATAATATTAATTACTATAAACCTGATAGACTATACACATCATACGGCTGTCGATCAATAACAACCAATAACATAGAACCACTAAAAAAAAAACCTCTAAAATTAAATAATAAGCAATAGTACTTCGTGATTTTATATAATAAATAATAATAATAATAATGTCATTAGCCATATTATAATCATGATTATACAAACAATAAACCACTGTGTAAAAAGTTTATAGATTAATAAATATTTTAAATTATTAGAATTTGAAAATATAAATGTATTTTTGTATAAACAAATAATTTGGTATATTTATTTTAATTTTATATTACATACGGACCCAAGTCCAATTACAATTATATATTATAATCTATAATATACAATAGACCATACACTATTTACAATCAATATAGATAAATAATTACTCTTCATACAACTGAACACTAAACATTTAACTTAAGACTATTTTTTAAATGTATAAAGATTAAAGACTATATTTTACAAAAGAGCCAAGTTTATATTTATTTGCTAATTGTAACATGCGATTAATCGGTGAATTTGAATTAAAAAATGTGGTAGCAGAGTTAGGGTAGAATAAATATAATTTGTTTTACGTATATAAATGTTTTATACATGTTTTACTATATTTATTTGTTCTGTGCACAAAATATGCGTGACATGATATAATATATTAAGGATTTTGTATTGTATTGTGTGCATTTGAGAATATAATATATCTAAGGACCAAGGCACAGAATTTATCTTAATATATTATTAAACGAAAATATCAATGTGTATAATTTTATAAAATTTAAAACTGAATATACCCTATTTTCTACAACTTATTCCTAGTTACGCATTCCTATAGCGGATTCACAAGTTGCACAATTCTAACATTAAAAGCAATTAATTCATAAAAGTAGCTACACATCTAAGTGTGAGTCAACTGTAATGCACGTTATTTGAAAAAAAACTCATTCTCTAGGTTATTGAAAACAATGGTTTTTACTGTACTATAGACAGTGTAATTTATAGGTACTATTAATCGTATAATTTAAATTATTTTAGAACCCATCCGGTATACCTATGGTATATTTACAGTGATAATATCGCAGTACACCGTTTTCGAACATATAATTTAAAAACAATTTTCGTACGTCCCGCTCGGTTAGTAAACAATATATAATGGCAGCGGTCGATGTATAGTATTAATCTTCTTCGTATTTTTTTTTCATTTTCATTGGAATCAGTAGTTGTTCTAATATAACAATACTAATATTATTCTGTGTTCGAAGTCTGGGTAACTGAATTATTACCAATGGTAAATCATTACTATAGGTACCAATATAATAAAGCTATGCCGTGGTCATATTTTTTGAACAAGTCGTCGTGCGTAACATATTATTATTATTATTATTATATAGGTACTGTGTGATTCGGAAAACGAAAACGGTTAGGGATACAATGCGTTTGGCGTACTAACATAAAATAAAAAAAATATATATATATGATTTACGGTACGTATTTGATACAGGTATACTACAGTGTTCGTGCGTGTATACCCAGCCGGAATCGTTTTAACTTTTTGACATTTAATTTTTACCGAAATTTTATACGACGTAATTGTGGAAAAAAATGCGTTTTTCGATGTCAACCATTATTAAAAACTATACGGCAACATTTTTATGGTCATAACGGGGGTCGTGGTTGGTAACATAACGACGTGTGCTGGGCATAGGTATTATCGTATATAGTCGATGAAAATATAATCGGGAAAAAGTCAGGTTTATAAACACGAATGTGATTAGATACGTGATTAATAATAACATGACAAGATTGGTAGGTACGTCTGATGTGAGTATAACATAGAATATCCGTGTAAATAAATATAATTACTGTCTACGGATCGATACGATTTTACAAGTAGGTAGCATGTGAATAGTTTAATGATCAGTCGCTGTGCCGGTGATTAAAAAAAAAAATAGGTTATACCTATATTGAAAAATATTTTGTAGAATTTACGTTAATTGAGTAGATTTAACCATAAAGTAGTTTACGGAATTTCAATAAAACGATAAACATGTACTCTGGTTTGTATACAGCTGCGTTTTTATTTGTTTTGGTAATTGTTCGTGTCCAAACAGAAATGGCGAGCAGAGTAAAACACGTAGTGGGTACGTAGACGAAACCAAAAGCCAATTTCCTAAAAGCCCCTGGAAAGTTTTATACCTTGTGCCGGAGTATTTTTAAGGGTCAACATGAAATCTTTAAACAAATTGTTTGGATATTTTATTTGTCGACCTCCATAATGAGTTAAAGATAAAAATGATGTTATACTTCTGAAATAAAACAAAAAATAAAGATAGGTACTATGCAATAATAATATTATGTTAGTATAATAATATTATAGTCCTGGCTTTTATACAATATATATATATATATATATATATACAAGCAGATATATTTTGTTTTACTACATCAGTGACCATCAGTCATAATTTGTTCGGTGTAAGACGTGTTGTAACTTTCTTATCAAATGCAATGCGAAGTACCGTTTGGCGTTTTTACGATTTTCATCAGAAGTATCAATAAGTTATTCATGTTCATTGATACGACGGATGGTCTGTCCACGAAAGTGAAGTAGACAAAACAAACTCAATGTACACAAGCTTCCTATAATTTTTTTTAATGAATCCAAATTCTCAGTAATCCGACATCGAGTTATTCTTCTCGAAAGGGGACTTTTCTAACAATATTATTTCTAGACGTAAAAATGACCATTAAAGGCGACGGCATTATAAGAGTACTCGTGGTACAAAGCACTCTCTATAAAATATACGATTTAGTGCAAAAATATTCAATAATTCATTTCACCGATCATATTTTCACAACGGTGTGATGAGGATTAAATATCATGCAGACATTTTGTGTTTTTAGAATAGTACGTTGATAGTAATATTACAGCAACGTGATTCAACTATGTATACATTATTATTATTATTATTGTGTTTAATGAACTAATAACAGCAAGTTATCACGGAACAAAATCTAATTTCGGCTTTACGAGCGTTCTTATAATATATTGTAATTATGTTATATTTCTATAAATTTCACACGTACCTACTCGTTTCACCTAACCTATTTGTGTTACAACTTCCAGACTACAGGCTTTTGTCACGTTACGAAATTATATGTAAATCACGTAAAAAAAAAAAAAATGTGCTTTGCATAGTATACTATTTTTAGAGGAGAAATTAATGAGACCTCGGTTGGATTACTAACTGAAATTAGCATATTTTATTATTATAATATTATTATATACACGTATACGTTATAATACACTATACAGTATTCTATGATAACAATTTCAAGTACTCGCTAGAAATTTATTTTAATAGCTGTACATGTGACTAAAGTATGAGTATAGTAGTGACAAGTTTACACTTGAATGTTAAGCATACTTTGAGTGTACGCAGTGCACGGCCCCATTAGTTTTTTTTCTATAAACAATTCCAAATTGTTTACGTCATAACATAAATCAAATCGTCATACATATAATATACTATGATATTGTTATGTTCAAAGCTTGAAGTGGCTAAAAATGTTAAAAGGTACAATGCTTTTTTGAGCGTTCCGTGCGTAGTGAACTTAAATAAAATTTGAATTTCATGTTGTGGTCATTATTCGATGGTGGAGGGAGAGACTTTTAATTCCTTAGTATTTCTAATCTCTAAATATACTAGTATTCCATAAAATTATCATAAATATTAATTACGTATAAATTTATCATTTTTGTAACCAATTTTTTAATTTTTTAATAAAAAAAATAAATAGGTTTTTTTTATTCAATTAAATTATACCTTTAGTAAAGCAATATCTCCAGACTTATGTTGTAACAGTATTCGAGTACCTAATAACCGATTCTGTTATCTGTTACTTTCAGTATTCTTAAAAAAAAAACACAAATGTATCCACTATTTGATGAATATTTAACTTTATGTGTGAAATGTCTTATATACCTGGCATGTACCTATATGTTTATTAATTATTATACATTGCATGTTTATATAATAATTTCCATTTCAAATCAACAAGCTTTAATATTTTGTTAAAATTTAACTAGTTAATCATTATTCGGGGTTTCAAATCTATATCTAAATTGTAATTGTACTTAATCTGTATTCTGTCCAAATGAGGTTTAAGAATTTGATAATATTAAATATGGTGATAATTGGTGGTGTTACACATACATTTGAGTTACGGTAGGCTTATTATTTTTCAAATTAATTATAATTTGATTTAAATTATATCAGAAGAAGGACTTAGAAAACAAAGATTAATCGAACTGTGAACCCAGCTATAGGAACTCAATGTTCATAAGCAAACAACTGCAACGAATATATATGTTACGGACAAAGTGGGGTAGTCGAGCATTGTGCACAGTGTCCATCAGTTTCGGGTAAAGTTATCAGTTAATAATAATTGTTTACTATGACCGGTCATTCTATAACAATGTCTGGGTATACTGTGTAACTCTAAGTGCCACAGTAGCAACCCATGCTCAAATAAATTAATATAACTACTTTTTAATATTATTAAACTAAAAAAACAAATTTAAATTACCTACTATATATACTAATATGCATCTAATAAATAATAATTAATTAATTAATATAATATTTATTATTATATTGTATTACATTTATTTAATTGTATTGTTTTAAACATGGTAGCATACATTGCCCTTCAAGATTTGGTCATTGTACAAAATGTCCGAGCAATGTGTTTTATTTTCACTTTAACTACTAAAATTGGGCACTGTGCACAATGCCCAACTACCTCACCTTGCCTGTAACATACATATATATATTTGAAATATTACACTTGCGATTCACATATAAAAATATAAAATTATGTTAGGTACCATATCTAAAACTTTTACCAAAATCGATAACTATGATATTGGGAACTTAGCTTTAAGTACATTTAAATACTATTGTGAACAAATAAATACTATCTTTGTTTCTAATATGTACCCAAATATTAATTCTATTCAACATAATATGAACATTAACATAATCTATTATATTTTTGTTTTTTTTCCTTACTAAATTTACTACAAATTGTTTTTTAATGACTCATAATTATTGTAATTCTCGTTTTTACGTTAGAGATTAATATTTTGATCTTGAACATAACCTACTTAACAATACTTGTATGTGTTTCATTTGGAATAATTATAGAATAATAATAATTTTAAAAAAAAAATGTATCTAATAATATTTTATGATTATCATAAAAAACATTTTTAGTTCAGCGAACTTGATTAACTGTACTTAATTAACTATTGACGTTGACTAAAAACATCAAAACTATTATTGGTAGGCATAAGAATAACACACGTTACTATTTGTAGGAGGATCCACTCTTTTTAGTTTTTGGCTGGAATAATGTACCAACAAGTTCAACTTTAAAGTTTTTCTGTTGTATTTTTGATATTTCAGGTACATTTTTTACCTTTTTTTTTGTTGATATTTTTTATAATTGCCATCAATCTTATACACTTTTGTAAGCTAATTAAATTAGTTATGATAAAAACAGTTTTTTCTTTTCTATGCAAAAATAAATACAAAAATAAAACTAGATACTTTTTATAATTTATCAACTTTTATTTTTTAATTCATTTTTGTAATTTATGTTGAATTTTCAAGGTATTGTAGTGTATTAAATTTACAGTCGAAATTGTTATACTTGAGGTACCCATTTCTGTATTGTTTTTAAAGTAGTAAGTATTTGTTTGGTGTTGGTATGTTTTTGATACTAATTTTCAAGCAGAATTTCCTTGTACTTTACTGAAGGAATAAATATAAATATATGTACCTACTAGTAAAAATTATAATTCAGTAATTCAAACATTGAAACATCTTTAGATTTTCTTTGTAATACCTATGATCATTAAAATTGTGGTTTCTTATTTGGATTTTACAAAACCTCTAGGTATATATTATACTTTACATAATGTGCAACTAAAATCAATTCTCAATAACGGTCGTAAATACGTCCTAAGTGTACGAGGGACCCTTGAGTAATAAACATAAGTGACTAATGTGCGTCTTAATTTGAAGCGCACCCTCGGATCGTAATCCTTTGAAAAGGCGTGACACGTGATTCGTCAGAAAACGATAATCTTATCAAATATACGAAAACAGAAACCGTATCGCAGAAATTTCATCGTGAACGACTACGAAAAGCGATTTGATCGAAAACGGTTGAGAATCGGGAGGAAATGTAGACGTGGAGAAAACGCGTTTACTCATATAGAGAGTAGAGACATTCAAATTAAATCAACAATTTAATATTAAATATCGATATTTAGATTTATATCGCTTTGACATCGAATGTAAGAGTAGGTCTCGTGCGGTTTTGGCCATATTTCAATTGTTGGCCATCACCGTTTTCTATAACCTAACCAACTTTGAACTTATTAATATTACTCACTCGCGAGAAACGTAAACCAATTACGTAAACGTAACTACCTGTGATCGGCTCGGCTGTCAACTCAACCACGTTATAATAATTCAGTGACCGTACTACACATTGCGTTCGGTATACTTACTTAATATTACAAACGGGTAACCGTACCATTATTTTCACGAAAACACCACCCAACGCAGTATTTTCCGGTTTTTTCATCTTCTTCGTAGTCGTTAGATTTTCGATCTGACCGTTTTGTCGTCGTCCGGCGGTGCGTATCAATTGTCTGGTATGAGCAACGAAATTTGTCGTAACGAGTCTCACACGTATATTTTTGCGATCGTCGTCAATACCAGTCCAACTTAACTGGTCACCCGAGGATTAAGAGCCACGTCAGAGTACATCGTCTTGTACGACCACCGTTATTGGCGTAATTTATAAATATTATTGTACCTACTTCCCCATTAAAATATTTTATTACGTGTGCACTGCAGTTACCCGCGGTAAAATCCACCTAAGACTTCTGTGAAATAGTCACGTAATGTGGCGGATGACGAATGACCAATTTTAGAATAATATAAAATACCTATGAAGTATTATCGTCGTTTAGTGTATTTGACATATAATATTATAACGTGTATATTAATGTACTATGTAGGTCAGTAGTAGGTATGTTGTGTGTTAAATCCAAGTCAAAACTCGGTGGGATAGTCACGTTATGTCGCCGTCTGTCAATTTTCAGTGGGGTTGTAAATATATTTAATTTAATTTAGTTAATAAATGTATAATGTACAAAAAAACATCGTTATTGTGTGTATTTGCACTTTGAAACATCGTTATTTCCTATGCACATGATGCTCTTTTGTGTAGTAAAACATTTTAAATTAATAGAGAAAAGCAATATATAATATAATATCAAGCATTTCAATGTTTATGGACGATAATATAATACAATCATATATTTTTATAGTCTAGAGTTTATGGATAAAAAAAATCCAACTTAACCATTATATTTGTGCATTGCCCTATTTCTACTTTCTATATCGTATTATCCGATATTTGATGTAACGAGCGACACAAACCCGTATAGACTAATTCGTTTACACGAATACAGTTAACGAATAATCGTAACAGTGGTAAAATGCACATAAACAGATTGTTTGAAATTTGTAATAGAGGATTGAATGTAATAAACGGTTCTTTTCATTTTCGTGTTTATATAATATTATATTAACTAAAAGTGAACTCGTGAAGCCCCGAGACGTATGAAATAATAATAAAAAATTGTTTTAATAATCACTCCGGGATTACAATTCCACACGCATAGAATTTCTCACAAGTAATTTTACACACGATAATTCATCAAATTAAAAAACAGTTTTTCTCGCATGTCGCGCGTTTCGTGATAAATATCGTGTCTAATATTCTTGCAAGACTATCCATTTGTAAAAAAAAAAAAAAATGATTTATTCGATTTCACGTATACGTTTTACAACTAAACGTATTATGCTTGACTATAGTATTATTTATGATTTATAGATAAGTAGATTTGGCTAGTATAATAGTTGCCTATATATTATTATATTATTCAAGTCGTGTACGTTTCGTGCGATTTGACCTAATTGTTGCATGCTTCTAACCCGATGCGACTGTATATTTTTAATCGCCTTATCTTTGACCGACCACACAGAGATAATATGCAGAAAGTATTCAAACAACTCATACCATTGTTAGACTGTAAGTTGGATTTGTCGGATAAATTATAATAAATTTGATTTCATAACAATAACAACGCTAATTATGAGACTTTGAATAACTTTTAGTTATTAGGTAATTTATTGTCTTGAGGCACTCCGTAATGGAACGTCCAGGTTGATGGAAAGGTGGAAGGGCGATCGAAGGTCGTTGTGTTTTCGTACGTTAAAGTTTATTTAAATTAATTCAAGTTGATTCATAAACATCCACAGTAATGCGTAATGACAGTGGTTAATATCTAAGTTGAGACGCACTGATCTCAAAATAAAATGAAATTAGAATGCGATATTTTAAAACAGCATTTTGTGAGAACGAACGGTGAACTGACACGCGACACCATACTCGTACGCCACTGCAGTGTGTTTATGCACGAAAGTTGATGTCATTTTTAACGCATAAAACCTAACTTTAAAACAAATATAATAAACGAGACGTAAATAAAAAACGCTTTACCGCGTAAAAAAAATATATAGTTCAAACCATTTGTCTTGAATTTAATGTGAACACTGTAATATAATATTATGTAGACTCGATGCATAGTTATTACGGCAGTGGAAATATGCGCAGTTATCAGTGGCGCCCAACTTTGTGCTTTTGTACTTGTCGGTCGGCGCGGTGGTGTTTTATAAAAATATATTATAGTAATTCAGTGTGGTCAATGAAGTGAGTTTTTTTTATGCGAAATTTTCTACACCGTCGCTTAAAATTCTTGAATCAGAATATTGTATTGTTCGTTGTGGAATAGTTTTTTTAGTATCAATTCATTCGCCAGCATATTGTGTTCACACTCATAATTTATTATCATTTATTATAATATCTATATCATAAAATATACATTATTACGCTATTCTATTAAACATACACTTTTGGTCCGTGAAAATTATGTAAAATTAGTACAATTAAAACACCATCGTTTCCTAAAAAGCAATTAAGTAAATTGTTTTTAGTTGTTAAAATACATATACCTACTTAACTACACAGTACCTACATTATTTCGAATAAACAACAATTTAAAATAATCCTCTATTTAATGTAGGTATATTATAAAGCTGAGCTACCTAGTTAGATTATTAAATTTAACAGTGAGTTTTAGTTTTTCTCTTCATTTACTCAGTGGAAACACCACATTATTTTACCATTAAATACAAAGTACAAAATTAATCATAATAATTTCACCATACGCTAATTTCAAAGTTGCCTAAAAATTATTCAAAATATAATATAACGTAACGCGTAAAACATTGTGTTATTTATATAACAACATGTAATTTAAATTTCACAATTTACTAAGCACTTATATAATATATTATACCAATTAAAACGACCATTAATTTTCTTCATATATCTGTTACCTATATACTAATGTAGGTACCCATATCTTATTTATGTGTTTTCATATCACGAATAGGTCTATTTCGGTAGATATATGCTACGCCGCAGGTGTGTAGATTTTGTAATACTGATTCGTTTTACGTAATGGGTCATATCTTGAATATATTGGAAATCGTTCCAATATTGCACACGAGGGTGGCAAATATTATGTTCAATAAATTTTAAAATATTAACAAAATATTATGTAAATAAAAAAAATACATATTAGGATAATAACCAATGGAATAAACATTTTTATAGAGTTCGTAAATTATATTTTTTTTTTATCGGTTTTACTGTATTAAAAAATTTATGTGTGGGGGTATTTTTTTTAACTTTGCGGGTATATAATAATTTTAAGTTACACATAGAACCGCACTATATAGATTGGAGATTGGACACATATGGTACATTACAGAGGTCATATTTGGAATTCCCAAGTAGTTTTCCACAAAACTGCGAAAAACCACGGCCATGCATGAATGTACCAGCCACTACTCGATTCCCCCCGGGAAGGCAAACTTATGCATTATTTTACAACTTTTTAACAATCCCAGAAACTTTAAAATTTTACAGATTATTTATTTTATTATTTAATAGACGTGATATATTATCATCTTATGTTGACCGTTTTTTCGCTTTACCTATACACTATTTATAATTCAAAGTTTTGATGCTTACAAGACTATGCAAACAGTAAATAGTTTTTTTTATTACCATTTGTTAAGGTTTTAACAACTATAATAACTATATAGTTAGGTTAGCTTGTTATAAGCCTACTGTAAAATTATATACAAGTTATAACCATAACTTGAAACAAATGACAGTATTTACTATTGTTGGCTTGTTGATACTAAAAAAATATGTATAAATACTTCTTCTGTGTTTTCTTTGTCGAGTTTATGTTGCAGTAAAGCTATGTTAATGAAGTTTTTCCGTAATTTGATATATTTTTGGAATTCGAACAATATATTATTATGTAAAATATTATACCGATACGATTTTTATACTGTTATGAAATTCGTTTATGGTCACCAATTTTAAGCGAATTAATCATATTGTTTAAGGCTTTATGAAAGTCGTGATATTTAACAATTTATTTTTGACCACATTTAATACTCTAGAAATAAATTTGATTTGTATGTTTAAATGATTTTGTACAAAATCTAAAACTGATATTTCGTATTATACCGTCCAAAGCTTCAACTACTACTCTACTATAATATAATTTCCTTATATTGTATGTGTATATTTGGAGTATTTCACAGATAACGTAATCAATTGTTGTTGAAATATATTTTTCATTCGACCGCATTGCTTTGTACAGCTCAAATTCCATCAGAAATACCGTGGATATACCATTGTGACACGAATAAAGCGGCCGTTCGTACAAGTTACACGTTATAAACATGCAATAAATATTTTCTTCGGAACACAGTCATCGAATCACAACAAGTCACTTGGAATAAAATTCTCACTCGAATCGAATTTTCATCCGATACATACTGGTAGTGATGTTAATAATTTATTTGGAGCACGTAAATATTGCCGACCCATAGCTATTACCGCTCTGTTTTACGAAAAATAACACTTAGCTGTAATTTAATTTGGACGAAAGCCCGAAAAAAGGTTTATTTTTTCCCGGATAAATCAGCTGTTTACTGGACTAAATATTTTATTGAAATAAATTGCCTTACAACCTTAAATTATTATACCTGCAGAACAATAACAACATTGCATCGATATAATGCAGGATATCGCGTCTTTGCGGTATAAATGATAACGAGCTTGTGGTTATTAAACTTTTTAGGTAACACTAAACCATTGTGTAGCCAGAGAGAGAAAACAAATGGTGCGCTGACAGCCTCTTAACGTATATGTACATAATATAATAATAGATCATACGATTTTAATAAATGTGATCGTTCTCTATTATCTATACGTTAAGAAAAATAATTTTAAGTTTTTATTTTTTTTTTTAATACATATAACGTAGCTACAATGTACTCATAATAAGTTTTTATTTGTATAATATAATCAGGTATATCAGGTCAGGTCTTATATAATTAAGGCCTGACCTTTATATACATACACTATATAGTATTTTTTTATGGACGATAATTAAGTTTTTAATGTTTGTTTACTTACAACCAATCATTGATCATAGACGCGTAATAATCATTTGCACGGGTACAACTAGGATTTTTATCACATGATAATATTATATTATACTTAACTTGTGATGTTTACTTTTAGGTTGGCCATACTGACATATATAATGGTGAAGGCGGAACTCAAATTCGCATTCAAATGGTTTAATTTTGGATACTTTATACTTTACAGCTGTATGATCTGCGGTCGTAAAATTTCGTTTCGTAGGTAACCACATAGTACTTACGTTAAAAATTCAATAAGGGAATCTACGTAAAAGATAATGCCTAGAGCCGACGGCAGAGTGTCTGTTACAAATAGTCAGTTTTGCATTTCATGTACGCCACAAATTCTATTTTACGATCGACCTTTCCAGCGTTCGTGTAACTAATCAAAGTTGTATGGTACCTACCGATAAATAACTTATTCCGATATAATTTATAAATGTGCCTTATAGCTCGTATTTTATTCATACCTAATAAAGCATAATAATAAAGTGCCTATGTGTATAAATAATTACAAAAGAGTACTTACGACTACAAGTGTGTAATTCTCGATGTTACACTCGATGAAATAAACAAAAATTGAATTGCTCGATTAAATACAACTAATTAACCAATTAAAATGTATAATAGATACAAAATATAGTTTGGTTGGAACACGCAAAGGATAGGAAAACACGCCGTTATGATATGATAAAATATTAAATATCCATAGCTCCAACATGGATATGTGGAATTTAAAACAAAAAAAAGGTAATTGAATAATCAAACTTGTTGCTTTTTTACGTAATCATTTTAAATATAGGCAAAAAACGTAGTTATATGTTAGCATCGTCTTCCTTTTGGAGAATGCAATTCATTCACATGTTTATGAGCGAATACAAACAATATGGCTTAGTGAACTTCTGTCAACAACAATATATCGTATAACAATAAATATTTGTTTTTCATTTTGATAGCTGATCCTGCATTTATTTATTTTTGATGTTAAATACAATATAATCTTTTGGTTAATTAGTAATTTTACTAAAATAATATAGGATTGTATAATATATATTAGTTAAAAATATTTTTTATTTCAACCGACAATAGTAATAATAGCACAACTATTTCTGTCGACTTTTCCTCGACTTTTCCATACTATTTGACCTAATTTTTATTCTGACAATCAACATCATCACGCAATCCTTTTAGTAAAATTGCACAAGTAATATTGTATAATTTGAAATTTATTCCCTAACACTGCTAAACAAACTTAAATATAAATTAATTTAGAGGAATAAGGAAGATCTAAACTAAATACTAAAAATAATATCATAGATTATTAATGGCGGAGTGTGAATCCTATAATGTAAGGTTGGTGATATTGTAAAGTAGTTATTTTAATGGGAGAAGACATTAAGAAATTACTAATTACTAATAATTTTTTTCTAATAACATGAAACAAAGATTGTTTAAATTAATTAGTACTATTTTTAGTGATATGGACATGGTGCAAAAGTTCTCCGACAAATTAAAGTTCTATAACATTATAAATATGTAATACATTTTTATGAATAATGATATATATTTGAAAAAGTTATACAATCTACCATTTGGATGAAATAGATAATATGAGCTTCCAGTATACTTTCTGAATACTATTGATCAATGTTGTAGGTATAATTATATGCATTAATAAATGTAAATTTGTTGAAATCAACTATATGTTTGGATAACTTTTGAGAAAATAGATGTCTCAAATATTATACACTATAATTATACCTATAGGTAGTTACTAAAATAAATACAACTTTTCGTTTATTATATTTTTTATGAAATCATGTTCACCTGATAAAAATATAAAATATGTGGTCAAAGTATCAAGTAAACTTTAAATAAGCCCTGACTATGGATTTATTATTATTTTTAAAATATTTATGATAAATGTTGCCACTTATATCTTTTAATACTTATATTGTTCTTATAAAATGTTAAATAAATATTTTTATTTACTAAACAAGCGTAATGAGTACCTACCTATTCGTAAATGTATGCGAATAATATATAATTACAATTGTTCAGCTTCATAATTGCAATTATTTGCCAAACGATATTAAAAACTGGGTTATTACATTAACATTTTAAGGGTTTTGATCCACGCGTTCTATTTTAAAAATAAAATCTCAAGAGAAATCAAGTTCTATGCAAAACTAAAAAATAAAAAACAAAACAAAATCTGGAGTGTCACAAATAAATATTTAATTATTTTGTGAAATTCCGTTTTTTCCTATTTCCTACAGGCAATAAATTCAGCTCGGAGATCAGTCGAGTACGTGCTGAAAAAAACGAATATTGTATTTCAGGGACGTAAATACGTAATAACCATATGCGATAAAGATAGTCGAATACAAATCGTTAAACAAAATAATATCTAGTTATTAGTTTTCGAATTGTATCATTTCGACGGGTTTTTTTTTTACTATGCAGGGGCATTATGCGCTTGATATTCGGACGAATCATTAACATAATAATAATAATAATAATAATAATACGGTTGTTATTGTATTATTAAAGAATGTTCAACTGTTCGACGATTCACCGACTGCAGCATTGATGCAATTGTAATAATATATATATATATAATTGTACAGTCATAATATACCCCACGCGTTCTATTTTGTTCGTGAATAATAGGTGGAGGTACCTATAATAATAGTTATATCTACATGTTTTCGTAAAAATGATGTGTAGGTACCTATGTAATTCGTTTATGTGAAACGTTTTGATTGCTCGGTCGTAAAAATAAATACGGAAGTGCATTCGAAGCATTATTTTAATACGACGTACCTATATGTATAATACCTCCACGGCAACCGGTGCGAGGCACGAAGAATCCCGGACGGGGAAAAAGTGCAAATAAAACGCGGACTTGAATCGCTGAGCGTAAAATTCCACATTACCAAAGTTTTTGGCCAGGCAGAACGGTAGCGGCGTGGTACCTGGTGGGGGGGGGGAGGTGGAGGGTGACGGTAAAAGTGGTGACCGAGTATTGTGTCTCGTGTAAAAATATATATCCTCTAGTTAGGGTGAGCGCATAAGGGAGTGTGTGTGTGTGTGTGTGTGTGTGTGTATGTGTGTGACGGTTCGTATTATAAGGCGCAGAGTGTGGGGTTAACTATTATTATAATAATATATACGTCGGACTTGCTGCGTCAGGTGGAGCCTTTTACAGACACTCGTGCATGGCCAAAATATGAGTGTCCCTATACATGCACCAAGACGGAAGTATAATAGAATATAGTATAATACGTAAACGTGTATAAATATATGAAAAAAAATTACGGTCGTCGCTGCTCGCCGTGTTATATAGGGGATGTATACATACGGAGGATGCTTACCAATAATATTCTACACACGTGGTTCAAACGATCCGGATTGACTATTATTTCCTTTTCTCTCTCCGTCTCTCTATCTATCTTTCTCTCTCTCTCTCTCTCTTTATCCGCCTCTGTCTCTGTCTCCGTTTTATATTCATTCAATTCGATGAATAAACGAACACGCGCCGCCAAGCAACAAGAGACCGCGGAAGCGCGCGTAATACCGTACAATAATATTATGTACCTTCCGTGTAGATCGTATTTATATGCGTCTAGGATATATCATATAGGTATCATTTACGTTTCGCATATCCGTGCAATATCAAAATATTATCTACAACAGTCAAGAAGTGAAGTACTTGCCCTATACTTTAAACAAAATGCTACTAAAAAACAGTGTTTGAAAAAATAATAATTTCCAGAATATTTTACTATAACTTTTGTACATACCTATTACTATTATTTATGACAATATAATAAACGTTCCATCCTACTTCAGAAGTTATCGCGATCGACATTGGTAATTGATCGACATTGAAAATATATCGATACTACTAAAAAAATTAGGACAGTTAATTAACAGGAGTTTAAACATTTAAAATTTGGTTTCGAAATTGCACTATAATTGTATTTGTTATTTTGGTATTTTTATCATTGCATGCATCTCTACAAAAAATAACTATAATTCATAATATTATCAACTGTATTTTTTTTTTTTTTTAATACCTACCTATGCATAATATCTTAGTAATGTGTAGTATACAATGTTTTATTTATTAATATTGCTAAATTAAAATACGTTTCGAATTTGTTTAATACTTGGTTGTTTCGTTCCAAAAACGTTCCCGTTATTTTATGACAATATCATTTTAATTGCTATACATATAGCTTCAAAATATTGAATCAAAATACATACATTTAACGTTATTAATTATCAACAAGGAGATCGTTCCAAAAACCATTTTATTCAATAAAATATTATATTCTGAAGAAAATATTAAGTGTCAACAATAATAATTCGTCTGATATCTAATTATTACGAGCTGAATGAGATGTTGGCGGAAACACCCAATATAACAATGCATAATAAATGCCAACTGAATTATTTAACTAAGATTTATTCGGTGACTGCAGTGCTCTCTCTCTGTCTCTATCGTTCGCCATCGAAACTCGGAATCTCGATCTGGTTACTAAAATTAACTGAGTAATTTAATATACATTTTTAACGTATATATACACGATTTACAAGTCGACGTTTCCGTCGTACACACGCTTGTAAAGAAATATATGGGTCTGCCGATTTCCCCGTTTCCTTCCGCTTTCACAAGTCTCCTGCACCGTACCGTATTCGAATCTACATCAACTAGGGCCCGACAACATAACAATAAATCCCAAGAGGTGGTCAATGGGGAGGTACCTACAACGTAGTACCTGCACAGTCTCTGAATTTCCCGTGTACCGTGGAGATGATTTCGCTATAATATGTTAAATCCGTGTATTTCGCGTGTAGGTACAACCGTAAACCGTGTTGTCCCGTCAAGTTTTTTTTTTTTTTATATCGATTTTCGGTAGTATCTAATTTAATCGCATACGCACCGTGTACATGATAATATTATATACAGATGTGCTATTGAATTTGCGTTGCTGTGCGAAACGAAAATAATAATTAAACGATATAATATTATATAATATATCCTACTAATATTATAAACGCGAAAGTTTGTAAGTATGTAGGTATGTCACTCTTTCACGTAAAAACTACTGAATGGATTTTAATGAAACTTTACAATAATATGGCTTATACATCAGAATAACACATAGGCTACAAATCACCCCCCTAGGTCCAACCAGGGTATGTGCTCAAACGGGAATTTAGAGATTTACGGTGGAAATTTTTGTTTATAAATGGTCGCCATGGGTTTTAAAGCTATTATAATAATAATTATTGGTTGCCGTGAAATCAGTGTATTCATTCAATTCGTGGATGAAGAGGAAATATTGGTCGACAGACTCGGCATTCACAATAAATAAGTCCAACCATTTAGGAGGAGTTCAGTGACATACTTGGTCTAACTTTGATACTTTAGAGTTAAATTATAAAGTTACGTACAAACAGCACGGGGTCCGCTGAAATCAGAATTTTTATCCCAGGCAACAGAAGAGTTAAGATAAATTTTGAACACCATACATCGAATATTAAACAACGAATTGAACAAAGTTTGAGTCATATAGAGTTGGTACATTTAACGGAAAACGAAGTGCACGGGATCAGCTAGTTATATACGCGATCAACAAGTAAGCAATAACACGAATCTCTAAGCAAATATTACCTACTCGTATTACGTTTAATATTTGTGTTTGAGTACAAAATCTACAAGATGAACAACAACTATGCCAATACAGTAAAGTTATAGTCTGTACGGACAACTAAAAAGATTGATTTTAATGATAGGTACTATGTTCAAACTTTAAATCATAATTCGTAGGTATTATCTAAAATGCTATTATTAATATTATGTATCGAATTTTCGTAAGTGTGTGTATGTGTGTGCGCGTGAAATATTAAATACCTAATAAATTGAATGACAATCGTTTAATCCGGTAATAGCTAATAGGTAATACATTTTATTTCGTTACTGTCCATCATTGAGTAATACGATTTAATATGTAAAATTATGTACACACATTAAAATGATGATGCAGTTTCAGTATACTCATATTTTGTTCTATTGTAATATGAAAATACATAATGTATGAATTGTACAAACTTTTTTAAAAAAATAACATTCCTGTATTCATATTATTGTCAAACACTGTTTCGAATTATTCACGACATACCTAGTTTAATTTATTTTCCAATGATATAATTTTATGATTTATGTGAAGTTAATAATTTATACAATGTTGGTAATTTAATGTGGATGGATACAGGTGGATACTACCAGAAATAGACTATTCTTATAGCCTTCGTGTTAATTTTCAATAAAGACGACCCCTGGCCCCCCTAGAAATTCCATAGCCTGCAGTATTTCCAGGAACCGATAGTGTAATACTACACGGAAAAAAGTACTTATGCATAAATAAAATTATGTTATCTATCCATAACTAGTCATAGGTACATGACCCGGCGCAGACCCAGATATTTGGGGGTTATCCCGAGTGCGTACCGTTTTTAATTTTCACATTTTTCT
The DNA here is from genome assembly GCF_005508785.2 of Acyrthosiphon pisum. Lineage (NCBI taxonomy): Eukaryota > Metazoa > Arthropoda > Insecta > Hemiptera > Aphididae > Acyrthosiphon > Acyrthosiphon pisum. The sequence goes on from NC_042494.1 coordinate 23,086,946, forward strand.
TAGCCCGAGTTCGTCGTCGGTCCAGAGCTATATGGGTATCAATTTGAGAAAAACTAATCGACTAAAAACTTTTAAGTTACATTACTGACGATCGAATATGATGGTTCGAATGTATGACTATAATATTTTATACGAAATTTTTACGACTATGACTGTGGCAACTGCATTTTGTTTTAACTTCGATAATAATTAAGCACGGCTAAAACTTACTCATCTACGGTAAATATATTAAGTTCTAGTGAACTGTTTACGTCAATATTGAACATATTACGGCACTTAACAAAAAAATGATTGCGTAGATTACTACACATTCAATTAATTACAAAGGCGTCTTTATCATATTATGCTGTCGCTTTACACGTTATTTTTTTTTAATAACTGTCGTTCAAAGCACAGAGTTTAATTTTTGGTAACATGTTGCTGGGAATAGAAGGGGGTCAGAGAGGCCTACAACAGATATCGTACAATAGCGGACCTCTGGAGTACGTTTCCTATAATATATGGATGGTGGATAATTATCTTAATCCTGGCTTGAGTATCACTAAATAAAAACTATGTAAGAATTCGGCAGAGCGTTGTTTATATCTATCACATTCTAAAAACGATTTTGAGTATGAATTTGTTCATAGAGATCATTAGAGTGTTTGTGAAGGACAATGACATGTGAATAAATTACCGGTAAATATAAAAACTTTTAAACTTTTTAAAGTTAAAAATATTAATGTACAATAGTTTCGTCTTACCAGATCTATAAATAATTAGTGTGCTTATTTAAAGCACTTTATAAAGCTGTAAGTGTCGCTTACTACAAAAGTGTCACTCATACCAAATAGCCTTTTAACCGACAGGCGATGATATATTAATAATATACGTTCTTGGAAGCACCCTGCGTAACTTTAAATGAATAGGAATGCACTCAGGCTGAGTCAAAAATAAGACCTTTTTTTTCTTGGAACGCACTCGGGTGATACCTTATTCCGGACGAACTAGGAATATTAAATTACGGTCATTTTGAGACGCACTCGGGAAACTCCCTATGTGTGCGTCGTTCTACCTGAGAATCTGACGATTGACTAGAAGGAAATAACGGCCAGTCACCTTGAAAGTTTTTGCCGCAAAACTATAAGTATTCACCATAAATATTTTACTGTTGAAATTAGTAAGCTCAGAGTGCTCACCCCAATCCTAGCACTCGTTCTTTGCTTTTTGGTGGCCAAGAGTATGCAATATCATCTGGTCTAGAGTAGATAAGTATACACACGAAACAAATAGATACCTCGCTAAATGTAACCGTATGCATAACGACAAGATGGCGCCTAAAACCAACACCAATAGAGAAATTATATCTCTTGGCACGCGTATCTAGCCATAATAATATACGTAGATGAATCGCTATCGAAAATTTGAAACTGACGGACGGACTTTAATCTTTCGACTGAAATCAAGAAAAAGTATATTAAATTATACTAAGAAATTGAGGAACATACTATAAGAAGCAAGAGTAATATTATGGAATAAAGAAATCGAGCGACGCGTCGCAAGGTTGTGACATGTTAGTAAATTTACAGTTTGGAGAGCTCTAAACCACACGCGAAAAGGAATCGGACGGACGAAGGAGAACCAGAAAAAATTGAGAATAATAGGAGAGAGGGAGATTTTGACTGCGGGTTTAGAGAGGTTCAGACAACGGCCTGTAATAATTTTCCTTTAGATGCGAGATAGCAGTCTTAGAATTGGCAAACGAAAATGCCAAAAGTTGAGAAGCACTGGAGCTATAACATATAACATAATATAAATGAGTTGCCTTAACTGCGCGTATTACCAAGAACACTCATATAATATACCTATATATATATATTATATTATGTATTAAAATAACTATCCACATCGTCCATTATTTATTAAAGAAAATTATATTATATATTTATAGCTTTATAAGGTATTTAAATCTTTAATAAAGACTATCAGTACAGACTTGAATCTAATTCAAAAATATTGCTGTGAACTTATTAAAAATATCAAAATCTAAATATTACCGAATGCCGATATTACTGTTATTGAAATGTAGCTAAGCTCTCTTGAGACCCCATCTAGATGCGCCAAGAGCATCTGTAATTTTAAAATTTATGTAAGTACAAAAAAACCATTAAAATGTTTAATAACTAATAAATACACATTTAATTTAATTAATTGGCATGGATGACGAGAGTCTATGTTTTTGAATTAGAAAATGTTGATTTCTAAATAATAATAATATGATTTCTAAAATGCCAAAGGTACATTTTTATGTTTGAATTTTCACTCATGTTTGTACATTTAATTGTATTAAGTGACATAGTTTATGATATACTGACTTCCGCCTAATAAAAACTGCACAAGACATGCACATTGCACATGAATAGCGAGTAGGTACATGATACTACAACAAATCATGCCATTAAATGTCTAAATAAAAATTTTACATTTTGTAACCCAAAAACCCAAATTAAATTCGTCGGCACATAAATCTCGTCAAGGATTTTTACTATAACAAGTAACATGGAAGTTGATGAATGTCAAACACAATACATTATTAATAGTGATTTATACGATTATTTTTAATAATTGAAATTAAAATAGGCACTTTTGTATTATTAATATTACACTGATATTTGCTTTAAAAAATAGTACTATATAATTATATATTATATACACATCACTCTCCTTTTTTTCAACGATATTTAACGGAATTATTCTTCCAATATTATAACGAATTTCATAAATACTTAAATACTTTATAATATTAAAACAGCAAGTTGGTCATATATTTACTGTAAGAACATACTACAGCCATTACAGTATAATGACTACTATATCAGTACTTTGTTCATCCTTGAACTTTCACAGGCACATTGTAACAAAAACAAAAACCTTGGTATAAAATATTTACGATTACAACATATAATGTTATTAAAAATGTAGGAGCATTTTTTGCACTGAATTCCATATTAAGTGAATAGTAAAATATAATAATTTTATAATGAAATCAGTTACTTCTTAATGTTGAATGAAATTAAAATATAAAATAAAAGTACTTTAAGATACCAATCTTAATAAGTATATAAATATGTTGTTGATTAAGATGTAGAAACTAACACTTTTTAGAAGTTTAAATGTACCTATCTATATGAATGATAGCATAAATGAAATAAACGTTTTTAATCACACAAACGTGTTATAATGTACCTATTTATATATATTATATTATCAATATTTAAAAAATATATTAAAAAGTGAAACAAGTGGTGGAAAAAAATTATAAAATAAATTATGTACAACATGTTTATCATGATATTAATAAGCTAATTTTGTCTATAATATTATAATTACACAACTATGATATTTTAATTTTTTCGTTTTTTAAAATCGTTCTTTGTATTAGAAAATAAAGAATATAATAATATTATGATGTTTTAATTTAACGTTTGAAAAACGTGAAGAAATAATTTATATATTGCATTGATTTTTTTTTGTTTATTGCGCAAGAACTTTTATGTTAAATACGATTTAGTTTATAGTACTCTATTTTATTGTATCCTAGCACACTACCATTAAAATGTATTATGTTCCACAGAATAAATATCTTCTGTAAACGTAATAAACGTATAACTACTCGTATTGTTAATACTAAATGATCGAGATATTATGATGTGTGTATGCGTATATAAGTTTTACTAAGCATTTTCTCTCTGTTTTTCTATGAAAGTGCTCAAATATTTGAAAGATACTATGAGATAAGAATAATATGTCTATAATAGTTTATGAAAAAAAAAAAATATGAAAAGGTTTTTAAATTGTTTTATTCATTTCGTACTTAAAACTATTATTATCTGTGGGAGTGTTTATATTCGATAGTAGGCCATAATATGTAATTATCGACAGTTGAGAATAAAAATACATTGCATAAAAATTCCGAAAACAATTTGGTCGATAATAATAGGTAGTTGACAGGGTATATTTTTATAAATGCTTCGAATTATAGGTAGTACATATTTTTATCTAGTACTGTTTACATTTAAATTCGTTTAAGTATAATATTCTCCTCACTATTTTCAAAGCCACTATATCGTCGACATTTTGTAATGTATAATATTATACACAAGAAACTTATAAATAAATAATAAACAAAAATCAATAACAGGTTTCAATAAGTATATATTCTTATTTCCGATGGTAAAAAAAAAAGCTCTAAACTATCGGCGCCTATATAATAATATCGGTTCGGTAGAAATAAAATACTCAAATTTGAAATATCCATTCAACAAAACACTTAAAACCCATTTTAAGTCACATGATATTTGTAATATGTAATAGGTAGATATCTACATAGTGAAATGTGTTCTGCAGCAATGATAAAGATTTGACAGCAGATATGACGAAGTTGAAATTTAAACGATAATTTGGTCTTAGGACAATGTGCTCATAATATATAATATAAAGAAAACATAATAATATTTAGAAAACTATTTGAAAACACCGTTTATGGACTAGACGCGTGACGCTCTAGGATAAATATAAAATATATATTATATTCCGTGCGCGATATATGTGTATAGAATTGGAATTTTTCGAGAACACGACCAACATGTCAAATTTGAATAATTCGGGATAACGATAGAAGAAAATAAATATTTATACGTGCGAACGGGGTGGGAAAAAAGTGTTTATTAGGGGCGAAATTTGGCTTTCGGATCACGTAATACGGCCGTGCCATTGGTCGCACAGCGCGGGTAGTTTTATATTATTTTTACCTACCTAAGCTTCGTACGGTTGTTTCTTGACGAGACCGCCGAAAACCCAAAAATTACAAGGTCTTTTTTTCGTACACAAAATCCAAAATACTCCACCACGAAAATACTGTATAGAATCACGACTGTCTCACCGACGTTGTCGAGGAATCGACGAAGACCAACACTATATAAAATAGAAACGAGTTTTAGATCGTGCAAAAAGTGCCGATACGTGGAGGCAATATGCGTTGACTGTGATTTTAATTCCGTCTTCGGGAATATGTCTTCAAAAAAAAAAAAAAAAAGGTCTCAGACCATCGATCTGAAATGTTGGCATATTTCTACCACAAAACGTGTAACTTTACAAAATTTCCCTTGTAATTCTAACCGGCGTGTCGAGTTAATCGTATGGTACGTTGCAGCAGCTTTGGCTCGTCCTACTTGTAGCTGATAAATCACTGTAATAATAAGCTGTGGTGATAATAATATTATGCTTTTGAACGTATCAAATACGAACGCTTAAATACATGCACTAAACGTTTTGAAAATAATAAATAATTAGTATTTTTAAATGGGTAGGTATTATAATATGTATTTTAGCGACATGTCATGAACGTTTGATAAATGATAGTGGCAAATAATACTACAGGATTGCCTATAAACGGATTAACGCTAATTACAGTACAAAAAAATTGGTATTCAAATAATACCTAGCTAATGTACGATCAGCATAACATGTCCTCGACGAGCTACGTACAATATTATTACCACCTACGAACGCCGCTAATTCGTGCTAATCTAGGTATGTTATGTTAGGTAGGTACCTAATACCTATTTGATATTTGCGGTATACGATAAATCGCGCCTACCTGTACTGTGAGGAGGCGACGGCGGTGGCCGTCGTGACCGCGTGGATATCGCGTTTCCGGCGCAACGGTAGCTAGACGACCCCGGACTTCCGGTATACAGTGTGCCGGTACAGCTTGTTATTATCTCAGGTGTCCTCGTCGACGTCGTCCGGCCAATCACCCGGTGGCGACCGCCGATACGGTCGCGGCGTAGTAGCGGACCACGACGAACTGATATACCATCATCATTAAAAAGCGTCGTGCCCGTTCGCGTCGGCCGTCGCCGCCGTCGTCGTCCCGTACACTAAGCAACAGAGTGTACGGCGCGAGTACAACGCAACAACAGAGAACCGTCTCGGCGCGTCGTCGGCGTCGGCGGCGACCGTGTGGCCCAAACGTGCCGCCGCCGCCGCCGCCGGCAGACGGTCGGTGGCAGTCGGCGCCAGCAATACGCCGCCATCGCCGCCGCCGCCCCTTTTAGCGCCCCCTTTTCCGCCACCCCTATACCGAATATCTACCCTCCCCCGTACGTGTGGTGGTGCACACTACCCCTTCATCGCCGCCGCCGCCGCCGTCGTTGTCGTCGTCGCCACTGCGGGGTGCGAGCCAACGTCCGAAGAGAGAATCGCCTCGCGGCAGGGTGGAATGTAATATTATTATTATCGCCACTGCAGGGCTATACGACATAATATATAAATAGTACAACTTCTGCCATTGCTCTCCGTGTATACAGGGTATTTCTGAATGTACCAGACACTCTCAAACGCGTTTTATACTTGGCATTTATTCGAGTTCTGGTTTTTGGAACTCCTATATATTATATTGAGTATTATTATTAAGACTACGATATTATAATGTTTCAAACGCTTGCATTGTTTTTACTATTTGAGTATAGAGTATACCTACCTACTGCCGTGATGGTACGAACATCATTTTTCAAATCCATCTTTTATACTTTAAATCTATTATAAACATCTAACTTTTTTTTTTGCAAATATTGTATGCATTTAAATCGAAATTTCAACGATATTCTGATTTATTAATCTTTTAAATCTTCAACAACAACTACAAGGATATAAAAGGTAGTTCTTAATAAATGGTTTCACATAAAATATAAGATATAATATGTATAATAGCTACCTATTTATAGTCTACAATTTGTTATACTTGGGACATTTTTCATAAATTATAACTAGTAATTAGTAAATTAATATAATGTGCAAGCTATCATAATAT
>NC_042494.1:23093898-23099429 GCF_005508785.2 Acyrthosiphon pisum
GGACTAGTTTCGTCAGGTAAGGGTTTGAAAATATGATTCTTAAATATACACTTAAAAATTCCAAAATTCGAAATTTCAATAAATTCATTACTTAAGGACAAAATGTAGCGGGTGTTTCCGTCTATAACTGCATACAATGGAAATATCTTATTGCGTTACGTCTTTACTTTGCTTCGATAACGTTAGTTGGGATTTGACCTTGTCCTAACTTAATTACCACCTAATATGACTATAATTTGATCACTATACTATTATATGTACTGTTATCATCAATTAAACTCGGGTCCGATGAATCCAGATTAAAGCGCAAACTCATAACATTATACAAGGTTCATCAAAGGTCAGATTTTACTTTAAATTCGCTATAGCTAACTACTTCATGCTTAACTTCAATTTTTTGTTAATTCAAAGTAAATGTTATTCGATTAGGATTATAAGCTCCACCCCTTACACCCCTCCCCCTAGTGTTCAATTCTTAACCGATTCTAAACATCTATTTTTTAATAGGTATTATAAAATTATATACTATGAGAAAACCAAAAATTACATAAAAATGCATTGTTTACATAAAAAAACAATTAACATATCAATAATGAATATTTTATATTTCTATTTTAAAACCAGTATTCTGGAGAATTTTGAAAATTCATTTAAAATTCTTCACTTTTCATACTTTTGGTCAGATCTTTTTCAATGTGAAAAATAGATAGATTAGTGAACAGATTTTGGAGCATACTTTTTCTCACCTATGTTTTAATTCTACGCATTTTAACACAATGTCTGCATTTATAACTAATTGCAAATAGTCTACTTAAAAAAATCGATTCTTTTGATGGTTATTTTTCAAATAATATACTAATAACAAATTTAGAAATTCAAAAGTTCAATAAAATAAACAATGTTACCAACATGTGTTTAAAATAAAAATTTGAATAACTTACTAAAATATTATTATAATATATTTATACATTGAATTATATATATTTACGTAAATGATTTTGAATTTGGGGTTTCCGAAAAAATGTTTTTTTTTTTGCATTTAATTGCAAAAATAATTTGAATAACAATTTGTACAACTATTAATAAAAAAATAAATGAAGACGGTAGACCTAACATTAAAGGTAATTAATATTATTTTAAAATTTTAGTTACCTAAATTTTTGGCTGAATAGGACCTGAATTTAGATCTCCTAAATCATTGATAGTCTGTCTGTTTTTTATAGTGGTGACCACATCAATGGAGCCAGACGCAGAGCTAGACGTTTCTGCCTTGACAGGCACGAAGGCTATACTACTTTCCTGGGCATTTGGATAAGCACTTTTTTTATATTAAAAATACTAAACATATTTTATAATTGAATAATTAACAGTAAAAACTAAAAAAAGGCAATAGCAGTATTAATAAACTAATATGCCGTACACTGCAAAACATTGTTTGAAATAACAGCGACAACGTTATTCCTGTTTAGAAATTAATTAACATGTACTGTGTACAATTTACAAACAAAACATTACTACTTCTTACACGCAGCTTCAAGCACAGGCCACTTGCCAAAACATTTGCCACAAAAGACGACAGTTTTGGATTTTCTTAATGTTAATTTTTATACGAGAGATATGAACACGGTCTCACAGTACCTCTATGAACTGTTGCTAATAACAATCTAAAGGAAATCATATCACCAGTGCACGAGTATGTGTTCTGAATTATTTATATATAGACCACAGGGTGATCTATCGGGTGTCTTACATCACCTTGTATAAGTATATATAAGGAACATTTTCGTAACACTTTTAACTGAAATGTACAATGTATATTTGAAAAAAAAATGTTTCTTAACATTTTTTTACTGAACTGTACAATATTTCTATAATTTTGCAAATATTTTTTGGGGGGCTATCCCCCCCCCCCTCAGATATCCGCCGATGATTAGAACACACGCTATCTAACGAAAATAATATGCAATCGAAAATGTGCATTTGTTAAGCCATTCAGTGACTATATAATGATATAACTGACCCAGATAAAATATCATCAGAAAAATTACCTGTTGAGACAAGTCGAGTGAAGAACAAGACTACGATAGCAATTTATTTCGTTAAGAGATTGATAAATATTATATTATATTTGAGGCAAAAATAAATTGATTTTCAACAATGGGTATTCTTTTCTGAAATAGTTTTGAAATTCACGAAGAGATTTTAATGAATAAAGTGCCATTATCAACCCACAATATTGTGAAAACTAAAATAATATATATCAACCTATGTCAAGCGAACCGCAACCAAAGTACTGTTTTTTTTTTTATATGTACAATGTTTATATTACAGTCAGTCGTATAATATATATTATGTATCATTGTATAAACTGTTATTAGTTTTAATTAAATTATGAAAAAAACGGATAATTTAGTTAATTTTTAATTAACAACTGTAAAACAGTGCATTGTTATAATTGAGGATATTGCAACGGTTTTTATTCAGTATAAATACATTGTAATATTGTATACATAGTAACTTCAATGTTCAAAATGTAATGTTATTAATTTATATAATATAAATGCAATATATAAAAAAAAGTAACAAATGTTTCAGAGTGTCTGATCATCTCGTCTGGAACGCGTAAAATCTATTTACATGAACAATGTATACCAAGTTCAATTAAATTATTACACTACTGTAGGGGAACATGACCATATTTTATTTGAATGTTCGTACTTATAATATTACGTGTTATCGTACAATATGATTCATCAGTTATGACTAAACAGCATAGGTGTAAAATAGCGTTTGGTATTTTTTTTTTTCGGGGGGGGGGCTTAGCCCCTAAAGCTCCCCCCTTATTTGCACTTATGCTAAACTGTATACCTGAAGGCTAAAGATTTAATTAATAATAGAAACTAGACGGTTTTGGAGTGGACTTATTGTAATACAATACTAACAATTTAGTTTAAAAAACAAAATTAGTATATTTCGTAATAATTTGTCTTATGGACATTTGTTTATCAATCGAATTTACACACACGAGTTCATAGTAAAAAAAATCGCAAAACCTACATCCGTTTTGATACTTTAATATATATCTATATAATATGCACTTACAAACGACTTACACGCAACGATATATTATGGATGCGACTGTCTAGCCGATAGCTTTACACTGATAACACGACATACCTACAGAGTGAATGAGTAATAAACGTTTACGATTTTTGTGGTTGTGATAAGTGGCGAGAGTGCCGCAGTAACTTGTTTGAGTGATTGCATGACCACTACAACTGACCAATGAACACGACGGTATGAATTTAAATTTCTGTATATATTGCCTATATGGAACTCCTTAAAACCGTTCTCCTAACTACAACGAAGCAAAAAATAATCGAATCGTCTAGTCAGTTTCGTGTAGATTATGTTATTATATCAGCTGACGGGACTAATTCATTCGATGTATAAACCAATAAAATCATAACCTTGTGGTAAACGGATCTGGATTTATAATCCTAAATATAGGTTTTACTCTTTCACTGAATCGTAATAGTACCTAAGGGTATTTGTATAGGTAAATCGTTTTTCATCTCTGTCCGCAATGGTCTCGCAACAATAAAATCATATTAATAATGACTGCTAAAATACAAAATTTAAACAAAATTAACATTTAAATCTTAAAGGTTGTATAGTTTTAAATAAATGACACGACCAGGATATTCATGGTCACGTTTTCCGTGTTAAATCTTAGAAAAAATAATTTTTGTTTTAAAATATTAGCCGTAGTCTTATCGAAAACTTATCACTATGGAAAGACTAACAAATCGTACATAAAATAACGAACGGAACCTGGTGTTACATTTGGTACATACATACACCGTGCAAAAACAAGTAGTTTGATATTTTTTCTTTTTTTTTTTATATAGATTGATTTAGGTAAAAATTAAATGTCTTAAATTAAATTAAGTCATGGAATAATGTTTGAAAAAATTTATTAAATAGTGTTATAGTAATAATGTATTGTCTTCATATTTTCCATCTGCATGTACACATTGTACATATTTTAACAACGATTCGCTTCATACAATACCATAATATTTCACAAGTTATGTAGGTAGTTTAATATTAACTTTATGTTTGTATAATATACATAATATGTAAATATTTACATTGGAGCATTCAGCCCACTCACATAACCGAGTTAATAGTTTACCAAATGATTTCCTAAAGCTTCCGAACAGTTAGCAAATAATAGCAAATCAATTTTCAATAAGCAAAGTTTTTCATATATATATATATAGTAAGAAATGTTTTCAATCGTTCATTATAAACTATGAAAACTAATTTAGACAGATAAAATATATTTTAGATTCTGAGCGGAACGAAGGAATGTATTTGTTTTACAATGATGTGTGCTTTTATTTTTTTCTGTATGTCAGCAACAATTCGGATAGTAATCATGCTTCGATTTTTGAAATCAGCATTTTTTCTGATGGAAAATGAACCTATAGTTGGTACTTTTGGGAGGTCAAAATTGAAAATTTTTAAGTAGTTTTAGAAAACATCAAGAAAAACTACCGACAAATTACGAAAAACCGCCAAAAATGGAATTTTAATTTCTAACGATTTGCTTATCACCATAGTAACGAATAAAAAATAATAACATTATAAGGACTACGATAACCACTCAGAATCGTTTTTCGTATACAATGGTTTATCATTGTATTCAAATATAACACATCCATTACAACTACTGTACAGCAGAGCTGTACTCACTTGTCCACCTTTAAACTATTTTGAATATTAACATAAAAAAAAATCAGAACCTATTCTGACGTTTGTCTTAAATTTAGCTCTAACATTAGATTATTAATATTTATGAAACTGATGCCAAAAGTTAATAAAAAAAAGATAAGTATTGAAAATCAGTTAGTAAACAATAATATAACTATAACGTTCGTTAAAAATTAAATTTGTTGAGTACCTAGTCAACAATCAATTTGACATTTTGACACTAATTGTTGGTTGTCCCCGTCGTACCACCAGTTATGATTATTAATTTATAACATTATTAAATATATAATTACCGTTACTGTCAATTTTGATGCACATTTTGATTTTAAATTTATAGCAGTAGAATTTGTTCCAAGAACATCACAAAAAAAATCAAAGTTTAGAAATATTTAAAATTTTTTTATTTTTTAATATAATTCAATGCAAATGAATGGGACATTCTTCTTTTATCTTTATTATAATGACTATAATCAAACGATATTTATTGTTAAGATAATGACAGGGTAATGCAGTTTGTAATTTGTATTCTCTCTCTGATACAATTTGTGATTAGCAGAACCAAGGGTGTGTTGATAGTTTCACTGTTCTATTAAATTGTAACGTATTATCAAACTTAAATTTAAAAACATTATTTGTGTTTTTACGATATTTTTTCTTTATGCAAGTTATGAGTACACATGTAAAATAAAATTCTCATACTAGCTTTATAACAAATTAAAAAATCATAAAAAAAAAATACGTCTTACAAACAA
>NC_042494.1:23099529-23100557 GCF_005508785.2 Acyrthosiphon pisum
CAATAGCAGTTGAAAAATCTACAAATACATAGGTACAATTTTTTTTTATAAGCATTTGAAGTTAAAATCTTGACAAAATTTATCAAATTTAAAATTGAATAATTATTTTTCAGTTAATAATTTATAAAATGTTCAACCTTTGTATCTAAGAATTGAAAATTTAAAACAAGATTCCATATAAATATTTAATTCTGTTACCAAAAATTCTAAGAAATACATAAGCACAGTTTATTTTTATAATAATTTTAAGTTCAAATTTAGACGAAATTACATATTAAAAACCTGGAATAACTATTTTAGATATTTTGTTGTGATTGTATAATATTATTTGTGGGTACTTGAAACTTCTAAAGTATACTATTATATATCTATGATAGTACCACGGTTTTTTGTTGATGTATAACGCGTTACCTGATTGATATTGTGAAATGATTAATTTGGAATTTATTATTAATACCTATTATAGGTCAATTTTTTTTTAATATTATAGATAAGTAGATATACCTATAATAGGTATGTCTAATACCTAGAATGGCAAACCGTCTCCACTCAGAATCATTTTTCTTATACAGTGATATTATGAAGGCTGGGCATTAACGAGTTAAAAAGTTAAAGTTAAGTTAATAAGTTAATTTTACATAAGTGATTGTTCCTCGGTCATGCACTATACGTTACATTCAACAAAATTAGAATCGAGCCTAAAATATTAAATTATTTTTAAGTTTATTTTTAAATGTTTTCGTTAACTGCAGTTAACTGTTATATTATAGAGCCAACGCCTTCGAAATCAGCGTTGTTATACTATCATGGACGTACAAAATAAAACACGTAGTACCTACCAAACTTATAACAGTATCAAGGCTGGGCATTAACGAGTTAAAAAGTTAAAGTTAAGTTAATAAGTTAATTTTATATTAACTTTTTAACTTAACTAGTTAATTTTGGCTTTTCATTACTTAACTGTTAACTTACTAAATTTCTTTTTTAATTAACGTGAAATTAATGAGTTAATTTTTCATTTCAAGGAA
>NC_042494.1:23100607-23113052 GCF_005508785.2 Acyrthosiphon pisum
TTATATTATCAATATTTAAAAAATATATTAAAAAGTGAAACAATGTGGTGGAAAAAAAATTATAAAATAAATTATGTACCTACAACATGTTTATCATGATATTAATAAGCTAATTTTGTCTATAATATTATAATTACACAACTATGATATTTTAATTTTTTCGTTTTTTAAAATCGTTCTTTGTATTAGAAAATAAAGAATATAATAATATTATGATGTTTTAATTTAACGTTTGAAAAATGTGAAGAAATAATTTATATATTGCATTGATTTTTTTTTGTTTATTGCGCAAGAACTTTTATGTTAAATACGATTTAGTTTATAGTACTCTATTTTATTGTATCCTAGCACACTACCATTAAAATGTATTATGTTCCATAGAATAAATATCTTCTGTAAACGTAATAAACGTATAACTACTCGTATTGTTAATACTAAATGATCGAGATATTATGATGTGTGTATGCGTATATAAGTTTTACTAAGCATTTTCTCTCTGTTTTTCTATGAAAGTGCTCAAATATTTGAAAGATACTATGAGATAAGAATAATATGTCTATAATAGTTTATGAAAAAAAAAAAAAATATGAAAAGGTTTTTAAATTGTTTTATTCATTTCGTACTTAAAACTATTATTATCTGTGGGAGTGTTTATATTCGATAGTAGGCCATAATATGTAATTATCGACAGTTGAGAATAAAAATACATTGCATAAAAATTCCGAAAACAATTTGGTCGATAATAATAGGTAGTTGACAGGGTATATTTTTATAAATGCTTCGAATTATAGGTAGTACATATTTTTATCTAGTACTGTTTACATTTAAATTCGTTTAAGTATAATATTCTCCTCACTATTTTCAAAGCCACTATATCGTCGACATTTTGTAATGTATAATATTATACACAAGAAACTTATAAATAAATAATAAACAAAAATCAATAACAGGTTTCAATAAGTATATATTCTTATTTCCGATGGTAAAAAAAAAAAGCTCTAAACTATCGGCGCCTATATAGTAATATCGGTTCGGTAGAAATAAAATACTCAAATTTGAAATATCCATTCAACAAAATACTTAAAACCCATTTTAAGTCACATGATATTTGTAATATGTAATAGGTAGATATCTACATACTGAAATGTGTTCTGCAGCAATGATAAAGATTCGACAGCAGATATGACGAAGTGGAAATTTAAACGATAATTTGGTCTTAGGACAATGTGCTCATAATACATAAAATAAAGAAAACATAATAATATTTAGAAAACTATTTGAAAACACCGTTTATGGACTAGGCACGTGACGCTCTAGGATAAATATAAAATATATATTATATTCCGTGCGCGATATATGTGTATAGAATTGGAATTTTTCGAGAACACGACCAACATGTCAAATTTGAATAATTCGGGATAACGATAGAAGAAAATAAATATTTATACGTGCGAACGGGGTGGGAAAAAAGTGTTTATTAGGGGCGAAATTTGGCTTTCGGATCACGTAATACGGCCGTGCCATTGGTCGCACAGCGCGGGTAGTTTTATATTATTTTTACCTACCTAAGCTTCGTACGGTTGTTTCTTGACGAGACCGCCGAAAACCCAAAAATTACAAGGTCTTTTTTTCGTACACAAAATCCAAAATACTCCACCACGAAAATACTGTATAGAATCACGACTGTCTCACCGACGTTGTCGAGGAATCGACGAAGACCAACTATATAAAATAGAAACGAGTTTTAGATCGTGCAAAAAGTGCCGTTACGTGGAGGCAATATGCGTTGATTGTGATTTTAATTCCGTCTTCGGGAATATGTCTTCAAAAAAAAAAAAAAAGGTCTCAGACCATCGATCTGAAATGTTGTCATATTTCTACCACAAAACGTGTAACTTTACGAAATTTCCCTTGTAATTCTAACCGGCGTGTCGAGTTAATCGCATGGTACGTTGCAGCAGCTTTGGCTCGTCCTACTTGTAGCTGATAAATCACTGTAATAATAAGCTGTGGTGATAATATTATGCTTTCGAACGTATCAAATACGAACGCTTAAATACATGCACTAAACGTTTTGAAAATAATAAATAATTAGTATTTTTAAATGGGTATAGGTATTATAATATGTATTTTAGCGACATGTCATGAACGTTTGATAAATGATAGTGGCAAATAATACTACAGGATTGCCTATAAACGGATTAACGCTAATTACAGTACAAAAAAATTGGTATTCAAATAATACCTAGCTAATGTACGATCAGCATAACATGTCCTCGACGAGCTACGTACAATATTATTACCACCTACGAACGCCGCTAATTCGTGCTAATCTAGGTATGTTATGTTAGGTAGGTACCTAATACCTATTTGATATTTGCGGTATACGATAAATCGCGCCTACCTGTACTGTGAGGAGGCGACGGCGGTGGCCGTCGTGACCGCGTGGATATCGCGTTTCCGGCGCTACGGTAGCTAGACGACCCCGGACTTCCGGTATACAGTGTGCCGGTACAGCTTGTTATTATCTCAGGTGTCCTCGTCGACGTCGTCCGGCCAATCACCCGGTGGCGACCGCCGATACGGTCGCGGCGTAGTAGCGGACCACGACGAACTGATATACCATCATCATTAAAAAGCGTCGTGCCCGTTCGCGTCGGCCGTCGCCGCCGTCGTCGTCCCGTACACTAAGCAACAGAGTGTACGGCGCGAGTACAACGCAACAACAGAGAACCGTCTCGGCGCGTCGTCGGCGTCGGCGGCGACCGTGTGGCCCAAACGTGCCGCCGCCGCCGCCGCCGGCAGACGGTCGGTGGCAGTCGGCGCCAGCAATACGCCGCCATCGCCGCCGCCGCCCCTTTTAGCGCCCCCTTTTCCGCCACCCCTATACCGAATATCTACCCTCCCCCGTACGTGTGGTGGTGCACACTACCCCTTCATCGCCACCGCCGCCGCCGTCGTTGTCGTCGTCGCCACTGCGGGGTGCGAGCCAACGTCCGAAGAGAGAATCGCCTCGCGGCAGGGTGGAATGTAATATTATTATTATTATCGCCACTGCAGGGCTATACGACATAATATATAAATAGTACAACTTCTGCCATTGCTCTCCGTGTATACAGGGTATTTCTGAATGTACCAGACACTCTCAAACGCGTTTTATACTTAGCATTTATTCGAGTTCTGGTTTTTGGAACTCCTATATATTATATTGAGTATTCTTATTAAGACTACGATATTATAATGTTTCAAACGCTTGCATTGTTGTTACTATTTGAGTATAGAGTATACCTACCTACTGCCGTGATGGTACGAACATCATTTTTCAAATCCATCTTTTATACTTTAAATCTAATATAAACATCTAACTTTTCTTTTTGCAAATATTGTATGCATTTAAATCGAAATTTCAACGATATTCTGATTTATTAATCTTTTAAATCTTCAACAACAACTACAAGGATATAAAAGGTAGTTCTTAATAAATGGTTTCACATAAAATATAAGATAATATAATATGTATAATAGCTACCTATTTATAGTCTACAATTTGTTATACTTGGGACATTTTTCATAAATTATAACTAGTAATTAGTAAATTAATATAATGTGCAAGCTATCATAATATGGACTAGTATCGTCAGGTAAGGGTTTGAAAATATGATTATTAAATATACACTTAAAAATTCCAAAATTCGAAATTTCAATAAATTCATTACTTAAGGACAAAATGTAGCGGGTGTTTCCGTCTATAACTGCATACAATGGAAATATCTTATTGCGTTACGTCTTTACTTTGCTTCGATAACGTCAGTTGGGATTTGACCTTGTCCTAACTTAATTACCACCTAATATGACTATAATTTGATCACTATACTATTATATGTACTGTTATCAATTAAACTCGGGTCCGATGAATCCAGATTAAAGCGCAAACTCATAACATTATACAAGGTTCATCAAAGGTCAGATTTTACTTTAAATTCGCTATAGCTCACTACGTCATGCTTAACTTCAATTTTTTGTTAATTCAAAGTAAATGTTATTCGATTAGAATTATAAGCTCCACCCCTCACACCCCTCCCCCCTAGTGTTCAATTCTTAACCGATTCTAAACATCTATTTTTTAATAGGTATTATAAAATTATATACTATGAGAAAACCAAAAATTACATAAAAATGCATTGTTTACATAAAAAAACAATTAACATATCAATAATGAATATTTTATATTTTATATTTTATTTTATTTTATATTTTATATTTCTATTTTAAAACCAGTATTCTGGAGAATTTTGAAAATTCATTTAAAATTCTTCACTTTTCATACTTTTGGTCAGATCTTTTTCAATGTGAAAAATAGATAGATTAGTGAACAGATTTTGGAGCATACTATTTCTCACCTATGTTTTAATTCTACGCATTTTAACACAATGTCTGCATTTATAACTAATTGCAAATAGTCTACTTAAAAAAATCGATTCTTTTGATGGTTATTTTTCAAATAATATACTAATAACAAATTTAGAAATTCAAAAGTTCAATAAAATAAACAATGTTACCAACATGTGTTTAAAATAAAAATTTTAATAACTTACTAAAATATTATTATAATATATTTATATATTGAATTATATATATTTACTTAAATGATTTTGAATTTGGGGTTTCCGAAAAAATGTTTTTTTTTTTGCATTTAATTGCAAAAATAATTTGAATAACAATTCGTACAACTATTAATAAAAAAATAAATGAAGACGGTAGACCTAACATTAAAGGTAATTAATATTATTTTAAAATTTTAGTTACCTAAATTTTTGGCTGAATAGGACCTGAGTTTAGATCTCCTAAATCATTGATAGTCTGTCTGTTTTTTATAGTGGTGACCACATCAATGGAGCCAGACGCAGAGCTAGACGTTTCTGCCTTGACAGGCACGAAGGCTATACTACTTTCCTGGGCATTTGGATAAGCACTTTTTTTATATTAAAAATACTAAACATATTTTATAATTGAATAATTAACAGTAAAAACTAAAAAAAGGCAATAGCAGTATTAATAAACTAATATGCCGTACACTGCAAAACATTGTTTGAAATAACAGCGACAACGTTATTCCTGTTTAGAAATTAATTAACATGTACTGTGTACAATTTACAAACAAAACATTACTACTACTTACACGCAGCTTCAAGCACAGGCCACTTGCCAAAACATTTGCCACAAAAGACAACAGCTTTGGATTTTCTTAATGTTAATTTTTATACGAGAGATATGAACACGGTCTCACGGTACCTCTATGAACTGTTGCTAATAACAATCTAAAGGAAATCATATCACCAGTGCTATGTACGAGTATGTGTTCTGAATTATTTATATATAGACCACAGGGTGATCTATCGGGTGTCTTACATCACCTTGTATAAGTATATATAAGGAACATTTTCGTAACACTTTTAACTGAAATGTACAATGTATATTTGAAAAAAAAAATGTTTCTTAACATTTTTTTACTGAACTGTACAATATTTCTATAATTTTGCAAACATTTTTTTGGGGGCTATCCCCCCTTCAGATATCCGCCGATGATTAGAACACACGCTATCTAACGAAAATAATATGCAATCGAAAATGTGCATTTGTTAAGCCATTCAGTGACTATATAATGATATAACTGACCCAGATAAAATATCATCAGAAAAATTACCTGTTGAGACAAGTCGAGTGGAGAACAAGACTACGATAGCAATTTATTTCGTTAAGAGATTGATAAATATTATATTATATTTGAGGCAAAAATAAATTGATTTTCAACAATGGGTATTCTTTTCTGAAATAGTTTTGAAATTCACGAAGAGATTTTAATGAATAAAGTGCCATTATCAACCCACAATATTGTGAAAACTAAAATAATATATATCAACCTATGTCAAGCGAACCGCAACCAAAGTACTGTTTTTTTTTTTATATGTAGGTACAATGTTTATATTACAGTCAGTCGTATAATATATATTATGTATCATTGTATAAACTGTTATTAGTTTTAATTAAATTATGAAAAAAACGGATAATTTAGTTAATTTTTAATTAACAACTGTAAAACAGTGCATTGTTATAATTGAGGATATTGCAACGGTTTTTATTCAGTATAAATACATTGTAATATTGTATACATAGTAACTTCAATGTTCAAAATGTAATGTTATTAATTTATATAATATACATGCAATATATAAAAAAAGTAACAAATGTATTCAGAGTGTCTGATCATCTCGTCTGGAACGCGTAAAATCTATTTACATGAACAATGTATACCAAGTTCAATTTATTACATTACTGTAGGGGCACATGACCATATTTTATTTGAATGTTCGTACTTCTAATATTACGTGTTATCGTACAATATGATTCATCAGTCATGACTAAACAGCATAGGTGTAAAATAGCGTTTGGGATTTTTTTTTTTGGGGGGGGGGGCTTAGCCCCTAAAGCTCCCCCATTATTTGCGCTTATGCTAAACTGTATACCTGAAGGCTAAAGATTTAATTAA
Source organism: Acyrthosiphon pisum (assembly GCF_005508785.2). Taxonomy (NCBI): domain Eukaryota; kingdom Metazoa; phylum Arthropoda; class Insecta; order Hemiptera; family Aphididae; genus Acyrthosiphon; species Acyrthosiphon pisum. Next base: position 23,107,155 of record NC_042494.1, read on the forward strand.
TAATAGAAACTAGACGGTTTTGGAGTGGACTTATTATAATACAATACTAACAATTTAGTTTAAAAAACAAAATTTGTATATTTCGTAATAATTTGTCTTATGGACATTTGTTTATCAATCGAATTTACACACACGAGTTCATAGTAAAAAAAAATCGCAAAACCTACACCCGTTTTGATACTATAATATATATCTATATAATATGCACTTAAAAACGACTTACACGCAACGATATATTATGGATGTGACTGTCTATCCGATAGCTTTACACTGATAACACGACATACCTACAGAGTGAATGAGTAATAAACGTTTACGATTTTTGTGGTTGTGATCAGTGGCGAGAGTGCCGCAGTGACTTGTTTGAGTGATGGCACGACCACTACAACTGACCAATGAACACGACGGTATGAATTTAAATTTCTGTATATATTGCCTATATGGAACTCCTTAAAACCGTTCTCCTAACTACAACGAAGCAAAAAAATAATCGAATCGTCTAGTTAATTTCGTGTAGACTATGTTATTATATCAGCTGACGGGACTAATTCATTCGATGTATAAACCAATAACCTTGAAATAAAAATATATAAAATCAATATATAATATATATAATATAAAATCATAACCTTGTGGAAACGGATCTGGATTTATAATCCTAAATATAGTTTTATTCTTTCACTGAATCGTAATAGTACCTAAGGGTATCGGTATAGGTACAATCGTTTTTCATCTCTGCCCGCAATGGTCTCGCAACAATAAAATCATATTAATAATGACTGCTAAAATACAAAATTTAATCAAAATTAACATTTAAATCTTAAAGGTTGTATAGTTTTAAATAAATGACACGACCAGGATATTCATGGTCACGTTTTCCGTGTTAAATCTTAGTAAAAATAATTTTTATTTTAAAATATTAGCCGTAGTCTTATCGAAAACTTATCACTATGGAAAGACTAACAAATCGTACATAAAATAACGAACGGAACCTGGTGTTACATTTGGTACATACATACACCGTGCAAAAACAAGTAGTTTGATATTTTTCTTTTTTTTTTAAATAGATTGATTTAGATAAAAATTAAATGTCTTAAATTAAATTAAGTCATGGAATAATGTTTGAAAAAATTTATTAAATAGTGGTATAGTAATAATGTATTGTCTTCATATTTTCCATCTGCATGTACACATTGTACATATTTTAACAACGATTCGCTTCATACAATACCATAATATTTCACAAGTTATGTAGGTAGTTTAATATTAACTTTATGTTTGTATAATATACATAATATGTAAATATTTACATCGGAGCATTCAGCCCGCTCACATAACCGAGTTAATAGTTTACCAAATGATTTCCTAAAGCTTTCGAACAGTTAGCAAATCAATTTTCAATAAGCAAAGTTTTTCATATATATATATATATATAGTAAGAAATGTTTTCAATCGTTCATTATAAACTATGAAAACTAATTTAGACAGATAAAATATATTTTAGATTCTGAGCGGAACGAAGGAATGTATTTGTTTTACAATGATGTGTGCTTTTATTTTTTTCTGTATGTCAGCAACAATTCGGATAGTAATCATGCTTCGATTTTTGAAATCAGCATTTTTTCTGATGGAAAATGAACCTATAGTTGGTACTTTTGGGAGGTCAAAATTTAAAATTTAAAGTAGTTTTAGAAAACATCAAGAAAAACTACCGACAAATTACGAAAAACCGCCAAAAATGGAATTTTAATTTCTAACGATTTGCTTATCACCATAGTAACGAATAAAAAATAATAACATTATAAGGACTACGATAACCACTCAGAATCGTTTTTCGTATACAACGGTTTATCATTGTATTCAAATATAACACATCCATTACAACTACTGTACAGCAGAGCTGTACTCACTTGTCCACCTTTAAACTATTTTGAATATTAACATAAAAAAAAATCAGAACCTATTCTGACGTTTGTCTTAAATTTAGCTCTAACATTAGATTATTAATATTTATGAAACTGATGCCAAAAGTTAATAAAAAAAAGATAAGTATTGAAAATCAGTTAGTAAACAATAATATAACTATAACGTTCGTTAAAAATTAAATTTGTTGAGTACCTAGTCAACAATCAATTTGACATTTTGACACTAATTGTTGGTTGTCCCCGTCGTACCATCAGTTATAATTATTAATTTATAACATTATTAAATATATAATTACCGTTACTGTCAATTTTGATGCACATTTTGATTTTAAATTTATAGCAGTAGAATTTGTTCCAAGAACATCACAAAAAAAATCAAAGTTTAGAAAAATTTAAAATTTTTTTATTTTTTAATATAATTCAATGCAAATGAATGGGACATTTTTCTTTTATCTTTATTATAATGACTATAATCAAACGATATTTATTGTTAAGATAATGACAGGGTAATGCAGTTTGTAATTTGTATTCTCTCTCTGATACAATTTGTGTTTAGGAGAACCAAGGGTGTGTTGATAGTTTCACTGTTATATTAAATTGTAACGTATTATCAAACTTAAATTTAAAAACATTATTTGTGTTTTTACGATATTTTTTCTTTATGCAAGTTATGAGTACACATGTAAAATAATAAAAATTCTCATAACTAGCTTTATAACAAATTAAAAAATCATAAAAAAAAAGTACGTCTAACAAACAATGTTGTGCTAACGCATATCTCCTTAATTGACAAGGAGTATTGAGTAAATACATTTTGGTTTATTATTAAATTGTTTCGCTAACAAAAAATTAGATAGGTACATAAGTTTCTAACTTATTTTGCTATTTGGTTAGGTAATATAATTGTTTCAATAAAAATATTACCTATTTACGCTTTGTCCTCAGGTAGTTGGGCCCCCCTACCACAGCTCGGTCATCGATGGCTTGGTTCAATTGAAGTTGTACATGTCTCGAGTACATTTCATATATTTTCCGATCAAACGATATACCCACCACATCTGATTTTTTTGTACACCAAAGCAACGGAGAACTTTATTTAGAGTAAGAAATGGAGCACAAACATTTGCCAAAATCAAGGGACACAAATCTAAATATTTTTTTTAACTGGATGAGCCTGACATCAATACGAATTGAAAACATTGCGTAGGTAGTAACAGAATACAATATTTTGTTTAAAATACTTAATCGTTTCAATAAAATCTAGAAACAATTTATGATTGAGTGTTTAACCAAAAATTACATTGTTTAACTTGAGATTTCATCTCATTCGCGTATATAGCAAACATTTTAATCAATTAATAGGTAATTTCGAAATATTAACTATTTATATGTACAGAATTGTCCGAGAAGCTGGAAGCAGAAGCTGTACATAAACTCATTTAAATGAGAAAAAAATGTAGATGTTTTGAATTATTACCAGTCCCGTTGCAATTTACAACTATTATTACAGTATCCCTATTTTTATCTAATTACCTATAACGCTATTTGCTTTCGTGAATTTGTATTACAAATTTACATAAAATAATAACCTAATCGAAAATGGACTGCCTCAATATTTGAAATTCAGATTGCTTCAATGTATTTCGTTTGATCTCACCTTACTTTATCATTGCCCTTTAGATAGTATTATTATAGTTCACTCTCTGTTTCTCTGCATTGTGAAAAAATTTAATTGTCAGATTTCAATATTAATGACATAAAGAAGTAACAAAAAGATTCAAGATTGTCAATGATACGATTAATATTTTCAAATAACAATTAAACAACTTAAATTTTTATATTTTTTTATCAAATTTGAACTGTCTACAAACGTTTTGAGCATACACAGAAATACTTATGAGCTAGGAACCTCGTTTTGTTAACAAAATAAATTAAAAACGTATTCACTAGCATGGTGGATAAACACTGGGAAAATAAATTAAATAATTATTATATTGAATTTATATTCAATTAAACAGATTTTAAGGACTATGCGTGCTAAGCAAAATATTAAATGTTCCTATTGTTTGTATGAATTTAGCAGCTTAGACTTAGCCTTGTTCGATAAGTGTCATATTAAAAGTGCAGTCAATCTTTATCAATATAAGAATTTTCATACTCCAAGGATCGTCATAAATCAGTACAAAATTGTTTGAACAAATAATAGAATCAAATATAGAAAAAATGCAATGTGCAGTCTAGTGAAAATTAGATGTTTTATTGTGAGCTAACTTTATTTTATGATACGTCTTTACGAATGATTCAATACAAAGACACTTTTTCAGTAATCCAATTTAGAGACAGTAAAATGTTTTATTTCATAAAAAATACTGGGAATTATCACCAGATTTCCTTTAGAATAAACCGAGTAATGGACTATTGATGATATATCCACACATTACTGTAATACTATAGTTAGAGAACTGCTGCAATAAATTTAAAAAAATAATGTAAGCTGAACAACAATATTACGTAGGTACCTGCAACCATTTGAACGATGTATTTTTTCGGCAGCTTTTTATAAATGGTCTGTTTCCATCAAAAGCGAAAAAGATTCAATTTCTGTTACCACCGAAGAATAGTTTTATAGAAAGACATTTTATCAAATATATAAATATAATAATATCATAACTATAATGTACCTATTGTGTATAATGCACAAAAATAATAATATGTTTTAATCGCATAAAATACAAAAATGTAATAAATAATTCGTAATTACATACCTATTATACGATCACACTATAATCATAATATCCGATAAAATAAACAATAATAGTATAAAACATCAGTAGTACTTATAGTATTATTTTATAATATAGTACTTATATTATAAGTTACTGAAATAGTACTTTTATATAAGTCCATAGCCCTATTAATCACAAATATATTTTTTTATTAACATTTTAAATTTAAAATTTGATTTCTTGTAATATTTAGGTATTATCTATTAATAAAAACATTAGCAAAAAAGAAATTATCATTAGTAAAAATATATTGACTAATATTTAGGAAATAAGTTTTTAGTATATCATGTTAAATTACCAATATGCCTACTTTAATGGAAATCAAAACGAAATTTAATGTAATAACTAAATATAGTTATAATAAATAATAATCAACATTATTCTATATTTCTTTGTACAGCTATGCAGTGTACGCAGTAAGTTAGTACTCGTACTATGCAAGTACACGGATATATTGTGGTAGGTATATTCCTAAATTAACGAAGTGCATTCAAAATGTTCGTGCATTAAATTTTTTAGGACGCAACTAGATCATACAAAAATGTATACCTACTTGGACGCAAGTTAGCTTTATCCCCTGTTTTTGATATTTTTGATCCGGACACAATTTAAATAGATAAAATCCTGGGCGCAAGTAGTATGCACCGAAATAAATCATATGAGCATTTAAAACACACTATTACATTAGTATTTAAAATACTATTATTATTGCCTCGCAGTGGCGTAATTACGGGGGGGATTTGGGTGTCGTATCCCCCCCCCCCCATGACCTTTTTTTTTTAAGACTGGTTAACTACATAAACCTATGTACTTCTTTATCTAATAATATATTTTTTTTATTATTGATATCAAATGCCTCGGCTAGCTGGCAGTTGTCCGAAAAATGATAAGAGTGATAAGAGTAAAGAGTATTATTTTTTCGTGGATCGACGACGCTCGATGATTATCAGATTATTTTATCTAGATTAAAGACTATCGTCCCATTGAAGTATTGAAAAAAAAATAACTTAATAATGATTTGTACACTTGATCGGAATTTTCGTAGTGACTTTCCTAGTTACGTCGTTATTCGGTAATCGAACATCGGGTTATAAGCAGGCTCGTTACTTCATGCACTAAAAAATGCATAAATAAGCATGCATTCATGCACTAAAATTGTCAAATATGCATTAAAATATGCACTAAAA
>NC_042494.1:23113398-23187678 GCF_005508785.2 Acyrthosiphon pisum
TTTTGGGAGGGGGGGGGGGCAAAATGTTAAAAAAATGTCATCCCCCCACAAAAATGATCAAATTACGCCACTGTTGCCTCGTACTTGTTCTACATAGGTTCTTTTTCTAAAAATTTTCTGAAATAAATTATAGGGTTCTCTAATGTATTGGTAAAAACGTCTTTGGGCGGAAATGGTGTTATCTTATGAAATATTTATCATTTATTTAATGTTATAAACGCCAGGACGAAATATAATATTATAAACGATAATAAACTGATTACAGATTGGAAACTGAGAAGTATAAATAATATTTAATAGTCAAGTAAAATTTAATCAAACATGTATTTATTTATAATGCATTTGGAAACGATAATGACTCGTTACGGTCAACGCCCATATGTCCGAATATTTATATACAATATACAATATATTCTGTTTCCTATTACAGTATTTAACTTCCATCTAAGTATTTTGTATTTATTTCATAATATGCAAAACTTTAGTCGAACATTTAAAAGGCGTTGACTAGGTTGGCGTATTTCCGGTCCCGGTCGATATGGGATGACTATTGACTCGGAACCAATCCCAAGGGCCTTCACTATCAGGATTCACTGATTAGGGTTTGAGGATTCTTCACGTGCCAAACTGGGACCAGCTGCGAGCTGCAGTCCCTTGCGAGTTATTTCGACTTTCAAATATTAACATAGATATTTTTTTTGGTTGGTTGGTTGGTTGGGACTGGGGATATGTCGAGTGCGATGTAACAGAAAGAGGTAACTCAGAGTTCATAGACATTCTAAATTATATATTACACCTTTACATAGTCTTGTTCAATTTTCGATATTTTTGTAGTCTACATACATTATTAATTTGAACTCTATATTGATTATATAATATGCCTATGGTTACTTTCATTACACGGGTTTTAACCTGCAGACTATTGTACCTTTATTTATGCAGTTTATATTCCATCAAAAATACATTGTGCAACAACATTTTTCTAGCTTACAAAGCCATTATTATACACTATATTGTGTAACACAGTTTTGATGAAATTATATCAATAAAATTAACCATGCATACTATTAATTGATATCTCATACATATAAAACCTATTAAATTGTATTTTAGATTCTGAGTGGAACGATGAATGTATTGATTTTACAATGATGTGTGTTTTTTTTTTAATTTTTTAATTTTTTTTTTTTTTTTTGAGGTGTCTGTGTACACGATAAATAGTCGAAATAATACATCGATTTTCAACTTCAGTATCTTGTTCGATTGGAAAGTGAATATCATTGGTGCATTGGGGAGGTCAAAATTTAAAATTCCCAGTAATTTTCAAAAGCGCCGTGAAAAACAAAAGAAAAATTAAGGAAAAACAGGCATTTTTACGCAAAATAGATTTTTCACAAAATTGAATTTGATTTTTGGTGTAACTTCAAAAATATGACCGTAGATACATGACATTTTCACTGGTTGTTTATATTTCCATTTTCTATACATGATACAATTTTCAAAATATTTTGATTTGTATTGAGCTGTTTACGGACAATTTCAGTTTCCAATTTAATTAGTTTTTTTTCTATGAATGTCAATAAAACTTTATTTGTTGAATAAAAATACTTGAAAATTTAATACAAGGCTCTTATTATATTGTTACAATGACATTTGAAAAATATTAAAAATCCTTAGTCACAGTTTTTTTTTATTAGCATTTAAAGTTCAAAAATTGATAAAATATGTAAAAATCACGAAAATTAGCAAATTATTTCGAGTTAAGAATTCGTAAAAATTTTTCTTTTTAAATCTAAGATTTTAAAATGTATTACAAGATTCCAAATAATATTGTCTACCTTTATCAAAAAAAAAATGTCTATAATAAACTCAAATTAAATTTTTATGAGCGTTTGAAATTCATATTTTTACAACATTTGATATTCGCTCGATTTCTCATGTGACAAAATTCTTATTTTATTGTAATTAAAAAACGAATGACTGAAGATATTTGAAAATTTCACTGAATGTTTATATTATCATTTTCTATATACGATAAAATTTTGAAAATAATTTGACTCTTTTTGAGCTGTGTACAGACATTGTGAGTTTTCAATTTTTTTAGTTTTTTTTTCTATAAATATCAATTAAGTTTTATCTGTTGGGCCAAAAAGTGTAAAAATTTAATACAAAGCTCCTGATATATTGTTACAATATCAGTTGAAAAATATTAAAAATACATAGGCAAAATTTTTTTTTATAAGCATTTGAAGTTAAAATGTTGATAAAATTTATCAAATTTAAAATTGAATAATTATTTTGTAGTTAATAATTTATAATATGTTCAACTTTTATATCTAAGGATTGAAAATTTAAAACAAGATTCCACGTAAATATTTAATTATGTTGCCAAAAATTCTAAGAAATACATAAGCACAGTTTATTTTTATAGTCATTTTAAGTTCAAATTTGGACGAAATTACATATTAAAAAACCTGGAATAAATATTTTATTTATTTTGTTGTGATTGTAATGATTGTATAATATTATTTGTGGGTACTTGAAACTTCTAAAGTATACTATTATATATCTATGATAGTACCACGGTTTGTTGTTGATGTATAACGCGTTACCTGATGGATATTGTGATATGATTAATTTGGAATTTATTATTAATACCTATTATAGGTCATTTTTTTTTTTAATACTATAGATAAGAGTCGAATCGCTCAGAATCGTTTTTCTTATACAGTGATATTATATCATTGAATTCAAATTTAATACTATCCATTATACAGTGACCCACTTGTAACCTACTGTACAGCAGAGTGACATCCACTTACCCACCTTTTTTTTTAATTGGATTAGTTTACTTCTTTTATTTTTGACAATCAATTAGCATTACGCGTACCAGAAAATGAAATTCTCATCAACCACTAAAAATATTTTGATTTTTTTTAAATTTAAATTTGATTTATATTATACGGGCAAATGTCAACTGGGCCCGTGTTTACCTTTTTTGTTGTAAACTTGGCCCAGAAATGTAAGATAATAAAAAAAGTCGGTTGCACACTTGGCCCAATAATTTTGAGCAGTAAAATATAATAAGCACGACATAATTTAATCTGCAAATATATTTTACTTATATTTTTTAATACTGAAACATATAACTTACATTTTTACACAATTTTACATTTATATAACGAATTTCATACTATAAATAATAATATGAAATTGAAAATAATATAATAATGTTTGATGGTTAATGAGAATTGCCTCCTCATGGTGTCCTCTGAGTAATGCTAAATTGTTCTCAAGAATATTATATTATGTATATTTTTATTCGGGTCGAGTTTACACGGCAATCATAATATAAGAGATGTAAGAATTTAAATGTATACATTTTTTTTTATAAAATAGTAAACCATAATATTATAATATATATGTCATTAATATTGGCTAGGTATAATTGCTATAATATTTTTTTATTTTATATTTTTAAACACATCTTTTATCGCAATTTTTTTTACAATCGAAATTGTAATCACCTATTAGTGCTGTGCTAAATTTCAACAATGGACCTTTTTTCTATCTGTTATTGACGGGTCGAGTATCATGAAAAAAAAGCTAATAGCGGTCTGAGAGTACATTCGCTCATATTAATTAAACTTTTGATGAGATAAAGGATAAGGAATGTGTCATTGTTCAAAATTGTTACATTGTACCTATAATATATTGTATTCGAGAGAACATAATATTAATAAAGAGTCTATACAAAGCAGTAGAATATTAACAAAAGAATAATGCATAACAAATAATAATTAATACTAAGTGGCTCTCTTAGTACCTAACCTCAAACACTGGGAATGAGTTTGGACATTAATTGGCCGGCTTGCTCGATCTGGGAGCTCCACTCGTTAGGACCCACAAGATTCGTGATATTCGACCGCAGGTGCCGGTCGCGTGATCCTGTGCGGTTTCTCCCTACGCCGATAGCGTCCGCAAATCTCACCATCACCCACCTTGACCCCCCTTGTTCAAGACAAGAAGACCCGGAGACCAGTGCTGTGTGAAAATGACTCGTCACGGCGGCGATAGAGACCTCAGGGTACGCGGTGGGTGACTATAGGTGAGTGATAGAACTATAATAGGTACTTAGGACGTCAGCTGCAGAGCCGGACTCGACAGACACGGTGGCGTCGACGTGATGTCTGGGTGGAATCCACGGAGAGTAACAGGGCAGTGGTGCGTTGTGGTCATAGACATTATATCACTACTAGACGGACAATGACTGGGTTTCAGTGGTCTCATCATGTGAGTGCGCTGATCTTGGTGAACAACGTACAATGCACATTGCACATACGCACTAGAATTTTTCAATTTTTTGATTTTACAATAATTGTTATTATATCTGAATACCAGAATACATAACTACTACAACACACTAAAATAAACGCATGGAATGCGTGTATTAATCAAAACATGGTCCTGATATGAAGCCGCCATATTATGCATTCCAAGTCATAGGACAGCATGATGAAATATTATGTTATCTATAAAAATTAAAAATCAAATCGGAATGTATATGTCGTAGTGGTGTATATAATGGGCGGGGGTTAGGGGTTCAACCCCCCTCAGAAATTTATTGTTGGTATGGCATTTTAATATCGCAATTAATTGGGCGATTTTAAACTTTCCCGATTTTAATGACATGTAAACTCTCCCAATGGTTAACTCTCCCAGGGTCTACTCCAGTACTAACTGACGGAAGCATGTAATCTCTCCTGGGTCGTATTTAATTAATTCAGTACTATTAAATTTCATTTAAAAATAGTAAATTGTATAATAATAAAAATCAATGCCTTAGCTGCTATGAACTACAATATTATGGCACAATTTAAATTTCATTTTTATTATAGCACGAACATACTGATTTGGAAATAACTTAATTTTTATTTTGTCTATTGTGACTTTGAATTTATATGTAGGTACATTTCAGTTTGAAAATCTATTAATAAATATAAAAATAAATTTAAATTGTTGAATATACTCAATCTAGTATAACAATCTAGTATACTAGAGATCTAGAGAAATGTTGTCCCGGGACAGTTTACATTTTTTGTTCAGGTAAACATTATATTGACCCGGTAGAGTTTATCATCGAGGAGTTTACTAGTTTAAAAAAACGGGAGAGTTTACCACCGCCCGTCTAATTTAGAATATTAATTAAATATATTTTTTTTTATATATATATAATACGCATTCGATGAATTTAGTTCAGTGCTGTAGCATCTCATCACGAGACCACACCACACCACCCGTCCACACCATGTCCGGATGCTCAATCTATTAGTACCTATAATGTCTATGGTTGCGGTGCTGACCACCGGTTGACTCTCTTTTTTGCCAAAAAAATCCCGCCGTCCGAGTCACACTACCGATTCTTCCAACACCGATATAATGGTCTTCGTCGCTAGCTCCGTGCTTTACGTGGTCACCGTTACAACAATAATTCGTCTTCAGCAGTAGGTATATTATATTGATGGTTTTGGTCACGCGAAAGTTAAAGTTGACCGGCGTGGTCACTCTATTTTGCTGTGCATTTATATTTTATTTATAAGTTAAGTATTTGTTTTGTACGAGCGTTTCTTAATCATAGACTCAATAATATGCATCCACTTACTACTATATTGGCTTATTTAAATAACATAAAAAACAATAAAACGTATTATAGATTTATCAAACCCCAGATATAAGACGTAATGAATAATGAGTAGGTATTCAGTATTCAGTAATATATTCTCATATCATTACGATCTGGTCCTGTAATTTGATCTTCTCCCCCAAAAAATGAGAACACAATATTATTAATGATTTTTAGTTAACCGGGGGTGCATAATAATGGGATTTATAAAAAATACGTTTTCTAATAAAATTACAATATTTGTTAAAAAAAATTAAAACATAAATATAACCCATAAAAAGTGGCACTCAAGTCGACCCATCATTGGATATCGTAGGTATATAATATTTATACAGTGTAATTTTCTAAGCACGATAGGTAAAACCATTTTTATGCTTAAATTAACGTATTCATTCCAATTTCTCATTTAAATTTCGGACTTTTTAACTAAACACAATATCTAATGGTAATTTTTTATGGCATTAAATGACTTGGCAATTGCATCACTATTTATCAAGGTTTTATTTGGATTTTACCAAATTTGGTACATACCTATACGTACGTTTAGATGAACATTCCAACTATCGATCGTAGTCCATATATATATGTCTCCTATAATACTATGCCATAGTACGAACAATCTGTGAATAACATACTAGTTACAAGGGTGATTGTCGACTGATGATAATATACGCGTTGCCCTGGGCCCGTAGTCAAATGTTGATTCTCGCAAATATATACGTTTACAAGACGTCTTGTTTCTTGTTTTGCAGAAGTTTTCCCCTCAATTACACATTGCAAAATACAACAAGTTGTTACGCAACGTTTATTAATGTAGTCATTCTAAAAATCAATAATAGACCCAAAATGACAGGGTTATAATATCCGTAGGAAAACCATTATTCCGAAAATTATAACATAATATTATTATTATGTACCTACGATGCTATTGTTGTTATTAAAACCAATAATTATGCATTTTACTATTTAACTTATTGTAATGTTAAGGCTGAAACTTCAAAGTATGTATACATGCAGTATTACGCATATTATTCGTTTTATATCAATACGTTTAGATGACAGTCCACGTCAGCAAAAGTTTAAATAATAATACAACCTATGCTTGTAGCTAGCTTTCCCACTCCCCAGTATTGTTTTAGTCCTTAGAAATAAAATAGAGTGTTAGTCTATATATCGTGTATTTTATCACGTCTATATGAATAATAATAATATAATATGTAATGTAATGTATTGTCATCAGATCGAATGGCCCGATTAATGATTATCAAATGATGTAGTTATGCATATTATAATATGTAAAAGTCGATCGATGCGGTAATTAATAAAGGAATAATATTCTCGTAGAATAGTCTGATTTTTGTATAGATTCCTGTATTACCTTTGCCGTGATCAATGGACGCAGACGCGTGACGAAAAATTAGTATGTGTGGCTCGCGCGGGAAGGCAATTTCAGTCTCGTGCCGCACACGTCGCCCGCGACTGAAATACTTCCCACCCTTGCTACACAATATTACTATTATCGTTGACAAATCATCCGACGGTCAGGCTACACCGAAAAGTTGTCCTATATATTAAAAAAATCATTTAAATAATGCAAAATGTTCCATTACCTAATTGTAGTAGTATATTGATATTAATTATCTGATATTACGCACTCTCACTACAATTCTTCCATTGCGTTCTGGTTTTGATCGTTTTCAATCAGATGTCAATCTAGTTAACACGTCGACGATACATTTTTTATAACACATTGATGACAATACAATAATAAACTATGATATATATTGCGTCTATATTATAATATAGTTATCTAACATAATACGGACCTCCAGCTCGTACGTATTGCACTCTTCTGTGCTGTATGTGAAATACAAAAAGTCTAAGACGTATTTTATGTGTGTACAACAGGACATGCGTATAATAACCAGAATTATGATGATAATAATAATAATAATAATGATGATAATGATTATAATAATAATGATCATTGATGACAACAACTATAATATATGTATATTGCGTCTATACTATAATATAGTTTTCTAACTTAGTACCTCCAGCTCGTACGTATTGCACTCTTATATGCTGTATTTGAAATACAAAAAGTCCAAGACGAATTTTATGTGTGTACAGGACATGCGTATAATAACAATAATGATAATGATGATAATAATAATGATCGAAAGTTGTGTTTTCCCAATTGTCGGATGTGATGTGCATATACTGCGCGTATAAAGAAAAACGAATAAAACCGCTCGTTAGACATTTGGGCGCCTCAGATAATTTCAGAGGACCATATCTAATGAAATACTCGGGATGTTATTGGTCTCTTTATTCCCTTCTCTTTACATCGATTACAACTTTTTGGCGCGCGCGCGCGTGTGGGTGAAGTGTGGGTGAAGTGTGCATACGCGTGATAAAAGTTTTCTACGACCAATTCTTATCAGACGTGAGTTATACACACGAGTTCTATATTATTATCGAGAACGGGTGCCCGCATATTATTATAATAGGCAGGTACATTATTGTTTTTTATTTAAATTTTATTTATGTACATTATTTTAAAGTATGACATATATAATATTATACGTGTTCACTCACTACTTCGTATACCTAGCACCGTGTTTGTATGATTGCACTTGTGTGCGTGCGTGCGATATCGAATAATAGGTCAAAGCAAGGTAAATACAACCGACAGCGTACATTTGCATTAGAGGAGGGGAATATTATAGTACTAACAATAATAACTATTATTGTTATTATAGTTGAGAAATAATTTGCACAGTTATTATATATTTTCTATTTTATTCATTTTTTTTTTGTTTAAAACAAAAATATTTTTATATTTTCTACCCAGAGCTTGTGTTGGTTATACAAACTTAAACTATACATATTATTACAGTAGCATGTCGATTATTAAATATTAATTATGCATATGTATGACTACATATTATGTAGGTACACATAGGTACAGGGAAAAAAAGAGAATTATAAATATAATTATTAATTACTTAAATTTAAATTGAAATACATTTATTAAACTAATCGTAAGATTATATTATATTAATTCTATATACGTAGGATTCATTACATGGTAAAAATTATAGTTCTTATAGAAACCAATAAGAAATAGTAATTTTGTGATTCGATTTGTGATTAGATGTTTGAAAAAAAGAAGGTCCTAAATAGTGAATCAATCTTTGGCTAATATTTTTATTAGTGCAATTTTTTGAGATATTGTATGCCTTATTACGTTTTGAAAATATTTTATTACTTATGGAAAACTTTTTCATAACAAACGTGATTGCGAATTGAACAGAGATATTTACATGATGATTAATTTTTAATTTGCAAGAGTTTCTTTATTCAAACTCTACGATTAAATAGTAAAATCTATTAGATCTGCGACATATTATTTACACTTTAAATGTTTTTCGCAATTAAGCTATAAACGTGGTTAAGGTCTAAGGAACTCATTAAACGAGTTTATATCGTAATATTGAAAAGGTGACGCGTTTATAATGTTGTCATGGAAACAATTGACCATTAATTTGCATGAAATTACAAGCAGTAATATTATACGTAAGATAACATCAAAAACGTAATAATTTTGGTATAATATATGTCGCGCTGTTATAATACGGAAAGGTTGAAAAATGAAAAAGGCAAAATAAATTTAAAAACGGTCAAATATTTTAATTTTTATTCATGCAGTTGGTTAGCCAAATTGCTTACGTAAATTCTTTGAAAATCCATTATCACGTAACAATAGAAACAATAACAAATGAACTTAAGAAAAAATATGCATATTTAATACACTGGAAGTGTGTATCCATAGTTCCAGCCCAAGACATGAAGTAAAATTTGAACCATGACTGGTGGGGTCATAATATGTCTATATGGGTACACTTGCAACGCATTTTAATTAAATATATTACATTTACCTAAAGGCTAAAATAATAATAATAATATACCGTGTGTGTGCGAAAACAGGGTACACTGTATAATTAAATTACCCATATTAGTCAGCTCCTACCACATATTTTTGAATTCTGTTTATGGGTCATGAAACTAAACTATTGGGTCATAAACCACCATCAGACAGAGTTCTAAAATATGTATAAGGTGCTGAGGATTGTAGGTAACTGAGTTATAGAGTGTTCACAGTTTTTGCGGATACACAATAAATGCATAATAGTACAGTGAATAGATAGTGGCATAGTGCCTATCTTATATTATATACACATACCTACAATTATGATGAATAAAATAAAATAAATACAGATACATATATAGGGTTAATAATAATTTGCAACCCTCCAATAAGCTGAGCAGGTGGTAGGGGACTTGAATAAGAGAGTTCACAACATTTGTCTAATAGTTTATAGTACTATTGATAATACTATATCTAATATTACAGCATTTCAATATTTTTTAAATATGCATGTTTTAAGTATAATTTAAAATGCTTTATATCATAAAAATCAAATAAATGTTTATTAATAATCGTACATACATTTTTAATAGCCATAGAAATTTCACTTTTTGCACCAAACTATTTATTATATTCAGGCATTTGCTTTTTAACGTCTGCTCTATACCTAGTTTAATATTCATGCTTGACATTTGATAATACATTGTGTCTTTACTTAAACAGTGCAATCAAAACATTTTTAAAATACAAAATGTTAATGTTGATTATGTTTAATTCACTATATACATAATCGCTACTAGTGTATTTTGATTTGTTTAGGAACAATTTAATTAAACTATTTACGGTTATCTTTAATGGATCGATATAATATTTTCATATACAAGATTGGTTGTACAAGTATTATTGTGCGTAACAAGATACGTTTTTGATGCGGGTATTTCTAAATTAATAGATATCGATTTAATAAGAATTTTATTATTTTATTCCACTGTAAATAGTTATGTAATCAGCCTTTCCATGTTTTACTGTTCCATAAAAAATGCATAAAAATAAAGTTTTAAATCAACAAACTAATGAAAATATCAAACATTTGAATATAATTATATTCATGATCAAACTTTATAAAATTAATTTAAAAATCTTACAAAATATTCAACCGCAGCATTGTGTTGAGGCCTGTTGTAAGCTCCCAGCTATAACTATTGATATTTGTTTATAAAATGTTTTTCCATTTTCAAGCATTCACGGCTACTAGCCAAAAGCCGAAATAAAATAAAATATATAATATTTATTTTTTCAATATTTACACTACAATATAGACGTTTTGAGTGACTACACGAATGGTAATTATAGTTTACTAGTT
This sequence comes from Acyrthosiphon pisum, assembly GCF_005508785.2. Lineage (NCBI taxonomy): Eukaryota > Metazoa > Arthropoda > Insecta > Hemiptera > Aphididae > Acyrthosiphon > Acyrthosiphon pisum. The sequence goes on from NC_042494.1 coordinate 23,124,379, forward strand.
TACTACCTAACGTATAATTATATACCATAATAATGACTGACTCGATGTGAATACACAATATTTTACACCGAGACTGACAACGACAGTTACGTATAAAACATCTACAATTCCTGCTTTGCTAGTGAAAAATATAGATATGGATATGACTATAAATATATTATTTATAAGAATATTATGTATACAAAATAAAATATGTTTTCATATATGCCACGCCGGGCGTGTTCCTATTTATTAATATTGCATACCATAGGTACTAGCTATGATAAAATATGATAATAGATGGGGCGATATAGTTTTGAATATTTTGATTTTTGACTACTTTGTAACCAGGGCATTTCAACAACATGATGTACCTACCTAACAGCTTATGTAGATCTCGTGGTTTAGTACTAATTTATTACCGTTAGTATAATGCATATTATACAATGTTTTGGTATTGAACATCATACAGCTTTACCCTTACGGCCGTACGGCGTACACCCAAAAGTGTATTATTGTGAATAGAAGGCGTTACAAAATATACATATTATTATATGAATGATCATTTTGAATAATTTATATCCCAAATTTTAATCTGGCAAACCGGATGTTATACCCACATATTATAATATGTTTTCGCATTCCTCGAACACGCGAGGTAGACATTTTTAATTGTATCGGCTTCGACGATTTTGCCGTAATGCTCGGTGTCACAAACTTAAAAACAGGTTGTTTTAGAAGCAGTGTGATATAAAACGTAATCCGGGTCGGTTGTTTGCGTTCTCGTGCTTTCCATTAACGAGTTTGATTTTTTGCAATATTCGCCTTGATCTTGAAACGGATCACGACGATCTGTATTTGCACCGCGTTCGTTTGACTGTTCTTCTCGTTTGCAATGGAATACTGACATCGATCAGTGACGCTTTCCTGACCATCGGTTTCCATAAATTTATTACCTTTCGGAATCTCTTCCAGTGCATCGTAGTCTGATCGCGCCGCCACTCTCGCTCTAACTGTCGCTGCTGCTATACCGCTGCTGGTTTCACTTACACCGATGGTGAAACCGCCAGACGACCTCTGCCAATTCGTGCGGTATACGTTCAAATAAGTACAACGATCATCAAATTTATCAGGATTCTTTCGAATTATCTACTTAACTCCAAATGGGCTATTATATAGTCGAGCATATCATAATATTTATACATAAGGTGTTTGACGAACCGTCAATGATTGGTGCTACAGCCTATATTTATACAAATCGGAAAGACATGATTAATATACATCTCATAGTATAACTATAACAATATACAGGGAAAACTGTCGTTTTTCCCATATCGCACTAGCAATAGCGAGTATCCAGAACAGAACGGTTCGTAAAAACGTAGAGTCGTTTTTTATCGTGAAATACCGGAACCCAGTTATCGGTTACGAAACATAAAAAGAGTTGACGAACGATGTAGGCCATTATTATACCAAGGCACGAGCGATTTACTTTTACTCCCGTAATATTTCCTTGTTCATATTATAGTACATGATATTACACAAATATAATATATCATATGCATATATATACTACATATACCATAATATATCATATAATATGCACATACAACATTTGTTTTTCAAAATGTTTGGTTTTTCGTCCTTAACATTTTATTGGAATCAGAAATGACCTATTGCGTTTACTTTTCGTGTTGTGATATTCGGTGGGAAAATGCGAAACCACAAACTTCAAAAGGTTATAGCTTTTAAACTAAGAGCCCCACCGGCAAACTCTGATTATACTATTGTTCATAAATTGTAGAAATACACAGGTTCCCGAAAACAAATTTCAATAAATTACTTGGTAGCTAATCCGCATCATGCTTAAAACTCGTATAACATATTATGTTGTATAATTTTATCAGAACTATCGTTATCGACCAGTCGTTAGCGATAGTTTTTTGAATTAATGTCTTTGATCTATCTAATGTCTATATAAAAATATTATTTATAAAATATTTTTACAAAAGTGCCTATATTATTAGAGTATGATGTATTTTATGTATACCGCAGTGAGTCACCGGTATTCTAAAATATAGATATTTTTTTAAATACTGGTATACCGCTGTTTTGGTAGGTAACTATACTGACAAACCGACAACTACCGCTGTATTAGTAATTAGTCAGAATGGTCATTATATGAAGAGGAAATGATGATGAGTTAGATTGATTCATTGATGACAACAATGGGGAAATCAAAAATAACGTATGAACTGTTAACGTTATTAGTCATAAATATGGACATATATATATTATGTTATAATAGACAAAATAATAAATCACCAAGTAATTCTATTAATCAAAGACAAAAAGTCTACCTATTCTAAATTTAATTTACTAAGTCACTGGAATGAATCGTGGACTTTTCTACATGTTGTGAAGTAAATATTAAACATAACATATTAGCTATCATATACTTTTATTTTAAAGAGAACACAATAGCAAGATACGCCAAAATATTCAAGACAAATAACATTCATTATGCGGAAAACATACTAGTATTGCTCAAATTTTCGGTTGACTGCGTCGACTGTCGTCTTTAGACTCGTTTGTAAGAACCACTGATTTGTGAGTTGAACATTATATTGCTATAATACAACTTATTACGCAGGTATCTTGAATGGTCTATTATATATTTGTATAAACATCATACTGATATTTAAATGAAATACACATTATAATATATATATAGTGAACATTTTTAAATTAATGATTTTTATTATAATTATTATTTCATTGCATAAATTAAAAAGATTAATTTTTAATACATCTGATGATAAGTCTGCATGGAAGGCCGTTTGTTAGAGTTATACCGTTTACCTAGTTGTTGACGTTGTTGTCCCGGAGCCATGTGAGCAATCGTTCGGTGCACTGTCTGTAGGACTCTGCCAAGTTTGCGAACTTGAAATCGGCGAGATTGGCTGAAGGGCGTTTGGAGCCGTTGAGCACCAGGCTACGGCCCTGGCAGTTGTAAGTGTCAAAAAACACGATGCACTTGTCCTCATTGCTGTCGATGTCGGTCACTATCACTGACTCAATGGTCTTGAATGCGGTCGTCACGGAACCGGATGAGTTTCCAGCGCTGTTCATGACCACCGTGTCCATGTTGACGCAGCCGGTGGGATATGACACGTTGTTGCACCTCGAGTAGTCGCTCTTCATGCACAGCGTAATTGGCGAATACGTCTTGGCGTAGTTGACCGGGTTCGATAGAGCCACCGACAATGTCACCAGTATGATGAAAACAAAGACATTCATTTCGGTTTTTATTTGGGTCTCAACTTTCAATTAATATAGATGAACGGATAATAAGAGTGGATACCACGTGGGGAACAACGATGATCGACGGTACCGCGCGATTGCAAGTGAATACGTTTCGGATCCGCCGCTCTTATTTAACGTGCTACCACGGAGATAAATCCATGAAAAGCAAATTAACTGTAATTGAACCTTCCGTATCTCTAATATTTAATAGATAACACGTCCAATAGAGAGTGACAAACACTTCAACTTAATAAAGTAGGCAACGTTTTTGTTTTAAATATTCAATCAATTATTGAAATTTATTCTCGAAATTCCTTATCACACCCTGGATACTCGAGATTTCATTGAACAATAATTATTAGTTTGTATGTGCGTTATTAATTTCATAATAATATTATTATCGTCCCACTTCATTGCATTCCAATTCCCACTATGGTCGCGACTATCGCATAGGTAGGTACACTTTAATTTCCCAATGATCTACGATTTCTCTAACTCCTCTGAATCGATGTCTGCGGATTCAAAGTAAATCTACGTATTTATACTTATCCTATTACACTAAAAGGTATTTCGATAAATCTATAAGACTACCAAATTTTAATTATTAACACAATAATTTTTCTATACAGGATTTGTTATTGAATTTTATTTATTTTTGTGTAAAATAAAATAAATTCTCTTTGTAATATTATGGTTGTGTATATTATAACCTATATAGTATATAACTTATATATAAAAGAAAAAAATATTTGGTTCTTTATGGATTCCTAAACCGTTCATCCGATTGCGATGAAATTTGGTACAGAGATAGATTAGACATCGGGAGAGAAGATTACATTTTGTCACGAAAAAGGTAAATAAGAGGTCCAACCCGGGGAGGTTCTCATACTAGGATTTTAAAAATTTTTTTTTATAAATGGTTGCTATTGATTTTAATAATAATAAAGTATAATATCTACAAGTCGATCGATGTGGTTATTAATAAAGTAATAATATTTTTATGAACGTTGAAAAATAATCCGATGGTCAGACTACACCGAAAAATAAGTAGTAAATATTTCAAACCCCCCCCCCCCCCTTCCAAACATATCCATATACGATTTAACTCGTTTATTTTCTAAGTCTAAAATATTGCTGAACGAAATATTCTAAGTCCTAATAATTAATTTAAACGATAGTTGAGCGTAGAGGTCCACTAGCTTTGTAAAACCACGTCTGAAAAATGGGCTGTTCGGGGTTCTTCTTTATAAACCTATCCCTCTACTTCTTTTGTCCCTTACGGTATGTACCCACTGTATCTCCCACAGTCTGTGATGGTCAATACCCCGAATTAGTATTATTGCTACCCATGATCCTACATGTGTGGCCATGGATTTGCAGCTATGTTTGTAGCTATACACGCGTATTACATCATCTAGCTCGGCTGTTCTGTGATCATTAATGTGGGGTTCCGTTAATAGTGTATTTAGTAATGTCATAGTGCTAAATTAGACCATTAAGATCATCTAAGCCCAAGGACTTTTCTACTGGGCATATTATACCCTCACGTCGCAATCCTATGCGGTTATTCTTTTTGTCATCTGAGATCTATGCTAAAATATTATAATTGTTTATAAAAACTTCTTTCTTTCCCATGGTCTGTTATTTATGAAAAGATGATTCTTAATATTATAATTATGTGTGAAGCGATAAGTAACAGAAGCTACAATATTTGTATCAAATATAAGCTATATTTAATTTTGTTAAATTTACAATATTTTGATACTCATAAAAGGATTTTAAGATTCACGGTGGAAATCAAAAATTTGTTTTTCATTTATAAATAGTTGCCATTGGTTACTCTGGTAGATGAAGTAAAATCATGCATAACATTGTTGCGTTTAAAAGGCCTCGGCCATGGAATCTATCTATCTATCTATCTATCTATCTATCTTAATACCAATGTTTGTAGCTTTACGTACCCAACATTTATTCAGCTGATTAGAACGAAAACGTCATAGATTGTTTCTAGAAATATCAGACAAATTTAGAGAGTAGTTAACCCATGTAAAATAATAGTTCTAAATCCAACCGCAACTTGTGTATGCTCATTTGGGTCGAATTATTTCACAAAAAAATGTACACACCGATTTTCTATTGAACTTATGTACACTAAAACCAAGACACATCTATATAGGACTGTATTTTATATTCGTTAATTTTTCAATAAATCTGTCTGGACTTCCAGTTTCCACTATATGTCCTAACGTTAAAGATTTGTTTATACATCATACACTATTAAAAAACGTAAGTCCTACTAATTTATGTAGTGGTGCGAGATTTTTAGTATAAGATCTGCGAGATAATGAAGTCGTGGTGACTATTCTCACTAGACTAGTTGTAACCAGACAACATTTTTTATAGTCTGTTATTACAAAGTTTGAATCTTATGTGTATTTTTTATAGCCAATGAAAACGAAGTGCTGACGAAGTTCTCTCAATATTTTTAATCTTAACAAGCTATTTATAGACATTTTAAGATTGTTTTCTATAGATGTTAAAAACATTTTTTTCACTTTATCGGAAAGCTCGATAATTGAATACGAGGTTCCCCATAATAGTTATTACTACTGGAATTAAAAAAAAAGTTCATCGTGATTTCACAAAATATATATTTTACGAGCGTCTAAAGTTCAAATGTTGACCAAATTGTATATTCACGCGTATTATAACGATTTTAGTTTTTTCGTTTTTATTCAAAAAGTATTATTTTTAGAAACATGAAAAATCCCTTCGTTAGTTAAATTATCATATTATTTAATTCAATTTATTCTATTTACAGGCGTTTAGAATTTTCAAATTTCTTGTTGGTAAAAATATTATTCATGGGTAATATATATTTTTATTTTTTACGCTCATTATTATATTTTATACTAGGTGTCTTGTAAAACTAAATTTGGCAATGGCGACGCAAAGGATGGCGTGTCTGGTAACTACCAGATTCCATCAGCCGTGCTTAAAGAATTATCATTATTGTTTTAATAACATTATTATACAAAGATACGTGTGCTGTAACCGCTTCAAGACGTGGCCCAAGTAACGACTATAAAAAAGTGGGTAAGTGAATGTCGCTCTGCTGTTAGTAGGTTACAAGTGGGTCACTGTATACTGCTGTACTTCTGGTGGTGGATGTTTGTCCATCATCCCTTCGGTCCTCGGACAGGATAGTGTAATTTTACTGTATTCGATTAGAATGCTATGATTGCATTCGATATTAAACGATTCTGAGCGAACGAAGGAATCTTTTTTATTTAATTTTATTCGTTTCAATGGTGATAAACAAAGCGTTATAAGAACAGCTTAAGAACGATTTATATAAGGTAATATAATAGGTAATTTATATAATTATCTATATATATATAAAAATGAATGTATGTGTGTCAGTGTGTGTGTCAATGTTATCATGGCAAAACATATTATTCATATAGAGTTGCCAATTTTAATGGGCAACGAAGTGAACGGGATCAGATATATTTATATACATAGATAGATTATAACTCTGAGCAGAGGATAGACTAATTTAAAAAGGGAAAGGACCAACCCCGGGAGGTGCTCAAACAGGGATTTTGATATTTCATATGGAAATGTTTGTTTATAAATGGTTGCCATAGGTTTTGAAGCTATTATAATAATAATTAATAATTATTGGGTTGCCGGGAAACGAAGTGCACGGGATCAGCTAGTAATTTATAATTAGGAAATATCATAAAAATGAAAAAAATAAAATGCTCAAAATTCGCTCAAATGTTTTACCATGTTTAGGTAAGGCCAATATAAGTAAACAACCCAAATTTCAAGTTTTTAAAAATGTTTTTAACCGAATTACAACAAAAAAACTCCCAAAATTAAAATGTCTATGAGTAGCTCAAAAATGGCTAAAATTTTCAGAACTTTAAAACGCAAGGAACAAAATCCAAAAAACTACAAAAAAGGTCGCTTGCCATTTTTCCTTTGAAGCAATATTTATGGTAAAAAACGTCGTCCGTAATTATTTAATATTATAAAATCGTGAAATCGTACGTTTTTCTCCTTTAACCATTTTTATTTCGAGTACCGTTTCAAAAATCGAAAAATGACCTCTTTAAAGTACCAGATCAAGAATATTACCTTTCAGAAAAGATGCTACACTTAATACTTTTGAGCAAGTTCAGGCGGAGAAAAAGTGTTTACAGAATAAAAAAAGAAATAAACATAATTGTAAAACCAATACATTCCTCGCTCCACTCAGAATCTAAAATTATTATTAAATTAATTTTGGTACGGACAAAGGCTGTAGGAGAATTAGCCATTAAGTGAAAATACGTGAATCTACAATATAAAACAACTGATTACTTCTTATTAAAAGAAGCCCAGTTATCACTCGCAGGATTCTGTATTGAGAGGTTGTTAAATGAGATGACCGGTGATCATGCATTGGCTATGCTGACCAGTGAGCGGCGGGTGGCTTTATCGAAGGGGTTTTCTGTACGGTGGAAAATATTCTTTTTGACCATTCTTTTTGTCTGGTGGCATATAAGGAACCACACACCTTACTTGTCACTTACCGTCAAAAATACCTACGTGTTAATTTCTCAAACCACGATCTCATATATTACGGACAATCCCTTTTCGAAGGTGATAATGGTTTTTTGGGGGCCCGGGGTGTCTGATTTCTACATGCTATAATCTGGCCGTTATTTAATTATCTGTTACACTTTAGTTATAATGATGTGTGAGCATACTACGATTGCCCACAGTGGCAAACACTTCAACTAAATAACGTGAATTACGTCTTTGTTTTAAATTGTCAATCAATTAGGCACTAAGTTATTTTCGAAATTCCTTGTATGGACACTTAAAAACACTTAAAATTCCACTTCACAATAATCTATATAGTATGCGTTATTTCATACAAATATTATTTTGGCCCACTCCATCACCAATATCTAATGATTTGTATACTCATCCTAATATTTGATAAATGTAATGTTGATGTAAAACTATTCATTTATACTTATCCTATTAAACTAAAAGGTATTATGATCCATTATTACAAAAACAAATTTTAAATCGTGATGGAATAATTTTTCTATAAATTTGTTATGAATTATGATACATACTTGATATTAGATTCTGAGTGGAACGATGAATGTATTGATTTTACAATGATGTGTGTTTTTTTATTTTTTTTTTTATTTTTTTTTATTTTTTAATTTTTTAATTTTTTAATTTTTGTGTCTGTCATCACGGTTTGGGGCAGTAAAAATGCTTCGATTTTCTTCAACAGTATCTTGTTTGATGGGAAAGTGAATCTAGTTGGTGCATTCGGCAGGTCAAAATTTAAAATTTACAATAGTTTTCAAAAGCGCCGTGAAAAACAAAAGAAAAATTAAGGAAAAACGGGAATTTTTTTTGGTTTTTGGTGTTACTTTAAAACAAATAACCGTAGATACATGAAATTTTCACTGGTTGTTTATATTTCCATTTTATATACAATATAAAATTTTCAAAATATTTTGATTTGTTTTAAACTGTTTAGGGGCATTTTCAGGTTCCAATTTTATTATTTTTTTTTCTATGAATGTCAATAAAACTTTATTTGTCGAGTAAAAATACTTGTAAATTTAATACATGGCTCCTACTATATTGTTACAATGACTTTTGAAAAATATTAAAAATCCATAAACACAATTTTTTTTATAAGCATTTAAAGATCAAATTTTGACAAAATTTATCAAATTTTAATTTGAATAATTATTTTGTAGTTAAACATTTATAAAATGTTCAACTTTTGTATCTAAGAATTGATAATGTAGAACAAGATTCCACGTAAGTAATTAATTCTGTTACCAAAAAATCTAAAAAATACATTTACACAGTTTATTTTTTATAATCATTTTAAGTTCAAATTTAGACGAAATTACATATTAAAAATCTGGAATAACTATTTTAGTTATTTTGTTGTGATTGTATAATATATTTTGTGGGTATACTCGAAACTTTTTAAGTATACTATTATATATCTATGATAGTATCAGGGTTTGTTGTTGATGTATAACGCGTTAGAAGTACCTAATGGATATTGTAATATGATTAATTTGGAATTTTTATAGGTACCTATTATAGGTCAATTTTTTTTTAATACCATATATAATATTATGTCTTATACCTAGACTGACATACCGTCTCCGCTCAGAATCGTTTTTCTTATACAATGATATTATATCATTGAATTCAAATTTAATACAATCCATTATACAGTGACCCACTTGAATTTACTGTACAGCAGAGTGACAACCACTTACCCACCTTTTTTTATTGAAATATAAAAGACATTATCATTGTAATCGTATTTATATTAATGATTGAGGACGATCACTATTCGATAGTTGATTTGTATGTTTTGTTGCTGACTTCAATCGTTGGTCATTATAACAAATTAATATAATATATGTTGAATATGAGGTGTGAACCTATCTTACATTCAACTCTACAACAATCAGAATTCGTTCTACAATAAGAATATAAACACCGGATCATGAATATTGTGGGACTAATAAACACTTGTCAGACAATCATGTGACAATCATGTACGAAATCATGTTGAACTTAATGTTTAGAATTGATCAAAGAGTGTTCTGCCATTATGCAACTGTCGAAAGATTTCTACACGCCGATAATGTTAAATGCCTAGTTATCTAATGTATTCTTAATTAAAAACCTATTGATAATATATTTATATTGATATTTGCATGTGAATTTCAGCATTTTGTAAAATTTAAAATTTACAGGTTGTGAAGTATAGCTTACAACACAAATAAGTCATCACACTTTTATTTTAAATAAACCACGATTAAAATACATTCAAGGTGTATCCGAAAAATATAAATTACTCAAATCATCAGCAGACTACGTAGTCTTAAATTAGTATGTGGGGCTACTGAAAAACTGATCGAGAGTCAACCGTTACACACTCTATTACGCAGTTATAATAAACACTCCATTGCACATTTATATAAAAATCAGATTGATACTTAAATAAAATACACATCATAATATTTTAAAGTGGACTTTTTTATATTATAATACTCTTTGTGACAATTTATAATTTATGTAATTACATAAAATATGAAATTGTTTATAATAAATATTATTAATTTTTAATACATCTGAAGACAAGTATCGTTACACATTTAGTTAAACTAAAACGTGTATCTATAATATTTATTATTATACCTCTAATCATAGGCATGACAAAAGTACGTGAACGGCCGTTTGTTGGAGTTGCCGTTGCCGTTATACCGTTTACCTATTTGTTGTCCCGGAGCCATGAGAGCGACTTACCGGTGCACTGTCTGTAAGACTCTGCCATGTTAGAGAACTTGAAATCGTAGAGATTGGCTGCGGGGTGCTTGGAACCGTTGAGAACCAGGCTCTGGCCCTGGCAGTTGTAAGTGTCGAACAACACGATGCACTTATCTTCAGTGCTGTCGATGTCGATCACTATCACTGACTCGATGGTCTTGAATGCGGTCGTCACAGAACCGGATGGATTTCCGGTGCTGTTCATAACCACCGTGTCCATGTTGACGCAGCCGGTGGGATACGACACGTTGTTGCACCTCGAGTAGTCGCTCTTCATGCACAGCGTAATCGGCGAATACGTCTTGTAGTAGTAGACCGGGTTCGATAGAACCACCGACAATGTCACTAGTGTGATAAAAACAAAGGGATTCATTTCGGTTTTTTTTATTTGTGTCTCGACTTTCAAGTAAGACAGACGAATAATAAGAATGGATTATACCACATATGGTACAACGATGTTCGACGGTACAGCGATTGCAAGTGGATAGGTTTCGAATACACAGCCCTCTATTTAAAGTACCACTTTGGACGATAAATCCACGAAGAGTAAAATATTCGTAACGGAATTTTCTGCGTAAGGTTATCTCTAAAAATAAAAAGCCTCGTAGAGAGTGATGAACACTTGAATTCTGTAATCTACACGGCGTGGTTTTTTGATATAGGTATTCAATCAATTAAGTGCTGAAAATTATTTTCGAAATACTTTGTATGTGCACTCGAGATTTCACTGTAAAATAATCTGTATGCACATTATGAATTTCATACTAATATTATTATCGTCTCATTTCACACCCATCCGAATTCTGTTATTGTCGTGATTGTTGCATACACTTTAAAGTTCAATGATCTATATTGATATCTATAAGAGTATAACTCATTAAATCTTTGAGGGTCAAATTTTAATTCTTGACTGAATAATTTTTCTATGAATTCTTATTGTAATAATAATTTTTATAATCGTACACAATAATCATAATATATTTTAAATGTAGTCTCAATGTAAGAAACTACAATAGTTATTGAAGACGATCACATCTCGGCAATTGATTTATGTATTTTCAATTTAATGGACTAGCTAGGTAGTTGATTGTTTTTCAGTTTATTCGATACAGTATTTTTGTATTTTTCAATCAAATCAGAAAATAATAACATCCTTTCTAGATGCGCATAGTCGGAAATTTGGTGTAAAGCGCGAGGGGGAGGGGCTGTGCTTATTATGATCATTACTCCTATACTGCTATAGGCACTAGTGCCGATCGATTCATCCTAATTATTAATTCTAACAACTACAACAAGGCAACTTACAATAGGTTTTACAAACTGAAAAATGTAACCATAAAAAGTGGGTACAAACTAATGGTCGTTTACACTTGAACATTTTGTAACGGAGTACACAGTAAACTAGAAAACCCAACAATATAATGACACAAATAAACGCATATTGACGAGCGAGAATCACATAAACCAAATTTTTTAAATACATCAAAGTGTATGTGATTCTCAAGTGGCAAAAAAACCGGTGAAATTCACCAATCACAGCACGCGATCATAATATAGAGACATTTATTATCAATACAGGTGCATAATTTCACCCATTCAATGACCCGTGGCATGCTTTTCCAATCCTAAACTGGTATAGTCCAGTATCAGACAATCTTCTAAAGAAGTACATTATCCCTATCTTGACATACGCCGGCGGAGCTGCTTGGGCTCCCTTCATATCAAACGCCCACTGACGTCAATTTGAAGCAGTCCAAACAATAGGTGCAAGAAAGATACTTGGCATTCCATCTTACGTAAAGAATGTGAATCACATTATCTTCGACCAATCTCAAACAACTTAAAACATCTATCTGTTCTCAAGCCTTTGCACTATTTTATAAAAACAAATTTTTAAGATTTCGTCACATTTAGCCCCGTCAATAAACCACCAATAACTAGTCCCCTCGAGTAGGCCACACAAATCCTACACCTAGCTTAATAAATTCCACTTCTACCACTAGCAAAGGCAATAGCTTGCTGTGGTCAAAGACCTACGGTCGTCATTCAAAGCAAAGTAAAGCAATCAATGACACCATATTTAAACTCTTGTGACATGCACATCAACAAAAGACTAAAAAACTTGTACCAACACGAATAGTGCCGTTGAAAATAACCGTTTCGGCCGAAGACTTACCGTGGAATGCTATATCTTTCCAGTAACAGCCCGTTGTATTGCCAACAGTGGCATATAAATATGTACGTTTGCCGACGTCCGCAGCACCCGATATTGCCACCAGAAGCATTTATTATAATAATAGACTCTTTTATCAGAGCCACCAAAAATGTGACCCACCCAGCGTGCCCCTGCGTGGGTGTTCGCTCCCGGACACCCCTAGTATTCTATCGACCCCACTTACGAAGAATACGTTTGTCCTGTCTCAACATTCTCAACTTAATCGAGACCAATGATACATTTCCCGACATTATAACAGGAGGTCAGGCTCTCGGGTACGCTCACCACATTAATCACCTGCGTAGGCCACGTTAATGAGCAAGACCCCACTGTCCGCGAATTGTATTCAATATATATATATTATATGTAATAATTTAAAACAAAATACAATAAAGAGAACGTTATACTAAAAAATCGTGTTGTCAATTTGATTCGTCAACACAATAACTGTGTGACCGTTTCAATTTCATAAGTATTTTACGAGTAAACAGAAGTTATTTAATAATTTTACTTATTGAATTTAATATCTACTCAAGTACAACTCGCGAATAACAATGATAAATATTCGTTATTAGTAAAAATAGTATAATACTATTTAGTATCCTCATTGAAACGGGGACGCATGATGCTTATAATCAATTGCAAATAAAAATCTCTGCGAGTTAATATTAAATATATGATCGTTCCAAGTTATTTAAAATTAATTTTACAATTTTACCAACTATTAGATATGTAAAAACTTTATAAATTGGTTATTTTGCATCATCTTCTTTGAATCACACTATAAATATATTTAATTTTCAGAACCGTTTGAATTGCATTACGATCATTTTTCGTCAACTCGTTATTAGATGCTCTTTGTTGACATTGCATTAGAATAATAATATTATGCATTGGCTTAGTGTTTGTTATTTGCTTGTTATTTTATTTGCACATATTATTATAATATTATACAAATTTTACTGTACTCCGCAGCGCGAAGATTTCGCCGGTTTAAATATTCATAACGATCAACACCATTGCCGGATAACAATAAATTATAACAAAATTATAGGTTTACAGTGCGGCATGCAAGTTACTGTATATGGAATTTAAATTGACTTGAGAAAATTATTACTTACATTAAATTAAAATTTGTATATTATCATATTGTTATAGTTTGTACAAGAGACAAAAATTGAATTCGTTAAATACTCGTAAATCGTAATTCACAAACAATAATCTTTCGCGCATTTGAATCACACTTTTAAAATACGATTGCGACTTGTAATTTATTATTATATTATGAAGTTGGTTGGTTGGTTTAACTCGGTTGGTATGGTTCAAATATTTAAATGTACCATGATTTTTTTTTTTTGTTACATATTTTCTTAATAATTTTTAGTTAAGGATATAAATTAAAGAATATTCAAGAATAGTGTATAATACATTAATACGTATTGTAAATCATTAGAACGATGTATGTTGTCCAGTTAATAATGTATTATTCAGCTGCCTCTGTTGGAATTAATCTTGATATATTTAGGTTATAGGTACTGTACGAAATAAATACAGTAGGTATACCTATTACAGTGTTATATCTATTACACTTTTATTGACTGTTACATATATTATGATATATCATATTTGTGGGACTTGATGATTGGCTTCTTTTGTTAAACTGTCATCTTAGCTAATACTCTTATGGTACTTTTGGAACGAGCCGTACAGATTGCGTATTTAAAATTAATGAATAAAATAGAATACCTATGTAGTATATTATTATAATATAAAATCAAAAAATAAGAGTTTGATTGTGTAATATGCTAATATGTGCACAGTAAACATTCTGGTTAAATCTATAATACGTTATATAGACTCGTATAATAGTTGTGAAGTGCGTCCGACCAGTATGTTGAGATTGCATAATAACATATAAAGTTATAAGGTCGTGGGCTTTTGAATGGCATCTGTATTTGCTTTAATATAGTATATTTTAACATTGTATACAGTATATACACCATGTCCATTATAGTGTAAGCACTGAACATAAAAGTGGTTCCCAAACCATGAGTCGCGACCCCCAAGGATGTGCATACTTTAACATTCAGAATTTAAATAATTTCTGTGCGGTCGACAAACCAATATCTTTTTTACATTGTATGGTTTTGGCCAATGCCACATTATTATTATATTATTGTACGCTTACCATTATATATATATATATATAAATATACATCATAATTGGTACACTTAAAAAAAACATATTATATTATAAAGGTAGTGTTACTTCGACTATTTAAGAAATCATGACTGCGGGTCTACTACTTAAAGACGCCACGCCAGGGTCAATGCTTCTACGATTATTCACTAAAAAAAATGTAAATTTCAATTAAGCATGTACCTATAAGGATTTGTTACAAAACGCATTGTTTGTATAACTAATTTAACCAGCCGATTTTGGATCAAATAACACTTTTCGTGTCCCGATTGTAATATAAATATTAAATAAGCTCTTGACTTTGTATTTGTTAACTATATATGTAGGTAAGTATATTTTTTTAAAACATTTAAACTTTTACGTACATTATAGTGCCTACTGCCTACAGCTCAATAATATATAGAATACGCGTTAAATAATACGGTATAACTGTTATATTGGTCAACTCGGGTGATTTCTAAAATAATATTATAAATCATTATTGGAGAAATGCGCGGGAATACGTTGTCTCCATACATTTGTGCTAAACAAAAATAATTTGAGAACTTCTGTAACTCGTACACGATAATGTGTATAATATTATAACGATTGCGTCACGACGGGATCTAATGTCTCAGACCACAATACGTCCCAGTGATATCGTATTATTATTATTATTATTATTATTCCCGATCGGAACCCTTTGTTGGCTTCACGGCGATCGTAGCAACTTCATAATATTGTTGTCTCACCTATCGTGACACACTACATATTATGTCCGCAACGTGTCACGACTGAGAGTGCCGTCCCCGAGCAGCTTCAGTCCTACGTGATCCAGTCCGATTCCGAAACCGAGACCGAGTCACCAGTTCTAGTCTGCAAAGTGCCGATATAAAACGATATTTTTTTTAAAAAAAAAAACGAAAATGCAAATGTTATCCAACGCGCTCAGACCGGCGGTGGCGTTGCGCCGGATCAGCAGAAGCTCGTCCACGGCGGCGAAATTCGATCTCAATGGAGTGTTCGTGCCCATACCCACACCGTACAAGGCGAACGGAGACGTCGACTACGGAGCGCTGGCGTTCAATTTCGAACGATGGGAAAAAATACCGTTTAGAGGTGACCACCACAGTGGTTATACATGATATTAGAAAATATACCACTTTAATATGATTATTTATTAGAGACTATTAGTGTGTCTATACGAGCATCTGGGTATAATAGAATATTTATAACCAAAATTTACGTTTGACGATGGACATGAGAAGTTACTTATTAGCGGTGCTGGTGAGTGGTGCTTCTTATGACGATCAGGTAGGTACCACCGAGGTAGAGATAACATTTCCGTTTTTTTTTCCTTTTGAAATGTAGAATCGTCACTTATATTAATCTATATACAGAGTGATTTTTTAAACATGCTCACCTCCATTTTTCCCTTAATATTATACATTTATTCAAATTCTAATACAAAAGTCTATTTTAATAAGTAGTTTCTGAATAAATTATTGACCCCACCAGAACTGACCAATCTAAACATTAATTAATTTTTTTTGTTATAATGTTTTTCAATATATTTAAATTCCGTATCTTAAAATTAAATCTTAAGAGGGCTGGAAGGGGTGGAAGGAATGATCGAGGCGGTTTTGAATATTCCAATTATTGTTAGTGTAATAATGAATTATATAAATACAAAAATATCATCTTTTTTCGATATTTTTATTCTTGGATATCACAGCTGAAAAAAATATATTCAAAATCTCCTCGATTATTCCCTAGTAAACTTGTTGATCAATCATAATCCGTTTTCAAAGTTAAAACCTGTCAAACCAAATTCTTCCAATTTTGTCTAGCTTATTGGTCTAAAAGTCACTTTTTTTTCATTGGCTGCAGCCCCCTTAAAGGTAAATTTTTGACAAAATTTATCAAAATTACAAACATTTTCAAATTATTTTAATTGGTTCAAATGTAACACATTCTGACTCACTCACCACCCAATATATTATAGCCGAGTGGTACCCACTTGCTCACTTTTTTAATATTTATAACGCGTGTTTATTAATTGATTGCAACAATTCTTATAAGTAATACGACATATCACAATTAAGGAATGTTAGTGTTATATCTTTTTATTTTAATTGTTAATTATTTGACGAAAACTATATTTAAAGGCAAAGCGGGAGACTGGCAAATTATATATCCTACCTAACAAAAGTTACGTATAGACCGATTTTAATACTTAAAAAGGCAACAAATCGAATGCTTAAAAATGTGCAATAGATTCGTAACACGAGGTCAATGCGTGACATAATAGCAAGCCTGGGCAAGTTAATGATAATTTTTAACTGAGTTTAGTTAAGTTAATGTAAAACATTTTAACTCAGTTAATAGTTAAAAGTTAACCTAATTTTTTTTTTTTCAACTCAGTTAAGTCCAAAGTTATATGAACATTTTCAACTAACTTATTAACTTAAGTTAAGCTGTTATTTTTTTTTTTTATAATATCTTTATTCTTTATAAATACCCAGTAATATATGATTTAAATAATAAAAATCATAAAAAATATTATTGAACACAGGAAATAGCCAATAGCTTTTCTATACATGGGTAGTGAATTAATAGAATTATGAAGTAGGTACGAAAAAAATACAAAATTGAAAATGCCAAAAAAAATACAACCTTTTGATTTATTAATACACTAATACAGATAAGTACTATACATTTTTTAAAAATTATTAAATAAAAATAACATGATATTTAAGAATGTACTTAATTTTAAACTCTGAATACTTTTTCAGGGAACTAAAAGTTTAAAACTGTTAAAGAATATAGCCACTTTACACATCAGTAAAATATTTATATTTATAAATATTTATTTAAGAAATTGATTTAACTATATTTGTAATTCCCTATTCTAGTAAATGATTATGTAATATCAATAATAATTTTTATTTTTATTATTTAATTATTTATAAATTAAATTAACTTGAATTCGATTTAAAGTAACTTGTTATTTATTTAGTTAATATCAATTAAAATAAGTTAAGTTAAAAGTTAAAATTAACTTAACTTTTAACTTTTTAACGCGTTTATGCCCAGGCTTGCATAATAGCCCCTTCATTTACATAATAGCACAAAAATTGGTTACCTAGAAAATATATTAATATGTATAAACGTTTTCTAGTCATTTGACAGATAAGGTATCGCTTAAGCCATTAATTAAATATATTATTAGGTGTATAACCTATCGTTATGTTTGCCTATTTAAAACTTTACTAGACTCCTATGAGTGTATAGGTACTTATACTTGGGTATCATCGTCCTCGTCTGTAATTGTTTTAGTCATACCTAAGTCATAACAATTAAATATTACTAATAAGTAGTAATTACCATAATATTAGTATTACTATTATTACCTACCGGCTACCACACACTTACTGTATGTGAAGAAATTAGTTCCGTTACGATAAATGATTTTATACGTTTTAAAAGTATATTTAATTTAAATATTATAATATTGATAATTTAATAAATTCCACAGCAAATTAAAAGTACACTTATTGCACACAAATAAAAAACAATGTGAACAAATCATATTAATAAAAAAAATATATAAAATAGCCTCAATTTCAAGTTTATTTACGTTAAAAGTTTCACTTTGGTTTTTTATCATCTTTGTGGTTTCACTATTTTATCTCAACCATATTTGGAAGTAAAATATTATCGAGTAAAACTATATAATAGATAGTAGGTACTATGGATAGTGCACATAAAATAAACATAGAATAAACACAGAAACCATATAAGTTATAAGCATGAAATGAATATCCCTACGTGTTATGCAATAGTGATATAGGTACCTATAGGTAATTGACAATAAATTATATTAAATTAAAAAGTAATGAATATATCAACTTATTTTTTTTATGAGAATTGCGTGAAATTATAATTTAACAATAATTGCCTTACTCACATAAAGCTTGAAGGAAAAATTACGATCTGTTGTCAGTTCCTAAGACAATGTTTTCTAAAACGATCGATTAAAAGAAATAATGATATATCATATTATGTAATAGACAATATTATGTTACATAATAAAATTTAATTCCCAAATATTAAGTTTATACTTTACCGCAATTTATAGGTATGGTTTAATTTTTTTAAGTATAAATTCAACTGAAAAATAATTGTATTACGTATTTATCATTAGCCCAACTAAGTTTTATACAGCTTCTCTTGTACAACATTATAAAAAAAGCATTTTCTTTTTATACTATTATTGTACATCCGACTTGATTTTATACCATCAATAAGAGAGATAAAAGTTTATTAAAATGCTGTTTACAAAAATAGCAAATTGTAAAAACTTATATAATAAATTAATAATGCATTATCATATTGTCATGGTATTAAAATGTAATTTTTAATTATTTTAAAAGCACTCTATTTGCTAACTTCTAAAAATGGAAAATTTTTGTTTAAACAAGCAACGGGTTCATTGTATTTATTATGCACTATTTGCGAAAAAAAAATTGTATCTTTGGAATATTTTAATTGAATATTTGTTCATGTAATAACTATATAAGTAGGTAACTATTATGTTATTTTTCAGGTTACTGTGTGGGTGGGTCCAATGGTGAAGGACCATATTTAAAAGCCGAAGAAAAAATAGAAATGGTGTCCAAAATTCGATCTATGATTGGAAAAGACAAATTATTGATTGCTGGGACAACGTGTGAATGTAAGATATAATAAATTAAAAATGTAATACAATATAACAAATAGTAGTAAAATATTATTTATATATAGATTGAACGATTCTCGTTAAACCGAAAAAATACCGGTGGTCAGGTTATTTTAGCCCTCGCGTGTAAATTATATTATCTAAACAAAATCAATTTCAAAACTTTTGAGAAAGAATATTATACCATTATTCGACTAATTTATTTCAACGCATTACGAAAAATATCGTGTTTATATCACGTGCATGAGCATGGCGAAGTAGCTATTCAAACATAATATATACTTTATTTATATAGGTGCAAAATTAAAATTAAAATGTTATGTGAAATGTGGCGCATACCTACGTCCTACACTTGAACATTTCTCCATATTATTTTTATGTTTCCAAAATAAAATCACACACGTGCACAATAATAGTTCAATTATATTTTTAGTACAAACAATGAATGAAAATAATATTATGTTCAATAAGTCTAAATGATTGTCTTTATATAGCAACTAAAATGACGTGCGACCTTAGTAAAGCCGCAGCTGAAGTCGGGGCAGACGGCGTTTTGGTGATGAGTCCTTTCTACTTCAAAACCAGAATGACGGTATGTAACGTTATACCTACATAATACAATAAAACATTTTTTTTTCGGCTCGCATTTTGTATTAAATTATTAATATCATATA
This sequence comes from Acyrthosiphon pisum, assembly GCF_005508785.2. Taxonomy (NCBI): domain Eukaryota; kingdom Metazoa; phylum Arthropoda; class Insecta; order Hemiptera; family Aphididae; genus Acyrthosiphon; species Acyrthosiphon pisum. Next base: position 23,144,856 of record NC_042494.1, read on the forward strand.
TTATATACCTAATATGTTTAATTTGTTTAAAGAGATTAAAAAAAAAATAAATACACCCCTAAATTAAAATACCGCGTAAAATGACCAGCAATTAAAAAGGTTACATGTTGAATAAAAAAAAATTAAAACTAAACCTATATACAGGGTGTTTCGCTATGTCTGTTTCTGTTCATAACATTAATTGTCTGTTAAATAAATCTTAAATGCGATTTTTCGAAATGTTTACTAAATTAGAGTTCTATATAATATGATCATTAAAATTCATGATTTTCCTTACCCGTGAACCTTAAAAGATTGAGTCTCAGTTTTTTAAAGTTGATTAATAAAAATATTTTAAAAGTTGAACCACTAATTTCCATAATGTCATACATATTGTATAATATATAGCGTATTAAAGTTTAGGCAGGTTGAGCCAAGTGTGGGATATGTATACTTACACTTAGCATAAAATATAATAATATGTAGTGGGAGGTAGGGCGGACGAGCACAAACATGTCGAATCATTATGTATATAAAATGTACGTACCTACCTACGCGTGTATATTAAAAAAAAAAAAAAAACATTAGTGGGTATAATAAATTATTGTTAATATTAATAAACAATAAAATAAAGTACAGCCTTCAGTCGTGATCATTTATTTTGTTTCCTTCCGTGACAATATTATAAAATGTTACGGAAAAGTACCCATACATTCGTAGGTACTTAAAGCTTTCATTCGACGCTATTTCGTAGAATATATTATTCCAAACTAACAATAAATTGTATGTATTCGAAAGTAGTAAGGTATACGATAATATTGTATTATAAATTAAATATGGAATTCGATACTTCAAACCCAAAATACTCACGTGTCTACCCTCACGCGCGATGGTTATTAATATGGATGGCCAGTAATTGGAAATATTACGGTAATTAATATCTTCTGGGAGAATTTTTAGTGACTTCCGTTTTTTACATATAATTCATCGATTTACGTTTAGTTCAAGTGTAAGTTATTAACCTATACAATAATACAATTGTAATAAATAATATTATTATCGTAGTACTTAATTGATATTATATTTTAATACCTAACGAAAACTATTTCAGCGAGAGTGTATTGCCCGAGGCAATAATATTAGCTTTGTATAATATGAGCATGTATATTCTCGAGTCGTATCACAACTTATAGCAACTGATAGGCACGACCGTACGACAACTAGATAGCCGTTTTTATACTACAGTTGTGACCAAAGTTGAAATTGGCCATCATTTATAAAGCAAGTAATGTTCAAATTTATTTTACATTTATTTATATACAATGTATATATTTATCAATACATATATACTATGATAATATTATATTGTAAACATCGCCTGCTTTGTAAATGGCGGCCGACTTCGATGACAAGAAGGAGACGGATATCTAGTTGTTGTATATATCTGTGGGCACGACGCTCGATTTTTACCGAGTTTTTCCCCAAAGATATGTTATGAAAACAAAACTTTTCAGGAGGAATCTTTGTACGAGCATTTCGTATCGGTAGCCGACTCGTGTCCTGCACCGGTCATAGTGTACAACATGGTGCCCGTGACCGGTATCGACCTCAGCGTCGAAATACTGAAGAAAATGTCCTTACACCCGAACATCGTCGGCGTTAAGGATAAAGACGTAAGCCGCCGGCATCACAGTGGGATGAATGACAATTTCAGCGTACCAAAAGCCTATTTTCAAAACTAAAAAATTATCAGTTTTGTAATCGTTAATTTGTCTTTCCAATATTCTGACGTTAAAAATAGCATTTAAAAATAATTAATTGACGTGCACCTGACTTGTAGAGCTGTTTGTATAAAAATATAGTATATTATAATATATTATTTGATTAATATTTTCAAACTTGTATACATTTTTATATTATTTAATTTCCCCACTTAAAACGATAAAAAATATATTTTTTTTTTTATACAGTTATCCAACATATTGCAATAATGACATATTACATTTTTATTTTTAATTTGAAAGATAAGTAACATTGGCGCGATAAAATTGTCATGCATCCCACTGTGGGGCACCGTGTTCGAATATAATAATATTGGAAACGAGAAAATAAATTGTAATGCGCGCGCAACTTTTGTTTTTGTTTCCGGCGTAGATGGGAAAACTCGCAGCGCTTGTCACCGAAACGCGTGACCAGAGATTCCAAATCGTTGCCGGGTCGGCGAGTTACTTACTGGCCGCCATGCTCGTCGGTAAATCGCACACGACCTAATATTATATTTAAATAGCTTCTTCCGTCCCTTTGACAGACGACTTCGTTAAGGCCGAGTTTTTATTTATTTATTTATTTTTTGTTTACTTCAAGGTTGCTCGGGCGGGATAAATGGCCTGGCCGCTGTACTCGGCGAACCGTTGTGTAAGATGCACGAACTGGCGGCCGCGGGTCGGTGGCAGGAGGCATTGGAATTGCAAAGGAAACTCGTCAATATCGATTTGCTTGTGAGTCGTTTGTCTGATTTGTTAGAACATTATCATAACGTGTGATAAAAAGCACCTGTAAATGTGGAGTAATGCACTAATCCAAGCATATTTTATTATATGGTATATATAAAAGAAAATTTTTAAAAATATTCAATTACAGGTACCTATGCAAATGTTGAAAAGTATTTAAAATATATAAGTATTTGAATACTCGGCAAAAATAGAATGTTGTGTGGTAAGGGCGGGAAGTGAGCTATTTCAGTCGCGAGTTCCGCATTTCGCCCAAGACTGAAATTGCCTTCCCGCACGAGCCACACATAATATTTTTTGTCACGCCTCTGCTTTCATCGATCACGGTAAAGGTGATGCAGGGACATAGGCGTGCGCACGGGGTGGGCCAGGTAGGCCGTGGCCCACCCTGCGAATTGTACCATACTTATTATAGATGGCAACTTAGATCATATAAATAGTTGTATTGTCTTATTCAGTGGTATAAGCATTTTGGCTTTTGATTTTATTATATCAAAACAATTAACAAGATTCTCTTAAATCTATAAAATATGCAAACAAATAATGGTTCTATTTAATCGAGGATAAGTAAATCATGGACATATATCAGAACCAATCAATTTGGACTTAAGGAATATAATATGCAAATGCCATATAAGTCCTAGCCGTACTTATGAATAAAAATATATATATTATACCTTAAAATTTGAACAGTGGGTGATGACCGGCGAGTGAATGGATGTAATTTTATAGATAACTATGTAACACATAAAATAATTTGTTTCAAGTATTATTGGCCTACTCTGCCACAACGGGCTGCGCACGCCTATGTGCAGGGATCTATGCAACAACCAGACTATTCTGCGAAAACAATATTTCGTGAAAGAAACGATTTGGTTTTATTTATTTATCAAGCGTCATGCATGGAGGTTATAATAATATCTATTAATATAAGATGTAACCATGATTCTATGTTTTGTAAGGACCGTGGTATAAATTTCAGTATAAATGATAATTTATTATTATATTAAAATAAAATAAGAACAAAAAGAGTTAATCACGGCAAACATAATGTACTTATGTAGCAGTGATCAATGCAACAATCAGATTATTCTACGAAAAACAATTTAATGAAATACAAATGTTTACGCGTCATGCAAGGAGGTTATAATATGAGTATAAGATGTAACCAAAAGTTTATATTTTGTAAGGACCGTGGTATAGATTTCAGTGTCTGGTTGCGCAGTAGATTCGCGTAATAAGCGCGACCAGCACTTTTGGGGATTTCCATTTTACCGACCGGAACTTTTGAGGATTTCCACTTCACCACCCATCACTTTTTGGGATTTCCACTTTGCCGCCCGCTGGATGGAAAAAGGTCGTTTTCCTACGCTTCAACCGTTATAGAAAACGAAACTTTCGTTGCATGCATGACAAAAAAATATTTAAGTTTTTGAATTTAAATACAGACACTTCGAGAAAGTATTTAAAATACGCGTACTGACTACTTAAAAAGTCTATTTGAATACTTTTACTATCTATTCTAGTGACTATTCGTTCTGGGACGATTGCGGGCAGAACAATAGATGATCATAGGTTGTGTGTATTATGCCTCCAACCCAAATGTTGTACAGTTTCACGCCTTTGCAGCTATATGTTATATGGATATCGGATATGTTACGTTTTTAAGTCAATCGATAACGTATATCATACATTACACTCGCATTCTTATAGATTTTAAAATTACCGTGTATAGGTAAATTCTTAAATAACGATTAACAAGTCCATTCTATCGCGGATTTCCCCTATTTCCATCGTATCTGTTCGTGCACGCGTGTAATGGAAAATGTTATTTAATTTTATGTTATTTAACAACATAATATAGAAATCCATTTCATTTTCTTGTATCATATCAATAATGCTATTATGCGACAGTCGTCGAGCAACAGCTGTGGCGACGATATTAATTTAAACATTTTGATTACCTAGTTATATTGTGTTCACTCAACATAAGTATTATGTAAATATATTATTATGTGACAACGAGACGTCATTATAATATAAATATAACATTTAAATTTCTACCACGCGGTATACAGTTACCGCTATTACCTCTAAAATGTACTCATAGGTATTTACCACAGTTGAGATTTATTGCAGTCGATTGGTTTATCGATATCGATCTACTCATTTTTAACTGTGTTTTTTTTTGTAGCTCATGCAAGAATGTGGACCAGCCGGTCTTAAAGCTGCGATGGAACTTTTGGGCTACAGAGGTGGTCTGTGTCGATCCCCGTTGCCGCCAATCACCGCCGAGAAAGTTGCGAAAATCAAACTGACGCTGGAAAAAGATGGATTTTTGTAAAGAATCGTAAACAAAGCAAAAAAACCCCGAACATTTTTTACAGATTCATATATATTATATATCTTTTTATTACAAACAAAAGTCAATACATTATTTTATACAAGTATACATACAATTAATAAGATAATTATATCGACACGTTAACTTACGATACAACGTAAATATACATTTTTCTAAATAAATTAAATACAAAACTAATATTTTAGGAATAAACACATATTATTATTATATTATATTCATAAGAAGCATATTGTATAATAATTTTTCACTGACGGAATAAAAGAAACCGTGAATAAAAATTATTATAAAATGTCAGCTTAACGTTTTGAAGAGTATAGATGTTTAACATTATGCTTAAAAATATTTATTTATGGTTTCGATATTTTTTGCCATGGCACGTTTAAGAGTCTAGATAATGATAATATGTTCAACACACTTCATTGTATAAAGAATAAGGTATACAAGAATCATTACACTTTAAAAATTCAAGAGTAGGTAAGAACGTTAAAAAGTTTATGATAAAAACAATAACATTACTATATTATCAATATTGACCAGTAAAACCAATAGTGAGATAGGTAATATTGTTTTTTATGCGTTTCTGTATCAAAACAGACTATATATATAAATAATAATAAAAAAAATCATTGGCACTTTTTTAATTCTGTTTTAATTTATACATTTCCTGACTTTCGGACGATTTGTGTTTAAAATCTTGGTAACGATGTAAATAATAATAATTTAAACTTATCCGACTAAACATAAAAATATTTAAACATTGAATACTTAAGACTAACTTCTGGTACTATTATACACACAATATATCACAAACGCAGCGTCGATTTTTTTTCTCCTCTTTCTCCAAGCTTGTTAACGCGGGCTATACGAGGTTAACTTTGGAATCTCCACGGAGCCAAATCTAGTTCCGTCAAGATCTGTCTACACGGGACCAACGCGTTCCTGTAATGAAAGCAAAACAAAAATTAAGAACAAAGTCAATTAAAAACCGTTTTCGTCACTATAGCGTATGCATACAATTTAACGGTTGTGTGCAATTTGCACAAAAATCGATCTAAAGTAAAAAAACGACTGACCAAAAATTGTGAAATGTAATATTTTAATTTGCACCACGCACAGGTGGGCGGTATCTGAGATCATAATTTGCACAACAAAATAACAACCGATGGCACAGTGTCTGAGAGCTCAATCGACCATCTATCTACTAGGTATTAGGTACCAATATAAGTGGACTATAATATTTTACCGCAAATAACCGAGTAACAACTGATATCGTATAAAACTATCAGAGTTAAATAGTTTTACCAAATTTGCCTTTTGGACATGGGTAGGTACTTTAGATATTAAACTCCATCGTTGAATTCGGGAAGTTTAGACATCACGTTTGAATACAGAACGTGGAATCAGTGGCGCCGAATGAAATTAAAGCTGGCAGTCGATTGGACCACCCAGCCCTTCAAACGACTGTGAAACTTGCTCGACTAATTATGTATAAATAATTTAATGACATATCTGCGTTTAATATAATTATAGCAGAAATACTAAGAAGTATGCTCAATTATTTTACCCAATACCTACCCTCCCGCCCACCCATCATTAAGGCAGTTTGATTGAACTACTCGAAGCACGTTTTCAGCGGCAATGCAGTTGGCATGTTCTTAGCCTTTATAGGTTCACCTATTATAGACACACCGACATGCCTGTTACATACGTGCATCGCTACAAACTTGCGACGATGTCGCGAATGGCGTTTGGTGACGAAGTTTACTAATGGCAAACTAAGTATAAATATCGATTGTAAATTTGGTGCAAATTACAATTTCATGTACCAATCATATTTACGTGTGAGGTGCGAGTTATATATTTTTATATTGACGCATATTGAAAATCAAATTTTTTATTACCTGTGCGATGGTGCAAATTACATGTTATATAATTCATTTATATAAAAATGTATTATCCAAATAATATAATAACTTACCCGGGGTTGATTTGCAGAAATGCGTTTCTCTGCATCGTCTGTATGTTATCGCCGGTCAAACATATTAGCGTAGACAACGAGAACCTCCTGATGACGGACAGTTGATCTAAAACCATGACAATAAAGTTTAAAACGATGCGGTTTGAGATACACATTTCGTGGGAGGGAGGGGGTGTGACAGTAAATAATGAAGTGTATACATTTCTACCTAATATATACAGAGGTATAATCACTGACCATGTTCTGCACCCCTACGTTTTGTTACATATTGAACTATGCATTTATTTTAATTACATATATATTTTTTTTTCAATAATCTTAAAATATACTTAATAAAATAGGTTCAAAAGATAAGGAGGCTATGATAGTGGTTTGAAAATAGTATTAAAGCAATTAATATTTATCTATTTGAATTTCATAATTGATTAAAAATTCCTGTTGACTTAATATAATTTGTATTTTAATATGGTCCTTAAGTATATTATACGTCTTGGAAATTCAAAAAATGACAGTTTCAATAAATATATCACTGAACACTAAAATAGGAATTACTGAATGAGCAATGAGCATGTTTGGTGATGACCCTTTATAATAATATACATTCTAGACAGCTGCAACAAAACTAGGCGAAAAACGTTTAATGCTTACCCGGTGAAAAAGCTCCTGGCGATATATCGTACTCGTAAAAGAATCGATCGCCTGCTTTGTAACGGAAGAATCCTTCCCCGAGGACGCATCTAAATGAAGGAGTGGTTAGCGTTCCCGGAATAATTCTTTCGAGCATACCGCCGACCAGGTAATCGATGTCGTCGACTGTTGGATAGATTTTGACTAATCGTTCGATTCTCTGCAAATTAAGTATTTTTAAGTTTCCGTGGTCATAACAGTCCTTGATTAATTATTATTGTTGAGAAAATTACCTCTTCGTCCATGACGTCTCTGAGATCATCGAACGTCGTAGCCTTCGGTAATCCGCATAACGTCCTAAAGTGATTATAAGAAGGTATTCCCATGTCCCGACCACGTTGAATGTCTTTCGCTACCAAATCCTGGCCCAGAGGTCCATTCGCTCTGAACAGCAAATCGGTAATCTAAAGATAAAAAAATGCCACTATTTAAATATTCAACTAAATAATAAGTATTTTCATATTTTTATAATACCCATGTATTTTTGATCGATGTTAAGATTGTTCAACTATTGCGAGTGTTTGTCGTAAACAAAATTATTATTATTCGTAATTATTATATAAAATGTTGTCGACGAAAGTATAATATGTTATTATAATTCGTAATTGATTTAAATCGTAAACAAAATTATACAGTTAATTATCTTAATTTAGTGATAAATTATGATCAAAGTATACATGTTAGTATCTATGATTATTTTACCGTATCGATTAAATGAATAAAAAAAAATCATTATTTGGTGGATAAATCTGTGTTTAATGGTTGTCTTTATTTTTATTTCCATAATACTGTATTACAATAAAAGAAGAAAATATACAAAAAAAAAAAAATTAAAAAAAATAAGAATCCGAACTTACTATAATTAATAATAATTATGTGAGGTAAAATCGGTACCTACAAAATTGTTCGGTATATCATTAAATATTTTCTCCGTGTTAATCAACTGCGTTTTTAATTTAACAAAAGAAATGCGTAGGTAATGATTTTCATAACACGCTTATTATACATTCCCTACAGGAATAGTTTAATATATTAATGAACGTGATAGCTGATAAGCTATCAATTAAATAAATAATTTATTAATCGATTCCGTCTAAACCAAATTAAAACCTTTGTGTGGTATTATCTTTTATTTCGCGTGAATAACTCAGACGAAAAAAAGTAATAAATCATAATGCCATTTATGTGAGTACTCACTTCTTCACTGAAAAATATGTCTTGTGCTTGTTGAGGTTGTGTCGCTATACCTCTCAGGAACATATCATAGTTACCCGGTCTTTGTATGATACCAGGCTTGTTCATCCATTCACTGAAACGTGTTGGTGCGCCACCGTTTTCACGATCTTCATTCACCAAACTGAACAATTGGAAAAACAATTAGGTACTTGGCTCTTTTGTATTTGAGTAATTTATTTTACTCACTTAAAAACGGATGGCACCAGACTGTGCAATGATCTAAATGCTCCACCAGCAAAGCTAGCCAGTGTGGACGGATTAATGTTTGAATTGTACAAATTACTATAACCTTGTTTCAGTGTGGAGATGCCATTTTCACGAACATAATTTTCACCTATAAATAACAAAACTATCATTACCCACAAGGTGAAAAACAACTAATTTTATATAGTTGTTATTATTTTCGTCATTGTTTTTGTTTATTTTTCTTTTTGTTTTTATGAAACCATATAAAATATGTTTATATGAGTTATCTAATGGTTTGTCTTTGTATTAGATATTAAATAGTATCATATTGTATAGGTATTATGATATTTGTTTTAATATAAAGCATAATATCGTGTGGTAAAACTTGTAATAAAGAAAGGATCAATATTTAATATCGGGTTTGAACTATTGTATTTATTTACCCATGTATTCAAAAAAGTTAGATACCAACATATTATGTCAAAGGATTTAAATCTTTGTGTTTTGATATTTTAGGGATACATAATAAAGTCGTATTTGTCGCCTAAACTATTCAACAAGAAAAGTTTTGGATAAATATAATTTTAAATTCTGATTGAATGCAATTTAATTAATTTAGTTATGAATTCATTATGATAATTATTCAATATTTCAACGATTTATAAAATTTAAACATTGTTATGAAAATATTTATTAACACGTCTGATTAGTTTATTTACTTTCATCGAAGAAAATATACCGTCTACTGTGTAATTAAATTAAAGACGATTTAATTTTATTCACTGGGTATCTATATATTATAGTTGCATACCATTGTTACAATATTATAATGAGAAGTAACCAGTAAGTAATTAAAAATAAATTTAGTTTGAACTTTGTACTACTGAACGAGTAAGTAGGTAACATACTATTATTTTTTTTTCTATTACTATTCTCAATATTATTATTAGTAGTTATCGATTTCCATGATATCACATCGTATACGTTCAGCATCAATACAATTTATGTAATTTTGTATGTTTATTATAACAAGTTAATATCTTGTAGTTTTTTATGTTCCCTCTTGGATACAACATTGTTTGGATATAAATATATTTAAAAAAAAACGAGTAATGAACTGAAATCATATTATAATATGTTTACTTGTGGTGTTTTTATAGTTATAGATGGTAAGACGTTAGGGTATAATTTATCTTAGTCATATAATTATAATAAACAGTGTTTGAAACTGTATATTATCAGCTGTATATAGTAGATATATTATATTATACTACCTACCTATATTACTTGTATTTTTAAGTAATTGTATTATGCAAATTGTTATAAAAAATACAATTGGACGTAAGTGCATTATTATATTAGTACATTGTAATTTAATGTTAATAATAATATTATGTATATAACATTGTTTTGTCCCTGCTGCAGAAAAACGAAACGCCGTCCGAATGGTGACATTTCAGGCATTTCTCAAATTTTAGTTAAATTACCTACCTAATAAAATTGGCAGGAACTCGTTGTACGTGATGTGCTGGATGATGGCGATGACGAATTTCCTGGCTTCTTGGTACAGTATCTCGTCGGTCCATTGAGGGTTGAGCTGCGCAAACTCTGTCACCAAGAAGTTGTGCAACCGCAAAAGGGCCACTTGCGACACAGCCATATCGGGATGTTGATTTACTCGGCCGTCGCCTAATCGAGACAGACAGAAATTAGTACGTTTTAAAATAATTCATACAACACGACATTTTTCCCAAGTGGCTGTAAAATTATTATTATTAAAGAAACTTGCACTTGATGTCTGTGACTCGTGGTGTGTAATAATAATATTATAAAAACAGAGTTTCGTTTGGTGGATTATTATTGCCAATACGAGTTTCTCTTTTCAGATTAATATTGTTATCAATCGTGAAAATATTGTATTATGATTTGTTACCATTATTCTGGTCAAGTATTTTGCACACAAATAAAAAATATAAAAACATATCCAGAACACGCGTATAATAAATTAGAGTAATCATAATATGCACATCAAATGTATTCGAATAATATTGTATTAAAATACAAAAAAAAAGATCATAACACTTTTAATTTTTCAAGTCTGTTTCTGCATGTTCCAATATTCAAAACATAAAATAAAGATTTTGAGGCTTTGATGAGATCGCGGCATGTCAATATAAGTGTAGTTGCTGCACATGCTCCATTATAACTTTATTTTACTATCTTGATTTAAGGATAAAGAAAATTAAATTTTAAAACGCATGAAAAATACACGAGACACAGGTACCTACTGCCTACACTTTGTAATCCATCCATTTAAACTTAACCACCTCGTGCGTGGGATTTAACTATTGTGTTTATAGTCTATGTGAATTTATGTCATATTTAATTGGCTACAAATTGCCTACGAACAACATAAACAAATACGATGCTATCACAACCGTAACTGCTGCTGTAAGACTTGACCCGATTACTCGACCAAACTAACACACGACTATAATAATATATTAATGGGAAATATAAAATGTTTTTATTATTTCGTTTTACATATACCCTGCAGTCATATAATGGGTCAACAAGTCATTGGTATAAAATGCAGGAAATCGTTTCAATCGAGTTCAGTCTCGACGAGTGGGAATATCGATTATTATAAGTTTCAACATAAATTGCGCCGATTTAAGACGAAGAATGGATTTGAATGAAAAACCTATGCATTTTTTTGACGTTAATATTTTTAATTTTTAATTTTCAATAGATTTTCTATATTACCTGATCTGTAGCAGACCTCGGTGTTTGTGGCAACGTTACAGGATTGGGTAGGAGTGTTGACGTTTGGCATGAACATTCGGCCGTCTCTTGTGATCTGTGCCCTCATCCTGCCCGCCCTGAACGACCTCAGATTTCCTGCAGTCTGACCAGTTGCACCATACACGAGTGAAGCATCCAGGAAATGGGTCGTTGCTATCACCTGCGGGTGGTTATAAAATATCAATATTAATCCAGTGAAGAGCGCTTTTCACGCACGCGATTTTCGGTTAACTGTTACAACGCGTACAAACTACGCATATACTATTATATTATATACCTATAGTCAAATTCTTGTCCAAAAAACAGTTTTTCTTTAATGTTTTTTTTTAAATTAAATTATTACCTACTCTTCTTTTTGTGTTTACCTACGTAATATAAATAATTATTATGCGTGATCGAAAACTGCATACATTTAAAATTTACTTCTAGATCAAATTGCAGTTATATAAAATTCAATTTTATAACCTCTAGATTGACGAAAAATAATTTATTATAATAAACAAAGCAACTTGTACAAGTTCGAAAAGAAAGTTAACTGATTGTTGAAAAGGAACAAAACTCGGCATCGAATAAATATAATTAAAGTTTGTAAAATGTACAGAATAATTTAATATTATTCCATTTGTACATTCGATTGTTATGAAATAACTAAAATTCAAAGGTACTGGATGACTCTGTTAAAATATTAAATTATCAAATTTAATTAAGAAATCCTTAACAATGCTTATCATTTTATTTGATTTCTATCACGTCTGCGTTATAGTTAACACGATAATAATAATTATACATTTAACCTTATATTCAATCATACATACCTATGTGAAGTTAAAGATATTATAATGAATGATACACCTAAACGGTTTTATTTTTACTAAACACTTCACATGATGTAAATCTATGAGTTCTAAGGGATTTTAGTACTAATGGAAACATGAATAAATTAATTAACGATAAACGAGTCGACAAACCTTTTGCTGTGGTTTTAAGGTGCACCCAAAATCGTCTGATGATACAGTTCTTTTGGCTGGTAGACACGCTGTACCGAACCTGGAATAGAAATGATCATTGGCAGGTACGGGGATGGGGAAACAATTGGGATGTAGAGTTTCGATGGGCAACAGTTTACCGTTGCTGGCACAACAATCGGGAGCTGAAAATGAAACATAACATTTTGTTAGTTAAAAATACAACTGTTTCGGAAAATTTCTTATGAAAAATAATAGAGTTACATTTTCTTTTTGTAATACACTTGGGCGAGTCAACGGCGTCAACCAATATGGCAATACCAATAGTATAATATAATATACTACCTACGGATATTCAGATTATGTTCGAGTTTACCTCGTTTCTGTTAACATGATATTATATAGGGTACCTACCTACATTATAATATCCAAGCGTGATAGTAAAATAATAATTTCTAATTTAATATGAAAAATAGTGTCGGATTTAGAAAGAATTAACCCTCGAGACACGCAATATGTTATGTACACTGGACATATGGTGACATGAATTATAATTTATCTGTTTTAATTTTTTACTTTCCAAATCAACAATAACAGGAAGAAAACATTTCGTGACTACTATTATAGATACATGTATGACCAGCAACAATTATTACATTCATTTATAATTTATATACAACTTGTAATTACAACGTAACACATTGTCAAATGGTTTCTAAACTAGAAGGAAAAAAATGTACAGTGAAAAAGCATTCAAATTTTTTTTTATTTTACATAATATACCTACATTATAATTAGCTTGTCAGAAATATTTTCAATAAGTACATTTTAAAATAATAATACGAATGATTAATGTCACATTTTATTTATTTATTTATTTCTTCCTTTAGAAAATATAATTCAAGTCAAAATAATTTAATATTACACTATTAAATGCATCGTTTGATCTCCATATTACACTTTTCATAACATTAGTTATACTTATTAGATCTATACAAATTATTTCAATAAATAATACATTTTAAGAACGATTTATTTTTCTCCAGTTAAAAGATATTTCAATTCAATGTATCCTATCACCATACCTACTAAATTATATACAAAATATAAAAATTTGTTTTTGTAATATATATACATATATATTTAAAGTTATTATTAGGTAAGGAAAATATAAAAACATTATTCGATACTCGTTATATTTAGCTTAAGATCAATTATCGAGAATCGCTGTATACATACTATGTATTACATAGTGTAATGACGCTGTTTAATACAGTATTAGAAAATAGGAATCATCAAATGGTAGACTGGATAATTTTTTTTTTTATAGGTTTCGATGATTTCATACATAAAATAGAAAATTTTTAAATAAAAGCATAAAACATTTTCAAATAAAAAATGCTCATCCATCAAAAGTTCAAAAAAATAAAAATTGATTTTCAATAATTTACAATGTTCTACTAAATGTTTATTTTGAACTTTTTTATGTAGTTTTTATTATATTATTATTTATTTCAGCATGTATAATATATTTTATAATATTTAACAAATTTAATAGACTTAAACGTGGTAGGATATTGAATTGACATTTTTAAGTGTTTGTAAATAAGTACTTGTAATTGGATTCCATTTGGTATTTAGAAAATGCATTTAAATGTTTTTCTTATTATATAATGAACAATTATTAATCACTATTTTTTTTATTTTTTGTTGATGTCAACAATGGGTAACAAGATAACTTTTCTATGAATCTTCGAATGACTCGCGTGAATCAACGAGTATGTGATAGGTAAAACCGCTATTTTCGAATAATAAAAAGAAGCGTTAACATAGTTATTGCCGTCAAGGCATTGAGTGGTTTTCACTTTTTCACTAATCGTTTCAGACAGGTCACAGGTACTTCATCAAAAAACGCATAAATGTTTAGAATTTTTATTTGTAACCTCAATCGACTATAATTGTATGCGTTTCAATTATGTACGTCTGCTGCCCAAAGAGTGCACCTTGGAGTTTTCACCCATTCATAAACTATATATTTAAACGTAAACTCCACTGGTCGTGTATAGGATTTTTTTATATTTACGTAATATTATAATTTATTGTGTACTATATAGTTCTCAATACAAACACATTATTCCAGTCCTAAAAATACAAAAGTAATTGTAACACTCACAATATAACGGGTATAAACAGGGGAGGTCACCATATTGTCGACGTACAGACGCGCGCGAAGACGTAAACCTACTATATTATTATTATTTATTATTATATTATTATATTGTTCTAGTGTCCTACTCACAAAACCGGTTTTAATGAAAAAATACAACGTCTGAACACGAAATATATAATATATTATATATATAGTTAAATGCGTTAAACTGAATTTTAGTTACATAAAATGACATCCACGCATATACTTTGACAAAAATACCCGAAAATTGAAAACAATGGCTCTGAAAACTTTATGTTCCATGTAACACATATATCTAATAACTTACACAGTTACATGAAGTCATGAATCCCTGTGATCACGTGGTAAATAATCACAATACATTAACGAAAATAAAATTTATAAATGCAATACAATTCGAAACCCATCTGTGTCAAGACGTCAACACATCCCGTGCACATACACATAACGGTGATATTTAAAACCTCCCCACAAGATATAGGAAAATAGTGTTATAATATTACATAATACGCGGATCGTATATTAATTAATAATTATTATTGTTCTGCTGCGTTATATCATAATTGCATTATCGGTGATAATAATAATATATATTGTATATTTATCACTTTCGGGCATTCAAAAAATATATTTGGTGATCTCCTCGTCTGCGAAAACTAAACGTGCTCACGTTGTGATAACCGATATTCACCAAACGCGATGGGCGATAGCGGATTTCTATTCCTGACAAGACGTAGGTACAACGGTGTGATGAGGCCGTCAACCGGGACTGATTTGCCGTTTCCGGCCGTGTGACTCGACACAAAACGACGGTCGTTTTCCGAGCACACACGTATTATTATACACATTACATTATAACGCGTTCCCATCGAGTGTACCTATGCACACGAGCGATTTTCAAAGTCAATATAAAGCCGAGCTCAGCAGAATTCTGGTGGTGGATGAGGCGCGAGAGGGGGACGTATCGAAAGACATCATTCGGCGCGTATTACGACGACGACGGCTACCGATGTTGAATGTAATATTCCGATTATTATTATTGTCGTTATATTAGGCATGTGTCTCTATAGTCTACTCGTTAGTGTTCAAAAATTATGCGCTTTCTTCAGCCAATCATATATATATACCTATACTGTAAATGCAGTGGTAAACAATGATAATGATTAAAATATGATGTATCATATTTTTTATTATAAATTCTACGCCGTCCGAATGTCCGACTCATTTATAATAATAATATATTATACTGTGTACGAGTACGACAATAGGTGAAAACGACATCGCTTCGTTAGCGAAAACGATCACGAGCGAGACCATAATAATAACAATATATTATTATAATATTATACATAATATATTATATACCATTGCAGTAGCTGTTGTGCTCGTGTACACGCGCAAACGAACGGAGTTACGTAAAAATCACTGTCGATTGCTGGTCAGCGTGCGTATGTACTTAAAATGGGCTTATAAACGTCGTTGATGACGATAATAATAACGGAACCTACTGAAATACCCCGTTTGAACGGATGGATATATTAATTCAAAAATGTATGGGGTTTGATGTGTTTTTTTTTCCAAGCGCATCCCTTCAGTTCATTAGACGTTTTCCCGTCAGTCAGAATAAACAATTGCGTAAAAAATAATTCAAAACCGTGTTGGGATATTTTTTATTTGAATGCGCTATTATATAGGCACCAATATTTCGGGACGCGTGATGGCGAGAAATAGCCGTAAATTAACCGTCAAATAATCAAATTAAAATCACGCCACTTGTAATAATAATCCATTAAATGCATAGAAAACATATTATATTATATTATGTCCACAACAATTACAACCGTGTGCACTGTGCAGCAATAACAAGTTGACCAATGATCATCAGATTTATTCGCAACAGTACACTAAACATGTAATAAACAGTTTATCGTTCGCGTGGTAATCCTCGCGTTATAATAATAATATGTAGGTTTTTTTAATGCCATATCGTTGATTGGCGAATAAAATATTGTCATTATATTATAGCCGTGTACCGCAGAGATAATATGTCGGATAAAGGTGATAATTTACGTAACTCTAATACGATAGGTATAGGTAGTAAAAATATAATAATACCTAACGACAATATTATATTATAATATTATTATACTCCAGCGAATAGGTCGGCAGTTTGCCGCAACTTATTGGCGTATACCTATTCGAATAGTTTATATAGGTACCTACTACCTAGGTATACTCAATGAACAATAATATTATACCACGACGTCGTATAAAACACATCACAATAAAATATATTATATTGCAGCCTAGCTATTAGGTACTATTGAGTTTTTATCTATACTCAAAGCTATTAAAACTATTGCTAGATACTAATATTCGGATGTTTGATAATATTATGTTTGATGATGAGAAGTGGGCCGAAATCCAAAATATGGTCTCGAACTGAACTTTTTAATGTCAAACCGAACTTTTTAATCTTATGTCGAACCGAACACAAAACGAGGATTGAGGTATCAACTGAGTAATCAATAAATACCCGGAAAATGTTTGGTCAGTGCCGCATTGGTTAGGCGAGCTATCGAAAAAATCTCAGTGGGCCGCTTAAAGTTTGGGCCGATCGTGTGAATGTGAGTGAAAATAAATTCATGTTTAAAATACGATTGTCCGCCTATAAGCTTGTAATAATTATAGACGTAATTTTGGGTCACTGAATATTATGTAAAAGGGTTGCTTATAGAAGTGAAAATCTCGATGGGCCGATACATGATACATACCAATAATCCGGCCCTGTGTTTGGTTCCAACCATTTGACGTGTTGGAATTTTTTTGGAGTTTAACTATTTTGGAGCTCGATTTAATTATAGAATTTCAAACTTTTTGTTTGAGTTCGGTTTGGATTAGTATTTTTAAAGCTTGGTTCTACCTTCAAAATCGAACCGAACACCTAAGTTCAAGGCTGGGCAAGTTAATGATTTTTTTTAACTCAGTTAAGTTAAGTTAATATGCACCATATAACAAAAAGTTAAAAGTTAAAAGTTAATTTAACTATAGGTTAACTCAGTTAAGTTAAAAGTTAATACACACTTTTTGTTAACTTTTTATTCAGTTAAAAAAAAGTTAATTTGTTTATACAACGCTAACATACTTAATTCTTTCCAACCCAAAACTAAATTATAGACTATAGTGTTTATATTTTATACAGTGTTTCCATATTAGTTAAATTCGAATTATATACATTTTTTACTTTAAACAATTCACGGTAAATATTTTTTGACATGAAAACGAGATATACTGAAGTAGTGAAATATGATAAAATTAAAACAAAATAAATTAACTTAACTTAATTCTTGAAATGAAAAATTAACTCGTTAATTTCACGTTAATTAAAAAAGAAATTTAGTAAGTTAACAGTTAAGTTAATGAAAAGCCAAAATTAACTAGTTAAGTTAAAAAGTTAATATAAAATTTACTTATTAACTTAACTTTAACTTTTTAACTCGTTAATGCCCAGCCTTGCCTAAGTTCGATTCGACTTTTCGAACTTCAAACAGTTCGACCCACCTCTAATTATTTTGTGTTGTGGTGAATTTCGTACCTACTGGCTATCAATAACCACTTGCCGGAGGGCTGAACGATATTCGAAGCGAAAAAAAAACTACTGTTACCAAATCCCGTTTAGGACGGCCGTGCGTTTAACCATCGCGCATATTGTTATAATATTATAATTATATCGACTTACACGAATTAAAATATAATGAATTAAATTCGATATTGATATTATACACTTACTATAATAATAATATATTATAATCGTCGTTGTATAAGCCATGCGGACCGGGCGAAAGCCACCGGACAGTAAGTTGTAGGTATATACCTAATGACGTAATCCGATTAAACGCCTACCTGCCTATAATACGGTTATTATTTTATTATATTAATTATTTACACAGTTCTAGAATATCACATAATAGTATATTGTATATATATATAATATATTATAGACTATAGCCGTAATAAATGCGAAACATGTCGTACAAAACGTTAATCAAATTATTAATGTTACAACGATTAACTCATCGTCATCGTCGTAGACAACCATACAGCCGAGAGTATAAACCGAGTAAAACAATAATGTTCGTTGATATTAGTGTTAATGTCCCGGAACAGACAGGAATGTTTATTCTTAAGGTAACAATATTGTTAAATTATTAATACTACCTGTATAATTAGCACTTAATTCTAGCAAACGTTAGAATATACATTATTATTTTACAAGTTGTCGTGTGTCAAAATGTACCTTATTTATATACGTAATATTAACGCGATAAATCATAAATGTACATTACTTTATGATTTATAATCCATAAAAATAGGAATGAATTTTGAAGAGAACCTATAGGTAGGACTTATAAATAAATAAGGTTTTTATAATTAGTGCGTTATGAGTAGTTGATTGAAAAAATAATATGACGTGTAATCTGACAAAGCCATATTAGATTCATTACGGAAGTACTTATTGAAATCAAGTGCATAATATTATAATATTGATTAGATTTTAACAACTGTTTTTGTATAATATTGAATGAAATAAATTCCATTCTAATGCGTTTTTAACAACTATTTTTACGTTTAAGATTTATTGATGTGAAAACAAATACGTATATGCGTAGTCAGCAAAAACAATATTGATCGGCTATAATTCAGTTTAAAATATCACAAGTACTTAGATGATAAGTATATGTAATTAAGATTGTAAGAAAATCACCATTTAACAACCTCTTGAAAAATGAAAATTGTTGAGATTGTATTTATCGCCACGAGAAAATAGAGTTATGACACGAAGTGGGAGTAAAGTGCTTCGCATAATGGCGAAAAGACATTTTTTTCAATTTAAGATTTTATCAGACATAATATTATATTTTTAACGTTTACAGAGATTTTTCCGACTATTCTTTGAGTTGAAAGTATGAAATAAAATGAAAATCCACTATAGCCACCACAGTCATTATAGAAAAAGAACACTGTCATTTCCGTTGAAAATATTGTAATCGTTTTGTCGAGTTTCTAAAATACCGACTACCTACCTATATAGAGATAATACAATATTGTATATTGTACCTTAGAGCATATTATTATCAGCAAGTATTCGGGCATTCGTGCGTCTGCATAATTGTATATCATTTAAATCTTTTTAATAAATTTAACATAAACTTTGTGATGAAATCAAATATTGTTCTATACAGTTTTAATTAATTTAATTAGCATGACCAAAATATACCAATTAATACTACAGAGAATAAAACGTCCGAATATTATAAACATTTTTTTTACATTTTATTGTTTACTTCGATACAAACAATGATTTCTAGAATATAATATATGAGTATTTTTTTTACAGAATTTGTTTTATTTAAATATATGTGCACATTTTTCTTGATATATACTGATAAGATTATTATTTTAACATTGTTAACAATACAATACAATTATAAAGTCTATATCAGGGGTCTTGAACTCGTGGATCTAGGTCCACAGCATCGTCATATTTTGAGATGCAAAATTTTAAGTACACTTTTTATCATTTAATACATGTTTTTACTATGAATACAGCCCGCAAGTTTTTTAAAAAAATAATAAGTTGGTCGTCGCCTAAAGTGGTTGAACACCCCTATGGGGGGTATATTATGGGGTATACATGTGTGAGTAAAACCAAATCTGAAGTACCTAAGCAATTATTATGTTCATTGATATACGATTTGATTTACAGTATACCCACAATCGAAATCGATCAGAGAAAAAGAAGTCGCATTAAATGCATTTGACTGCAGTTGTAAAAAAAGTCCATTAAATATAGTGCATCCGGCGGCACACCATTAAACTGTTAAATCAATTAAATTATTTAATAACTATATAATATTATACTGTGCATTGTTTTACAATCGTCAAGTTGTTCATTGTTTTCCTGAAATTTTCAGGTGAACTCGTGAAAACATTAAACCGTTTACGTTATACTATCTTGAACACAGTTATATTTCAAAATGTATAGGTGAAGCAGTCCGTCCTTACTCCATATTATTCGAATGGTAATAATATTATCATCATGGTCGCAACACACTGACACAATATTTTTATTATCTATTATTTTTTCGAACGTCAAGAATTTTTGAAATTGCATTTTCGAGGATGATATTATTATTATTCTGCATAATGAACAAAATGTTCGTTTTAAGGACTATGTGCAGTGCGCCGGTAATATGGTATTACGTTATTATTATTATAACATACGCCTGCGCATGTAAATCACTGCTGCAGAATAAAGAACGCAACGATTCGTGTGGTTCGATAAGGCCACTGAACACACGCGTCGTGATAAAATTAACCGCATCCTTTTTTTTTTCGCGATCCATTATACATAATAATATAACAACAGTATATTCATATATATATATATATATGTATAATAATAATATATTATAATATAATATGTGGTCCCTACTCCCCACCCCCGTCAATATATTACAAGTCCAAAAAAATAATTTCCGAGAGTAAGCAATTATACATAGGTACCTAGTTGTACACATTTTGAAATGTACCTAAAATTTTTTTTCGACTGGGTGTTTTGGCTAAGTGTATTGAACATTTACCATGCGCGGTTAACCGTCAACGCAGTATATAGAACCAGTATTGCACAGTGCACACGTTAGCTAAGGATCATAATGTGTAAGTATTGCGGCGACGAGTCCTCGCGAGTCACGACTTAGGTCAAAAACAAATTGATCTAGAGTCCGGGCTCTAGTATGAAATGGATTAAAAATGTGTAAACATAATATTTTCCTAACGAAAAAACGTTGTTTAAAAATATCGATTGCTGTAGCGATAATAATAATATAATAATTACCTATATTGATAATATTGTCTGTAGTGTCTATTCTTCACATGCTCTATAATAGTCTGTACAAAATATTTATTTAAAAGTAAAATCGTGTATAATTTAATCATATAAATTGTATTTGAAATAAAAGCAAGATCAATCAAATATAATGAAATTAGTGATAAAAAAAACGCCCTGGTTTGAATTTAATTATCGATTATTTCGACTTTTGAGTAAAAAACTATGAAATAAAAAAAACATGAATGTTAGGTAGTATCTCGTTTTGTATGTTACACTCTTACAGTATAAAAGTCGTTTCATTTTTTAATCTCTAGACACCCTTTCTAAATACGCTACCGCAGTAAATACTGAAATACTATACCTATAGTATGTATTCACATAGAAATAATGAGACAGGATATTGGACAACAATAATTTAATGTTAGGTAGATAATAATAATATTATGTAGATCGTCGATGGTTAACCCGGGGGGTGTGGCTTACAATGTCACGATAATATATTATAACATTCTAGTTTTTCGTTTATTATACATGTATACAGATACTGAATATATATTATATAATAATGTTATGCGTTATTACGACGTCGGCGGTGATGATGATGATGATGATGATGACTATAATAATAATAATAATAACATAATATTAAAATAATATTATATCGTCTTACAGGGAAAACGCGCGCGGATAATATAGCGACCTCGGTTGCCCGTCCAAAACGGGGAAGACCGGAATGCTGTAGCTTCTGTACAGGGTAGAGACTTGCGCGGCCTCGGATCGCGTCGCGTCCGATTAATTAAAAACGCTTTCGATCGCACGACCGAAAAAAAAACAAAATATTATATTATTATAATAATAATAATAATATAGTATAACACATTATTGCGCACGCAGACCTCGTCGGCATTTGTTTTGACACGTCGTCTCATTACGCTAAACTATAATAATATTTTACGCTCGCGTTGCGTTTAATAACATACTCATCATTTCCGTAAGTGTATGTGTGCATATGAGGAAGACGTGCGCCATAACCGCCGCCGGGTAATTATTATTTAAACGACAGTGTATTTTATTTTATTGTAATTTTATTTATCTATAATATTATCGTTTCGTGTGTCTACCTACTGTCTACATCACTGGTACATCGACGACGGTGCAAATGATATTATGTATACCTATAAAATATACATCAGGTGACTCGCTTTTCTCGTGTCGTGCAGCGTTCGGGCTGTTTTAATTATTAACTATTCTGATTAACACATAATAATAATAACAATATGCGCGATTTATAATATTATGTATTGTTTTGTGTCGCAGCCAATGCCTATATTTATATGAGAATGAAGACTTTTATTTGAACGTATACTAAGTATACCCATTTGTTAATATAAAAATAAAAACAATTTTCCACAAAAGAATATTCAAACGAAGATGATAGTAATATGGACTAATAGATAAATCTGAAACTTGTCGATATATTAGAGCTACGGGCAACCGTAACTATTTGAGACTTTTACAAAGTCGTATAAACTTTTTTAAAACGAGTTAAAATATTGATACAATAGTACAAAAGTAATATAAAACATTATTACGATTCAAAAATATTCGTAAAGTCGCATAACTCACTTTAAAACTGAATGTCGGGAAAAAAAACCAATGATAGAAATCAAAATAAAATGTCCCCATAACTTTAAACCTAACAACAGGTAAATTCACCACAATAATGAAAGAAACAAAACTTTAAAATATGTGTTCTACTAAACAAAAATTGTCCATTTCGTGTATTTTTAAGATAGAGATATCAAATTGGTTTAAACAGGTCTCCCCCTTCTTGAGTGGATCGCAGTCTTCAGTTATGTACGCTGTTATAGGAATAATAACTAGGACGGGTCCTTTTTTCAACAAACTACGATCGATCGAAGGATTCTGGAAACAAAATATCTCAATTCGCAATAAAGTCCACACTATATTGAGATTTCCTTTCCTGTGTTTTCGATTTTATCCACGCCAAAGCACCATTAAAATTGGATGAATTCCGGATTATTGTGATGTAAGAATAGAAAGATATTGTTATCGCAGCACCGTTTGAAATATTTATATATACGTATGTCGTATATAGTATACATGTATATAAAATATTGCACGTACCTATGCGATTATTATTAATAACAATAATAATCACGCGTGCAATAATTTATTATAGACAGAGGCGGCAAATCTCCGCTTTCGATCCCCCTAAGTATACGATTACTATGATAGTGGTGCGCATACCTCTATATATACGCATACCTCTATATATACGCATACCTCTATATTATAAAACCGTGACCGAAACTGTGTCAAGTCCACGACCTCGTCACGTGCACCAATCCCATACGTGTAAGAATCACGTTGTACGTCCGTGGTAAAGGTACGTATTGCAGGGCGCCCTGCACGAAATCCGCCCGCGAGATCACTCATATTGTCGTGTCGCAGTTGTATAGATGTGTCGGAAAATTTTCGTTTACACAATAACGTCATTATACTATTGGTCTTATTGAAAAATATGTAATTTCACGTCTGATATTCGTTGATCGAGAGTTAATCGAATTTTTCACGGATTATACTCTATAAAATGTTGATCTCTACAATTGTTGTTATTGAAAGGTTCAAACGAAGATCTCTATTGTTGGACACATGATATGTTCCTATGTATACCGTAGGTACGTATTAGGATATCTTACACATTTACCTATATGACAATGACATATTATCATAATATTAATGACTAAAGTATAGACAATACGATTATATTTGTAATTATATTATCATAGTTCAGTTGTCCTATTTATGCGATGTCCACGATATTTCCAATATATTTTTAAAAAAATATAGCATCCAGAGCTTAAGCACATATACAATACCTGTTTGTAATTACAAGCAAAACACAGCCTTTGTAAAAAAAATAACTCTAAAATAAATATAAAATTAGTACTTTTTTGGTTCGCCTGATGAGTAATTATCTTTTTAATTATTTTGGCCATGCACAAAACGATCAATAATACAATACAGCAAATATTTTTTGAGCAGTAATTATTCTTGATTTAATAGAGATTAACTCGATGAAGATTTATTTCTAATATGAAGAGTATGCACTTTAGGTAGGCCGCAGTAAAGTGGTTTTTGTATAAGCCTCTTAGGTATGTTTTATGAGTAGTGTACTAGTGTATCACATATAATATATACATTTGATCTCAATTATTCATAACATTCCGAGTATTATAATATTGAGGATGTTTTAGATACTTAAAAAAAAAAGTAAAAAATATACACTTTGAATTGAATAATTAATAATATAGTATACTTATAGAGTTAAACTTCTTTAAAACCAGTGCTATATTTTAATTGGAGTGTTAGACCTAGAGAACTATGTAGTTTTTATCGCTACACTTTAAAATCCAAGCATATATAGAATAAGACGTCTGCCGTATAACATAATATTATAATATACCATGAAAAATAAACATGATAATCTCAATATTATTGAGATTATCCATCAAACTTAAAATATATTTTATAAATCAGCTATAATATTTTTTTCAAATCTCAAACATAAATTATTGTCAACTTCAGAACGTAAATATTTATATTATACAACGACAAATAGTACCTATACTATCAACACACATACTATATATTATTCAATGTTATATTTTCTATTTTTTACTATTCGATTTTTACTTTCTTTCAGAATACATAAAATATCAATAGCTCGTTTTGACTCAAGCAATTCACCTGCAGATAACGGGTGTGTCGCTATGTTTTTTTTTGCTTTGCTGGGACACTAGTACTTAACGTTCATCGTGAAATACGTGTCTTTTTTTATTTATTTGGGTTTAATGTATAATTCCCAACAGCAGACTAAACGGACTATCTTTTACACGGGTAATCAATTCACGATTATCACAATATAATATTATATAATTAGTTTGAGAAAAGTCAACACCGTCCCAAGATAAATAGATTCAAAAAAGTCGTAAACCTTTAATATTATAAGACGTATTTCATAGTGTTGGGATAACGTCAGCCTCGAGAACACACACGAAATAATAATAATGAATGTCGTTTGATCGTTTACATTCGTTAAGCGTTTTTCGGATGTTTTACATAAACACACCCTATGTAAACTGCGTGTCGTACAACATCGATACCTGCAATACCTTGCTATACGTACAAATTATAATAATAATATTTTCGCATCGACTTACCGGATTTCTCCGTGAGCAGAGTGACGTCATGTGCAACGACTTGCGCCCACTGCATAACGGCTAGCGTGAATCGTATGTCAGGCACGTTCCTCTCCGGGAACAGCGTCGTACGGATCAGCCTAGCACTGGGAAGTACCCGTCCGAATGAGGTCAATCTCGGTCTGCTCTCACCTAAAGCAAACACACAACGGTTGTAGAAATTATTATTGTAATTACCTACATTAGGCGTATATACGGATGCATACGCCCGAGTTGTGTTTACATCGTTCATTACAAGGGGGCGAGTTTATATAGTATATAGTTATTAGTTTCGACTGCAGAACCCGTAATGTGGACTGGGTAATAAAAGGCACGCGTCCAATACACGCATTATTATAAATTATTGGTAGTCGATTATTTGTTATTACAGACACCTGTAACTATGCAATTGAAATAATAAAATTCTGTTTTTAATCCTAATAATATAATGTCAATACACTTGACCCGGAATGACGTACGGTTTAACGATTCACGATATAATAATATAAGTTTCGACCGTATTATTGGTTATATTATTATACGTATTTATCAAACACATTAACTGTTTCCGGGCTTCCGGATATAATAAACAAAACCAAAAGTTTCGACTAAGGTCCGGCATATTTTGGACCTATAGGATACCGGTTTCGAAAAGAAAGTACTTACAAATGTTTTCTGCATATTATGAGCCTATATGTGAAAACACGAATGAATAGTCATCGGCGCCAAGTGCATTGGATTTCAGGATGTCCTGAGGCGATTATAAAGCTAAAACGAAACTAGTTTCGAAGTCACAATTTCTTCATTAAATTACGTCAAATTTAGTCGCCTTCGACATAATAGTATTCCATAATTCGTTACGCTGGTCAAAACCATAATATTTGGCTAATTAATAATTAATTGGAGTGATTATAAATAACATAATATAGCATATATAACGTCATTTCTAAAATTAATATAATAATTATAGACACGTTATCATAATAATGATTACATTGTAATAGCTTCTAATTTTGTTTATGAATATTGGAACTCTGCGATGTACAATATTGTAGAAAAGTGTTATCGAGTTTATATGAGATTCACATACAAAATTCTAAAGTTGGACGAAAATAAATTTGATACCCCCAAAGTCTGTCAATGTCTGTACTTTTCGAATATTCTGTAGTAGCACGTAACGTACCTACCTATATATTATAATAATAAATTATATAAATTCTGTGTGTTCAAATAACTATTCGAACGAAGGAAGTAACCATGGTTACACGTCCATTCAACGAAGATCCTGACGTGACGTATTATACTACCTACGTTGAAAAAGCCTCGAGGACTCGTTAATTACCGAGACGGTGAAATAGGTATGGAAGAGAATATAAAAGCTTAAAGATTTTATAGTGAAATATATTATGTACGTACGAGTATAGCATATAATGTTATATACCTACCTACACCCGCGTAGTCTATATAATAATATGTAATACGTTTTATACATTTCACAACATAATGTCAGTTGTACCTTGTACGCACTAAGTGTAAATCAAATAGGTAGGTAATCTTTATTTCATATTTGTCATTTCGGATTTGTAAAAATAGAAAATTCACTGGACATATATAATGATATCGCGAGTCTTGCTTTTGCAGTAACATACAAAAAATTAAATTTTAACGATCAAGAGGTTCACCTTGTTTCCATCGAACTAAACCGTACGACGACAATAATAAACGGTAATAACATAACGTATTTGAAATGATTTTTTGACGCGCAGTAATCGCTAAATGAACACCTTATATTGAAATACCGTTTTAAAGTAATTACAGCGCACTATTTACCAGTGTATCGATTTATATTTTTGATATAGTTACATATAGGTAATTACATAAGTACATAACCTTGGCGAAACCGATTCGGTCTATAATTATTTATAGGTACATGAAAATAAGAGCAGACCCGTTTCAGATCTATATAAATATTGTCTAAAACGTGTTTTATAATTAATAGGTACATAATATTATAGTAGTTATGTCATCTAAATGTTCGAACGTACATCTATATTATTATGTATATGCAGTACGTACCGTTACCGACTGGTAGCTTATACCACGAAAAGTTGTGAATTTAAAATTGGTTTGATTACCGTTTAATATAATATAATATGTAAGAAGTGAAACAAGAGCCATTATAGTAGAAAGTTAATTAAATAAAATGGTTTTAAAGGTAAAATATATAGAAGCTGAAAAATAATGACTGTTGATTCTGAATTTGTATCAATTTAAATCGAAAAAGAACATTTGGGTGTAGTCGATTGATGTTAAAAGTGTGATAGGTGGTTAAGTATTCAGTACAATGAGTATAGGCGTACCATATCACGACTATACGCGTAACAATTAATTTATTATGACAAAATATTATTATTATCATTGTATCATTGTCGTGTCATATCAATAGTATAGTCTGTGACGGGACGTATAACGCGTCTACTTACCGTCTTGGTAAGCGGCTGGTAACAGTCGGACCAACGCAGTGTTGACCGAGCCCCATCCGGGTTGCTGTAAGTTGTTGCAACTGCCGTCGAAGCTCCTGTACCGAGCTCGAGGGTTGCAAGGTATGCTGGTCAGGCAGACGTCGGCCACGTTTTGCTGGGCCACGCTCTGGGCGCCAGTGACCATCGTGCCACCGGCGGTGGCGGCGGCGGCTGGAGAGTCGGCTGTACCTGCGGAAAACACGAAAATCATGACGAAACAGACGTACAGATGGGTCGCGCGAACACTGCAGTTGTGCAGCGGGCACGGCAATGTCATAGCAGTTGTATTATTAGGTATTTGATTTTTTTTTGTTTTTCGTTTCGTCTGAAACACGCGGTGCTCGGTGAAACGGCACCGTGCGTCGGATTAGGCACGAGGATGGACGGTATAATCAAAAGTCGATTAAACTGCAACAGTTTCACGATGAGTGACCTTGTGCCGAATCATATTATTTTATTATTTATCTATTTTTTTTTCTCCGACGTGTTGAGGTGGAAATTTTGGCGGATACGCAGAACATTGCTAAAAAATTATCTAATCCGAATACATTATTGACTGCCATTGCGAGTATTAACTCGGATTCGGCAATTATTGGAAATGAGACAAGTGCTGCGCCCAATTAAAATCCCCCATAATAATTCCCCCCCATTAATCCCCCCTATAACAATCTATAAATGTTGCGATATGATAAATTACAAGATGTGTGAGAGTATCGATGCAGTCTGTCGCGTATACATTTTACCACCGTAGTTTTCATTTTTACTCTCTTATTTTCTCAGGTATTACGAACAATATCATCGTGTTTAAGATTTTACTTACTTATCGAAACATTTCATTAAATATTAATCAGTAACGGATTTAATTCAACTAGAAGTGATAGATAAAATATGTGCTTTATTGATGTGTATTGGATATCAAATAATTGCATTAAGCTTAATGTTATAGTACTAGGATATTAGGACACTAGGTAATAAGAAGTAATAATAGGTTATAGGTAATAGTTTTAAATACCACATAATATTAATACACGGAGACTTGTCTAAAATGTGGGTACAGAGCAAAGGCAATTTAAAGGATGGATACTCGAGGATCTATACCACTTGAAAGTTTAAATTTGTGGTTATTTATCTGACCTTATACTTATAAGAACTACTACTGTAAAATGTATTAATACTGAATTTAAATTGAAAATGAAGGAATTTGAATAAAATGATCATTGGTAAGCTTATAAATATCAAATCCTTGAAATATCTTTCTTGTAACAGTAAATAATATTTTTTAAATTGAGATGAAATATATAATATTAGTAATGAAAAAACAATTACCACTGAAAAATACCGTGCTTGTAGGTATAATCAATTTAATAACACATTAAGTGTAAATAGGCACGAATAAAACAATGGTAATATTATGTATAATATAAGACATTAAGACAATTTCTAGTTTTTCTTTTGGATTTAAAAAAATAATAATAAGTGACCTACGTACATTATACGAAAAAATAACGTAACCTATACAGAGTTGTGCGTGCTTTTCAATAATTTATAATATGTTTTTATTATTTTTAAACTTGCAGAAAATATGTTATTTGTATTTAAATTAAATTGTATAAGGTACCTACATGTAAATTAACCACTTAATAATAAGTTAATTTTCCGTGACAATTAATATGTTAAATAGTCCGCTATCTAGCGGTAAGCAGAAGCAATCGTGATTGTAAAATTATAAGAACTGTTTCTGTTTAAACATAAAATATTTAATAATGCACCTAATTTAAAATATTTTCAAGAAATTCTGATTAATTGGAATAAACATTATTTTATGAATGCATTTCATTTGGAAATAATGAGCCAACACTTATGGTAATTAACTTTTAACTAATAGGCAACTATTTTTATACATACAATTAATATAAAATATTAAAATGTATTAACACTATATAATTTGATAATTTTCGTACAACATGCCTTTAAAATGTAAAGTTTCATATAATTCGAACGCGTTTTTATACATTTTAGCTACCCCTAAATTATGACGGATTTTCGTGACAGTAATTTAGAATATCATGTTTTTGCAGTTAATTTGAACCACATTAATATTATTGATCGGTTAGGGCAGATACTTCAATTCTAGTCACTGGTAGAGATACATAGATGGAAAGCTACAAGACACCCTCGGAAATTTGCCTGCACTGCCCGATAGATCGTCAGCAGAAAAATCCAAAATCAAATCATCGCACTCGTTGTTTGAGTGAACAACTTGGCGTAGGGGGACATAGGTCTTATTTAATGTCTAGGGTAGCGGACCAAGGTCGGTCCGAGAAGAGACTATTGGTCCCAACGGTTTTTCGTTAACCTGAATAATTGTATGATATGTAAGGGGGCTTAAGGTTGGGCCTCCTCGTCTGTCGCCTTCGGGTTCAACCAGTGTTCACAAATTGTGCACCCTAACAGGGCCTTGATAGTCTATGCATACACATTACACACTATAGACTATAGTAGTATATGTAGTACATGCTAAGAAAAGTAGTCTCGGGCACTTTCAGGGTTATCTAACGTTGTACATATTATTAATTAACGATGCTACTTGGGGATCAAGCAATGTGCAAACAGTTCGGTCCCCTTGTAGTGGATATGCTACAAGGAAAAAAAAGGGGCCTCGGGTCTCGTGTGGATGTGAAGTGTCCAACTTTGGGTTCCTCGAACCTGCAGTAGTTTTTTTTCCACCTGGAATCGCCGTACCGATTTTAGTTAATACCTATTATAGGTATTAATATGTTGATGGGATTAAAAAATCATTTAAAACAACCACCAGGACGAATTGTTGAGAACCATTTTCACATTGTCCTTGACGAAGATCGTGAAACGGGACACTCCGTCGCAATCGATGAGCGAAAAAAACATATTTAGTGGGTGCCGACAATAAGTAATTTTTGTCGTGCGTGGCGCACCTTTGAACTGTTTGAAAACCTGATAACGATCACGCGAGTCACTATCGTCGTCGTCGTATATTATAATAACTTGTACGGGAAAACAGTTCAAGTGAAAGTTCTGCACGGCGGCGACGGTGGCGTAAAGGTCGTTTGGCGTGATAGAAGAAAGAGCAAAGCACGTCAAAACAGCAGACCGAAATGGACAAGCGAAAATAATATCTACGTAGTTAGTACACGAATTTTGCGACGTATTACGATACATCATAATAATTGTTTTGCAAGGACCTGCACGGTGTGAAATACGAACTTACATTATATTCAAGACCAGATTAAATATGGCCCGGGAAGGGGGGGGGGGGTGGCACGGTCACGAGGTCCATTGATTTTAGGGGCCCATCTTTATCCAAAAAAATTTTTTTTAATGTTTTCTAAACAGTTTTCAAAAAAATTAAATTATTTTAGTAGGTTTAATTTTATTCCACGAAAAATAACTATTACTAAATGATAATAATTATTAAATTGATATTCTAATAATTGATTACAATATTATGATGATTGATGAAGTTTATAAGATGGGAGTTGTGATGTGCGTGTCTACATTTTATTCGCGTAGATGATAGTCTTTACTATCTATATTATGATTGTACGCGTGGTAATAATTATTGATATTAGGTATTTTTAATCTATTCATGGGAAGTATGCGAAAATTGCATAATATTATTTTCCACATACACCCTGTATACCTCGTGTAATGTACGCCGCGATACGCTGTATGCGCGGCACCTGAAAAGTCGACGTCGTTGGCGTGCCAGCCGGTAAAAAACAAGCGAACTGTGAGACGAAGGAAACTCGGTGAGGCCATCTATTGTTCGAGACGCGGACACACGCGTGACCTCGAGGTACCATCATCATCATCATCGTCGTCGTCGTCCAAACACACAATACAATAACATCCGGACATCGGAAAAACGTTTCCGATTCGTGAAATCGAAAGCGGACCGGTAGAAGAATAATACATAATATTTTAATACGATATTCAATTAATATTGTCGAGTTGATAAGTCGCACGCCGTACTAACAATGACCGCCACCGACGTTTCGTCCCGTGCTCAGATCGTTCGTCGAACACGATAATATTATTTATTAGCGACCGACTTGCTATCCGCATACAGGGTGCACTGGTCGTCCTTTTACAGTTAGGATACTATTGTTTTGATGGTATTATACAATATTATTTTTTATGTCTCGCTACCGGACCGTCGTGCAATGCTTGATCGGTGTGATATAGTGGCGGTAGGGGACTATAACGACATTTGCAGCTTACGTTTGCGGACGGGTGCTATACTCTTTTTCAAATGAGAACGCACCGGGTCGCGCATCGTTATCAGAGGCGGAACCACAAGCCCCTCCCACAAAATTAGTAATTAATTTCTGATTAGTCGCCAATGATCGGCTACTTTCGACGCCGCCGGGCATACAGAATGTTAAATTATTATTATAATTATTATTATACAAGGTGGCACCACCTACGACAGCTGAAACTGTCGGGAGTGGGGAGGCCATGCGCGCGTTTCGACCGGTTTTCGTCCGCCGCCCGGTGCGTTCTCATTTGAAAAAGAGTATAGATGGATGCAGTGGTGGAGTGGTAGTGATGTAAGTGGTTTTGTGCGGATATATTAATATGTTATAATATTATAGAGGGGGAAAAAATCGTAATTCGTCAATAAATCAATAATTTGTATGATTCTATGATTCTGATTGCATTATATGTTATCGAATCGTAGACCGTGTGGTATCTGTGAAGTGGTCGCCGCAGCAACCTTTCCGCGGTCGGTCGATGGAAGATAATATAATATTATAATAAATCGTTGTACGAGACGTGCCCGAAAAATAATTCATGTCCGTCTCCGGTGAAATTCGACCGGACGGATATCGTCGGCATATTATCGTCACGGCCTACACAAAGAGATTTCGGTGGTCGCCGGTAGTGTTATCGAAAAGAATATAATTATTGTGATCCCCCCCCCCGTAAACGCTTTGTATAATATAATATAAAACCTATACTACCTATACCTACATAATAATATAGTGGCAGCTCATGTTTTAGTTTCGATTTTCAATGAAAGTGATACTTTGCGATAAATTGAGGTTTCGAGATTTTCTTTTTCGTTGAACAAATGCAAAAATTACAAATAAAAGGTATAAGTATAATAATAATATTATACTTAACATTCGTATAAACGTTTACAATGATTCATAATAGCACTGTATGCATATATACATACGGTTCGTTTCGTATGATTGACTGAAATTCATTAATCACAACTGTTACAGTTACTTACTTAATAACCACTATAGTCTTATAATAGAACAATATAGATTATATATTATTACGTCGGAATGTTCAATAGTCATTGATATTTCGTTCAAATTTCTCTACTAGAAATTAATAACAATTTCACTATTATTATTTCTCCTTACAGTCCCATTGTGACTGCCACGAAAATTAATAAGAATTTTTGCAATTGCATTTTAGAGCATAATAATATTCGCACTAAATGCTTAGCACACTTAAAAATAATATCTTGTCAATAATATAGACAAAACTAAAGATTAGAAAATAATTTATGCTCTCATTGAATAAAAAAAATTGGCAAAATTTCGAATTATAACTATTACATAATGGTAATTTGAAATTATTATAAAATATGAATCGTATAATATGTAATATTATATGGGTATTGTATACGCGTTAAGGTACCTACGACTTACCACAAAATATTGATGTATCAATGTTGGTTATGTGTTAAAATGTTTAAAACTAAAATCATTAATAAACTTCAATCTATGAATATGAAACATATCATTTCTCGTTCAACGAATAGCAGCTATATCTTCGACACGAAGGTCGGGTAATTAAATTTGTTTGGTTCGTTGCTTACGAGCTAGGAAGTATGAAAATATGATCAGGTGTGTTAATATATCTCGAGTTAGATCACCGGATGAGTCTTTAAGAAGAAAAAAACTACCAAAACGAAGGTTCTACATCAGATTTTACGTCGCTCATTTCATAATACTATAGCACCTAGATAATATTCTAATTTACTTTCTCGATTTAAAATTTGTATAATGCATCCGTGCGCTAAACGATTAATAAATTACGGAAATAAATAACTACCTAGGTAGTCTATAGCTATAGAACATTTAGGACCACGATTTTTTTTATTTTATAACTTAGGTATGTCCTCCAAATAACTATGCTTGAGGATCCATTAATGAACCAGTCGTGGGTATTTGAGTGTTTACATTATTCGATTCTATTCGAACGTACGCTAAAGTCGCATACACAACGATTTGCATAATAATAATTAGTTGATTAGTCGCTTCAAAAATCGTCTGTATTATTTATCACCGTGCAGATAATTTGCCTGCATAAATCTCAAATTTTCAATCCAATATAGCTGCAGGTATGTTAAGGTTACATTATTTAGTCTTATTATAATACTATATACCTGTCTCAAAAATTAAGAGGTGCACCTATCATACTATGCGTTAGAGTTATGGTATTTCAATAATATTAGATGCTTCAGACTTCACGATTCATACATCCTGAATTCCTGACAAATTTACCATAAAACAAGATAATAATATACAAGTAGGTACTTAGAATAATGACCTCAACTTCGTGATGACATTGATCATACAATTAATAATGCATATAGAAATCGATAATTGTCGATGGGGCTTCAAAGTGCGTATTATAAAGGAAATTTTTAGTAATTGCCTGATATTGTTTGTTATAATAAAACTAAGCCCAAACAATATTTAAAAAAAAATTATTATTAAGTAATGTTTATTTTTGATAATATTTTATTTTGTATGAAATTTAAACTGTTTGTCTTAACTGCAATTAGATATAATATAGTAATGTGTTTCCCGAATGTCTCGTTTTATTGTTTGACACTCCTATAAGTTTGAATAGAAGAATCTTAAAAGTTACGTATTTCTCTGATTTTTAATTTAATTTTCTATTTAAACTTTCCAACTTAAGTCAATGATGAATTTAAACTAACGGCAGCTGGTCGTTTTTGGGCATTCTTATACAAGTTATTAGGTCCATAAAAAAAAAAAAAACAGGTAAACACATGTGCACGTCCTGTTCCTTATAGGATGTTGTTATTCTTCTTTTTTTTTTAGCGAAGATGACTAATATTATACTATTAATCTACACTCGTATAATAGACGTATAATACATTTCATAACTTTCAAAGATTAAATGTTATAACAATTTACGGTACAATGCGGTTCCGTGGTCGGAATAATCTTCAGACCGCAAATAAACAATAGGAACCCGGAACAATTATTCAACCCGAATGGAAAAAATAAGCTACGAACGCCTAATAATATCACTCATCATTTAATTGCGCCGTTCATATAATTAATACTATGGACTCGTTTATATTTTTCTCAACTTACCGATCCTTGAATTCCACGGCAAAAAATCTATGAAACTCTGCCTCCTGGTCCGGCCGTTCGTGTCGGTCTGGAACAACAATAATAAAACAAAATCAATCTATGTAAAATCTACAGTGTACCTATGTTATTAATATCTATATTGGTACAGATGAAACGTATCTTATATTATAGATAATTTAATACGGATCACGGTCTGGTCGTGTGCGTGCACTTTCGCTGTCCGTTTCGATTTGAAATGCAAATAAGGCGACGGCGACATAATAATATTGTTATGACGTAATGCGTACAGCTATGTATGACTTCTACGCATTGACCACAACGACTTATATAGACGCTTGTAAGTTACAACACGACCACGAGAGCTATTTTGGAACTTTGGGGTGGCGAGGGAGGGGGTACAAGTGAGCACACACGAAGCGCTTATCCGGAAACCGCATTGAATGAACCATCCAAAACTTTTAAAAACGGTTTTTATTTTTTTACAAATTTTAATTCCTACTTCTCGATCGCGTCACGTCATATGCGGTGACGTATTTCGATATAAATTCTCATAAAATCATTAGCGCCTCTAAAGGGAGTTGTATGTCTATCATCACGGCAGTGCAGTGTCACGACAGCGAGGGTATCATCAGCTGGTCTACGACACTGTGTATTAGGTATCGTGGAATACGTGGACGTACATTTTTAGACAATATAGCCAATGCAGGACATTTGGATGAGGCGATGGGTGGATGAGTGATGTTGTGGCTAAAACTAAACATTTACCATTTCCTGTCGTATGCCAGAGCACAAATATTGAGTGGGCACATTATATTATTAGCTGGGAGGCGTATAGTTAAAAAGGAGAAAACGAAATTAGAATAGGATTATACTATAATATTATAATGAAAGACAACAACATATTATCGTCATATTATTATATATTTATTTATTATGAGCAACTCAATGATATATGTTTACTGTGACCCATAGGTACGCAACTATTGTACGAGGATAAAATATGACTGTAAAATCCAACAGTGTAGTATAACGGCATACGCCTGTACCTAAATAGTATTGTATTTTATAATCGAGAGAAATCGGCGGAGAAGTGCTAACGTTCGTATAAAGTTAAACCTTAAGTGTAAACCTCTTAGACTCGCTATATAGCGTCATAAATATCATCATGTACGTTATACACTATTGTTGTGACCAACGACGTTTATTGTCTTATTCTCACTCTTATGTAATGCTGATGACCGTTTAGGACGTGATGTCTTACCGACGTGTCTTGCATATTATTTTTTATTAAACCCATTACCAAATATCGATAATAATAAAATTAACGATCCGTTGGACATAATATTTCTGATTAATATTTTTTTTCCACGTTTTTCTAATAATTATTGTATATTTTGATTGTTCGTAGGTAATGAAATTCTTTAATCACATAAAATATTTTTTGATTCATGGTAATATTTTAAATCCAATACTTATGGTATTGGTACTCGATATATTATTTCGTATGTAACACACGTATTTGAAATGTATTGATGACTGTTTACTATTTCGTAATTTATTATGATTTAATGTGAAATTGTATAGGTACGGAAGAAAAACCACACGAGAAAACGTTGAGTGTAAAGTATTATTAAACCGCCTGCCTGATACGAGTTCAAAATTTCTCTTACTGAAATTGGCATTTGCGAAGCACCAAATACGATTGGTCTAGAATATCAAATAGCTATAAATTATGTGAACTTATTTTTAAATAATAAACATAAATCTAGTACCTATCCCCATTAACTTTTGATTGAATTAATTTTAATAAACGGTTTATTGTTTATACTTTATATAATATTTAAACAATTTCAGCTAAGTACGTTTATTCATATAAATACTGAAAATTGTATAACTAATTGGAATATTATTTTTTTTTTTAAACTATAATTTGTATTGTCTAATACAATAGCCACTAGCTCAACTCAAGGGTGTTCGTGACTAGAAGATTTTAAAAACCGATTACTTTTTTCATAAACTGTGTAGGTACTAGATCGAAATTGAATTTAATAAATCGTGTGAAATAAATTAATAAAGAATTGTAAATACTAAGTATGCAGACAGTGCGATGAAACAATAATTGATGACTATTTCAGATTATAATATGATATCGCATAGGACTATAACAATCGTGCATTATACGTTTTAATTTAGGTTACCAGCTATTCTTAACATCATAAGCAAATTATCTACAAATCTAATAAAAGTGTTTGAATACTATTATTGTTTTATCGTGCGTATAGGTACCTGCGAGAATAAGAAATTTAGCGTCAGTTTGAAAATCGTAACACTTTCCCGGATATTTAAATCGTATGCGAAACATACAGTAGGTATGTCCTATGTATAAACAGTTTTCATTCTCGTTCAATTTTCATTTTTAAACTATTTTACGATCACGTTATTACGTTTATCATCGGAGAAATCGCAATGGTAAATTTACGTTTTAAAATTTTAGTACTGCAATGCAAATTATTATAAACATGCAATTCAATGATGTTTATATATATACAACACACACGTACACTATAAACGTATTAGTGCCGGAGCCACGTACCTGCAGCAGCAATACATACGTGATGTGCAGTTCACTACTGAATCCAATGCAGTAAAATAAAATGTTAAAGTAAAATTTTTTTTTCTATCACGGAAACGGTTTTATTTTTCAATGAAAGGTTACTACCTTATATATACAATATAAATAAACACTATTATGATGAGTATATACCTGTTAAGTACCTGTTTTCTTGATAGTGCCGTTCGCCGTACGCGGTACATAATATAATGATAAATAATATTATAACACGTGTCCGTGAAGTTGGGCCTCCCAAGACATCAAGTCGATTCCAAATAGTGGCGAATAAGTATCGAAAAAGTCGCAAAATATTTTCACCGATTTGGAGCCGATTTGACAACTTGAGGATTTACGTGAAGTCTACACACTCCTCCGGTTTAGGCATATTAAAGCTCGAATTGCAGAGAAAATATTAAGTTGGAAATTATTATAAAACTTTGTTTGCATATAATATTTGTAAATGGAAGAAAGTTGAAAAATGTTGGCACTGCAGGGCTGTGATCATCTCGAAAATTTTTTTTCAGGTGGAGGATGGGGTCAATTTCATGGACGTAATTAATAACGATGGAAAAAATATAATATGATAAAAATATATTTGAAATGTATAATATATTGTGTATTATATTATACATAATATGAGTAGGTACTTATATACATGTCGCGTGTGTAACTGCGGGTAGCCACTATCCTGATGGGCACAAGTACAGCTTTATACATAATATAATAATATGATAAACTGCCATAATAATAATAATATGTATTGACGATATCTAAAAACGGTCGACGGACGATGGGGTTCGCGCGGGACTATATATACAACGCGCGCTCGTTACAATAATATGCAGCAATTACGTGCGTTTAATATTATAATATGTACACCTAATTATTGCCATTATAATAATTTGTACCGTTTTAATATTATCATATTATCATTATATATTTTTTTTTTATCACGGGTGCCCGGTGAAACGTCGGAGCCAGATCGATCGCTCTCGCGGGGGAATCTCTGCTGCAGCGGTCGTCGGCGAGCCGCAATGTCAAGATCGCATATATGCACACGCGTACATTACAATATGCCCACACACGCCCGTCGCATATTATTATATATGATGACAAAACGGTAGAAAGTCGATTTGCATACTCCGCACGCGTTTCGCGTACCTAGTAAATATCCGAGTCCGTTTTAATACTATATGACACTGCATCAGACAATGGACCGCCGCCGCCGTGGCACGCGACTTTCCGAAACGCGCCGCGCCCACCCCCCCGACGACAGTGTCGGTCTTGTCCGGGTCGGCCGTCGGCGAAAAAAAAATTATCTCAAACCGTATATTAATACCGCCGCATGAACACATAATACATATATATCGATATAATAACAATTTAGTGTCGGCCGACGTTAGATACAGGCATATGGCTGGTAATATTAAATAATAAACAATATAATATCGTTAGGCCGAACGTAGTGGTTAACCGAAGCGACCGGCCGGATAATTCGAGTTATATTCGATAATCCGAATTATCCGAGTATAATACGCGACTATAGGAAGTCCTAGGGACCGGGGAAAAAGTATTTGGAGTATCGACGATTTCGAGTTGACGAAGTTCAAGTGAACCCACGTCTGACTGTAATAATAATATGCCTGCTCATAGGGGTGACTTATATTAGCGAAGGCTTAGCCCTAGTGGTAAAATATTGTACCGACTAAATTATTATGATATTTCATGATCGAGCATAATATTATTATATTATCGTCGTCATATTTTGTTAAGAATTTTTGCAAATGTCTTATTATTTTCACCATTTCTAGCAGGTGCTTTCCATAACATTATAATGTTATAGCTGTTCGATGACACGTTGATACAAAGATGCCCAACATATTACCCAAAAAAAGTAAAACTTTTAAACATAAAACTTCCTCGAAAGAAAATAACTATAAAAGTAATTTCGAAAAAACCATCGTTTGACGTACTTATTTTGTTTTGTTATTTTATCTTAATATATTGCACCATTTGCACCTACTTATAGGCTATAGTATAATCAGTTTTACTATATTAATATCATGTCTCTTTCAAGTAATAGCTAATTAAAAATTCTAAATTATAAAAATTGCGTCATGATATAGACTATAGTATGGTTTTACTTTTAGAAATTAAAAAAAAAAAAAAAAACAAAAATATAAGAAGAAGCTACTTTGATTTAAAATGTAATAGTAAATCATAAAATATTGGGCAGGACATCCTTTTTATTTTCACTCATCTGGTCACATAATATTATATAATACGACACAGTGGCGATGTGCATTGTCACACGATTAAACCTATCTGTGGTAGCACATTATAATAATATACTGCATGATAATTATATTATGCAAGTCGCAGTCGACGGCCAAAACAAAACGCAGCACAACAAAACGGTTTCCGGCGTATATTTTTTGCGCGTTTCACAAACTCGACGACGATAATGATAATGATGATAATAATATTATAAATAATTATCAACGCGTATTCGTCGTGACCACAGAAAACACGCATATACGGTATAATAATATATCGTACACCTATATACGGTATATAACTGCGACGCACTGCATCATATACCGCGTAATACGACAGCAACACGTGACCCTTACCGCGACCTATACCTACCTCAACACCGCCGCCCGCCGTAATGTTATTATTATTATTATTATCTGTGCTGCGGCCCAAATGCGCGAAGAAATAATAGAAAAAAAAAATATAATATAATAATAATAATAATAATAATATTATACTGCACGATCGTGATACCTACGCGTTTAGTGTGAGATCCATAGAATAAACGAGAGTTGAGACGTGCATCGATATAATATGTATAAAGACGCCACTCGCGATATAAATTATGTTATTATAATAATAATAAATTATTATATTATTGTAATGTTTGCAGTGTGCATTGTATGTTATTATACATACGTATATATAGATCGTGCGAGAGGTTTCCGTCGCTCCATAACCGCATGGTCTCTGATGATATATCATCTGCTAATTAATGAAAGATGCTCGATTATGATAATATAATTTATATTGTACCTGCGTTTGAAACGACAGCATCAAGAGAAAAACCGACGCGCGACGACGGTTAAAAACTATATAATATCATTACTGTTCTTGTACAATATATATGTAGACAGCTATATTATTATATGGCGTTAAATTCCTTTCCGATTGTCATCAACTATACAGTAATAAATAGGCGAATATTACATATTATTATTATATTATACAGTCATAAAATATTATGTAGATAAGTCTTTTGAAACAGTTTATATTTTTATTACCTACTATGATAATATCATTGTAAAAAAAAATGAACTGTCTTCTTCGTCGTCTGAACGTCGTCGACACCGCACTATTATGTCCTATGCCGGTTAGATATAGATGTAGTGCACGGCACATTCCTATATAATAATGCGACATTAATTGGACTAAAACGAATCTCAATATACCTACGAGCATTAAACTCGGCGCCGAACGTGCCTCAATTAACTATACTAAATAACAATAATAATTATTATGTTACCAAAACGAAAATTGTTACCCGGTTGACATTGGACTCTTTGGTTAAAAGACTATGCGTACGCACATGCATATTACGGCACTTAAGTAAACAAATGGCGGAATTATTGTAATACGATAATTACCTAATCTGTGCAACGTTAAACGGTCTTGACCTAAAATCCGCACAACCGTCTTTTTTATGAATAACCAAAAAAAAAAAAATCTCGTAAATCTTCTGCACCACGACGACCATTTATGGGATTTTTATCTTGTACCCGGTACGCTATTTCGTCGGTGCGATTTGCATTTATCAATATATACCTACGTCGTCTACAGCAGCAGTTGTCTCGCGGTGCATATATTATTATTATTATTGTGTATATCATAATAATGTCATGTAAAATTTGCATTTATCTTCATACATTACACGGCGCACACGAACCGTTATAACGATATTTTATTTCCGGACATCTGTGCCAATAAAACCGATGACAACTTAGGTACTGTTGTATTATACGTCCGAGATGCAATGCCGCGTCGATATTTTTTTAAAACGTTTGCGTGTATGAAACGACAATACTCATAATTATTATTAGTATCGACGACATTATAATAATAATAATATCGTATCTCACGTCTGCAGGCCAACTTGTGAAAGATGGAACGTATGTGTAAATTATAT
>NC_042494.1:23187728-23262089 GCF_005508785.2 Acyrthosiphon pisum
ATACGTCCACGCTCGTTTCACAATCCAAAATTTTTTAATATTATACTAATCCAAACGTTTTAAAATTGTAAAATTACTTAATATATTAATTTATTTGTGTCGTAATCGTTTTCATATTTTCTTGGAAATAAAATGTGCACTAACCATTTAACCGAACGTAGGCGATGATTCAATTCGCGAACACAATCTCATTGGTAATAAATATTAAGTGTTATGTTTTTTTTCCGTGTAAAAATGACGATCCGTTAAAACCAAGCTAAACTCATGGCACAATAATAATATAATAATAATAATAATAATAATAATATATAGGCGTAAGTTTCACAACAGGCAGCGGTTTGCGCCACAACACGTCAAAACGTGCAGCAGTTAATGTGTCCGAGCAATTAAATTCCTTGTTAAAAACTAATTGCCCCCGCATGATAAAATAAAAATATATTATAATTGATAACAACAATAGCGCCATTAAAACAAAACAAAATACATAATGTACGCAAGTACACAGAAGTCATTGACTAGGTACACTTTTTTTCCAACATTCTAAAATTTTAGTCGAATAAATTCCTTGGAACATTCGTATCTCTGTGTTACATCGTTTATGGTCCACTCGTGACCAAGGTCAGTGATCTAATGGCCCCCGCATATTTTTCGGCAAGTGGTGGCTATAATATATCTGATACACATATTATAACATACCTTTATAATATACGTATTATTATAACAACTCAGGTGCTAAACAGTAAACGTTATACCATCGTAATAATAATATAGCATGTATGTTGTACATATTATTTTAAACGATTTAAAGCACTTTATTATATTTTAATAAAAAATTATAAGACGTGGGTCAACGGCAGCACACAGGGATATAATACGCATTGATAAAATATGTTTTTTAAAACCTTGACATCAAAAACACCATCTAAATCAAATTAAATTTCAGTTTCGTCATCTGAAGATTTTATTTTGAAAAACAATAATATATTCAAAAAATATATATAGGTAAATAATAAATAATAATAACATCACTTGAGTTTCGTACGATCAGATTAAAAAGGTTATCGGCAAGTTGATTAACTGACAGACGACAGTGATTGAGTGATAATAATGGTCAACATCTTGACGCGAACCACGTCAAAACGAAAATCGAATAAAACGGCGTTCGAAATGAATTAACAAACCAAAATCATCGATATAATATAATATATCATGGAACTCCGCTTTTGGATGTGCCTATATACCTATAATATACTAAACACGTCGCTAATATAATAATAATAATAATAATAATAATAATAATAATAATAATAACAGTTTGAAACTAATACGATTTGAAAACAAATACAATAAAGAACACGTGGTTTTAGGTCAAGACCGTCTGGGTTAAGACTATCTGTGCGGCCAGGAATGTCCACACTCCGCGTAAAGCTGATCAGTAGTTTTGCTATTAATATTGTTTCGTCACACGCCATAGCAGACTGTACGAGATCATTATTATATATAGGTGCGTTGGTGTCATTTCTTTTGTAAAATTATGAAGTCGTGACTGGTCTTCGCGAACGGTTGTCTCGAT
Source organism: Acyrthosiphon pisum (assembly GCF_005508785.2). Taxonomy (NCBI): domain Eukaryota; kingdom Metazoa; phylum Arthropoda; class Insecta; order Hemiptera; family Aphididae; genus Acyrthosiphon; species Acyrthosiphon pisum. Next base: position 23,189,302 of record NC_042494.1, read on the forward strand.
TTGAAAATATGTACGACAGTAAAAAAAAATAACTTGTGTTAGTTTACTGGGTGTAAACGCGCCGAGTAAATAGCAAAGCAATAATATAATAATATATCACTATTATATTACGTTTCCGGATTGCCAAGATGGTATTCGTATAAGATCATGTTTAGAGCAGTAAAACGATTTTCCTTCAAACATCATAGTACGCGCTATTATGCAGACCTGACTGGATCGTCAAAACCTTATATATATGTTGAAATTCATTTCACAATTTATAGAACAAATTTATAGATGAGAGAAAAAATGTTACACTGTTCGTCGTTTAGTGCGTTTTAATGTTTTTGTAAACACGCTATTCGTTGTTATTCATTTTATTTCGAAAACAAAAGTTTATAGTGTGTATTGCGTTTAAATCACTTTATTTTATTAATGTACCTATATATTATATTGTATGCAGGTATAATACCAATGTGCGTCACTATGAAATCATCAAGAGACTAAAAAAAGGCTTAGTCTCGTGAGGCGCATATATCTTAATATTATAATAGATTAAAAACAATAAATAAATTTGAATCTGAAAAGAACTAAAACACGGCATATAAACATTAAAAAGCCTTCATATTATTATGTAATTTACGTGGTACCAATATTTCTGGTGTTTTGTGAAAGAATCGAACACGCGCGGTGTATACAATATTATGTCTCAATGTCATAATATTCATCATTTACAATAGCCTACATGGATTTTTACTTATATTCAAAAAAAAAAAAAAATATGCGTAAGAAATTAGCATAAGTTTTTTTTTCGTCAATCTAAGCGTGCCATTCAAAAATCAATACCTGGACAATATGCATTGTAGTCCTACCATTTATGACTTTTGTGTATACATATTATATTCGCGTTTGAAAATGAACGACTCTGGTGCTATATTACCTACATGGCTATATACCTATATATAAATATAATAATGAAATGGCAATATGTAGGTAGTGCGAGTATACCAGTTTATGACGAATAGGAACTTGTAGGTAATGTGTAGTAATGATACGATCATACCGCGATGAACCTTACTGCACTCAATATTGATTTTAGTTATCATCACCTATCGCACACTGTATAATGCTTATTGCATTAAACTATCATCACGTAGAACCGACTGTATATTATACATAAATATATGTTTTTATTATATTGTATATTTCTACGGCGTGTCAATTTAAATTGCCGCACTAATTATTACCTAAGTAAATGTATGTGTTAAAAAAAATTGTTCAATATTTGAACTATTTACCACACAAAATGATAATTATTTGTTGTTTCACAGCGCCTGTTAGGTATTCAAATTATTTTAACGACAACTATTATTTTCAATTTCGTAATCAGGGCATCACAAGTGTGTACTTTTCTATTAATATTTACTTAGATCGGCGGAAAAATAAAGGAATTCAGCAAGGGGGAAAAGGTACACCGCAAAAGTTGTCCAAACTTTGTTCTACGTAATGTACGCTTATTTATTCAGTTCGATGTATTCGATAGAAATACATCAATATTTTTGGAAAACTGTTGCGCTCTTAACTATTATAAATAAAACATGTACCTATATTATAGGTTGCCATTAAAGACGGTACCTATAAAAATCTCTACGCCTACCAAAAAAAAAAGTTATAGGATATAAATGCTTTGTAAAAATATGGATAGTTGTATAATTAATTATATTAATTCATACCCACATCATATTAAAAAAAAAAAAAAATTTTCTTTCAAAAACATAAAAATCTACTCAGAAAACGAGAGTGTATAGCCACAGTCACTAGCTAAATAGATCACGCCGTGCAGACCTATACCTACAACTATAATATTATTATATCGCACGTCATTTCGAGCATAAATCATCGCTCGGACGACGCACTACAGTACTTGAGGACGGTTCGCACGATATTAACGATGACGTCTCGAGACGCCCGTCCAAACAGACAGCGGGGGAAAAAAAAAATAAAACATCGAAAACGGTGAGCACAATACAAAATATGTTATTTGTTTTTCGCGATAATGGACTTATCACACGCGTCGTACAACAGGTACGTTATGCGTATGCAATATAATATTAGTATAATACGTATGATAATAATTACGGGCCACGTCCGCGGCCGTCGTTTATAATAGTAATAATAATAATAATATACCTCTATTATATTATTACCTATGCGTATTATAAATAAAAAAAAAAACAAAAAAAACGCCATTCGGTCGTGACGGCCCGCGGTGGAGGCGCTGCTAGACCGCGGAGCGTTCGGGCGCTGTAGCAAGTTCAAGGTCGCGCGGTGTTCGTTGTGCGCCGGGACGCGGAGAACGAGACGAAAAACACGCGTCGCGGCCGTCGACGTGTATAGAGAAACGTCTCAAATAAAGACAGAAACGCCGCCGCCGCCCCCCGATGACAGCGAGTAGCGACGACGATGTTATCATTATTGTTATTATTATTAAATTATCATTATTGCTATATTATAACTGCAGAATTACCAGGCTTGGCGCCCGTGTATACTGCTGCAGTTTTGAAAGAAATTGATAGTTTAATTTTAGGTATCTCATTTTATCATGTGTTAACTAATTATTATTAACGTTTTTTTTTTTTTTTAATTACTTCTTACGACGTAGAGTTCGTAATAATAGGGATTAGGGGTTGAAAAAATAAGATACAAACACGCCGAGACTCGAGGAATCTATTGATAAAACTTTTATTGAAAACGGTCCAGCATATTCTTTGAACATTATGATAAATAGAGGACAAAGAAACGTTTATTTTTATATATATTATTATTATATAATTCAGAGGATTTAAAACACCTGGGAAAACCGACCGACAGATCTAGGGAGGTGTACCTACATTAAAAAGCAGCGTAATACGTTACAATAATAATAATTACAATAACATAAAACATAATAATAATAATAATAATAATAATAATATTGTGATTGATACTGTTACAATGCGTTTCATCGAAACAAGTCGTCCGGAAAAACGGTCGGCGGCACTCGCGCTAGAATATTTTTCGCCGCCGCCGCCGCCGCTGCTCCCTTTCACGCCGCGCCACTGCTCCCAATGTCGCGCCGCTGCCGTTTGCCCTTGTCCGTCCGCGATGTTCGTTTCGTTTGTAAATATTATTGTGTACGCGTCGGATGAGTAACCCGTTCGGTGTGTGTGCTCGTCCTCATGCATCGTCTTTGATATAATAATATTATAATAGTATAACACCTAGTCATCCTCACCCGCGATTTATGGGTTCTAAATATCTTCCGCGTCGGGATTTGTATAATATAATAAATACACCTATATATCGTTTATATAGCACACACACACACACACCAATAATGATAATTACGCCGTGATTAATGCGTTCGCGTCCGCGTTCGTATGGTATAGGAAAGTATAATATTATAATTATGTAAATGGTACATATTATAATACTATACACATCGCATCATCATTATCATATACAGAGCGATACTTTCATCGCTAAACAGTAATTTTATATTATATAGGCGGAATTCGTGTTTTTCAATATATTTCAATTTGATCATAAATCATTTTACGATACTCAATGTTTTTGTGGACAAAATTAGGTTTTGATTTTTAGTCGACCCGAGATCGTAGTGCACTGCTCCGTGCAGCGTCTTGATATTTATAAAATTCAAGTTTGAAGCTAATAATTAACAATATATTATATTCTGGAACCCGATTTTAGCGACCGGTTTTCGTTTCGTTTGATACGGCGAGATTTCGTTCCGTACGTCGTCAATTTGCAGTCGCGTGTTTATTTGAAAAACAAAAATAAAACGTTTCCGTGCATCGACTCGGTCGCTGCAGTCATGACGAATATTATGATAATGATTTTTTAATATAACGGTTCGAATAATAATAATTGTTATTGTAATATTCATTTGGCTATTTACCAGCTATACCTGTCTACGGAATTTTACTATTAAATATGCAAACATTTTAATATTCAGAAGTTTAGTTAAGTAGATAGTTTTGCTCACTATTTTGTTATCTATAATAATATAATAATAATGTCTGATATTTTAAATTAAATGTCTCTAATAAAGATATTATTAATATATTTTATTTTGTACGTAATATGATAACCACGAAAATTTGACCGACAATTTAAAAAAAAATATATGTAATAATATACATAAGTATTAATTAAATTAATAAATATTCAATGATATCAATATTACCTATACCTATACTACCTATAATACCTATACAAAATGGTATAAATGAGCTTTATTAAGAAGAAGTTTAGAAATGTAATACGTATCAGTAATAATAGTTATATATTATTATCAGTCTTAGATAATATGTAACTTTAAGGATAAATAAAATTTTAAATATTTTTAGTACTTATATGATCCAAATTTAGCGTAGCTTATGTTCATTAGCACATCACTCAAGATGTGTATACTTTTATTTTAAAAATCGTTTAAAAATAAAATACGAGTGAATAAACTAATGGGGGTGACTACTGACTATCACTCTAGTAATAAATTAAGTTTTTCATAATTTATTCATCAACAAAATTGAATAGATTCAAATTCGATAAAATAGAATAAATATACTAATAAGTAGGTAATAGGCACATTATTGTTTATACTATGATTCTCTTTTTGATAAATAAATGCATCCAACTCGTTTGTTTTAAAAAATAAATTAAATCTATTTATTGTAATTTATCAATTATAAATATATATAAATACCCATCAGAAATCACGAAAATATTTTAAGCATTACCTACGGAATTAAGCACCATAACATTTTTTTATTATTATATAGTCCACCTATAACACTGGTCATTACATATTATACTATAATTTATTTATTTGTTTGTTTATTAATCAACGGGTAATCACCCTTTTGGTAAATATAATGTAAATAAAATTAAAAAACATAATAATAATATTATTGTGTGTGCCATAAAATATCGGAAAATATTATAAGATTCATATCACCATAACAATATTGCAAGTATATTATTATAAATTTATAAAAACATAAAAATGTTGCCCTATAGTAATCCAATTGGGATATAGAAAATACGTCCCGCGATAACGAACCCGTCTCAAGCGGACTAATTAACCGCAATAACCAAACTATACATAATTATGAGTAAATAAGTAGAAAATATGTTCAATACGACGATGATGATACAACGCGACAACGCGTTTGAAATACATAATTTAGAATACTGTGCACGATAATTTTATTTAAGTGCCTACTGCGATGAACTTACCGAAGAGGCGGGCGTGTAGATGACGGCGGCGGTGCACAGAAGAAGCACCGCGTACTTCATGACTTCCATCTGATATTTTGTCAAATCCACTGGCAAAAGATTTTTTTTTTTTTTCAAAAAGATGGAAAAATTAGAGAGATGAGATTTGAAAAACCGTGTTAATTATATTGTTATTATTGCTTTATAGTTTTAGAAAAATGTACGACGACGTACACTTCGATATCGGATAATATGGATAGTAATAATTATAATCAAAATAATAAACTGTGTGCATGTGAGCTGGTACCTACATATATCTGATTCGTTCGCGTGTGTGTACGACTTGGGAGCGCAACAACGATAGTGAGAGTGAACCGACGGTCACTTTCGATGTGCCGCCGAAGCCGAAGCCGCCGCCGTACGAAGAGGAGGCGCTTGCTGTGTGTGTGTGTGTGTGTGTGTGTGTGTGTGCTCGGCCGTTCGCAATTACGTAATTCCAACCGGCCAGCGGAGCCGCACGCCGGGCATAGGTATACCACGTCTGTTAGGTGGTTAGGTGGCTAGGTATACACTATTATACAGCTAGGTACATTATTTTGTTCTGCGGCGTTTCGTCCGTATCAGATCGTTGTGACTTTCGGACCTATCGTATTTGTCCATATAATAATATGTACCTGCTGTAATATTATAAGTATTTATCAGTATATTTCAGTATATTTCGTAAATCATTATTAATAATTATAATTTATACCAATAATATAATGTTTAATATAATACAGTGAAGCCAAACTATAATATTATATTAATATGATAATATGAGGAAATTTTCGAATACCATCATATTGACAATGATTAACGAATTGTACTATAATATTACTATTATAATTTTGAGTGAATAATACTTTTCTTGTTTTATTATACCTATTATACCTACACATATGAGGAAACATGTTTCGCTCCTCGGGGTGTATACCAGCTATACCTTTGTAATAGTATAGGTAGGTATAGTCATGATAAATAAGACGTGGTAAACACTTGTAAACCCACTTAGAAAATACATTGTGCTAATTGCATATACATCCAACATATTTTGAGATGATTAATGATTCTTTTCTGTCCAATATCGACAATAACAAATACCTAATAGTTAAATCAACTATGGTCAGCAAATTGAATTATTTCAATGGCACGAATATTATACCTACCAGGCTACAGCCGTATCGATACGGTTTGAATTTGAAAGTTAAGACTCAACAATCTGTAATAAAAATAAGTATACATGTTATGTAGATTAATATTATTCACAGAAAATGCGATTACTCGAATTTCACGTATCTACGTGTCATCAGCCCCTCCACACATAGGATTTTGACATTTTTTTTGGAAAATATTTAACATGTAATTTATTGTGGCGTGCAAATCAAACTCCGGATATTCGTACTTACTACCTGGTCATGATTTTTCTAGATCAATAGTAGGTACCCCAGGTAAAATCCCCTAAGTTCTTTATACCCCTACCCCTATATTATATACTAGGTGGACAAATATAACCAGAAGAATAATACCTCCATGTGTGGGTACGAATAACCTAGTAAATGTATACCCCTGGTCAGTGGCGTGACCAGAGGGTGAGGTTTTAGGGGTTACTACATCCGGAGGTGTTGTCCCATAGTTGTTCAATAAATATTTAGTTTTGTCCTTATTTTTGTCTTTGGTATTACCACCACAACCTAACCTAACCATAAAGTTTCAGTATCAGCTGTAATGCAAATAAACGCTAATAATTTGTTGAGAAAAAATTTGAAAAAAAATGTTTTTGTTAAATATGGAGAAATTGGAGTCACGTGTCAACAAGACATGCTCCTCCACCTAATTGTTGATAAAATGCCTGAATAAAAAACCAACAAATTATAAAAAAGTTAGGATGCAAATACACGCTAATTCCATGCCAAATAATCCCCCAAAAAAATTTTTGATTTTCATGTATGGGGCGGACTGCCGGAGACAAATTGGTAATAATAATGCAGTATGGACAATCCTTATTATATATTATTCAGTTGATTTACGTAAGTTGTACATCGAGATGAGTCATTGTAATTTGTAATCGTTGACAATTATTAACAAATTATAATATTTTAATTCTAATAGTTAAATTTCCATAATCAAGATATTATGATATTAAAAACTTACAGTGACAATAATTGTATATGCTATCAAACTTTTCGTAAATAAAACATTATTTGAAACTAGAGTATTATAAATTGCAACTTCGTCATCTTCCGGAGACTTTAATGATAGGCTATAGGTGTAATTATTTTATATAATATTATTGTACACCACAAGGACGAGGCAGATAACAACGATATTAATAAACTAATTTGACTTTAAGAAATACGTGTTTACAGATAAAATAATAATAAATTATTATAATAGCAATCAATTGGGTTTAATCCATTGGAGAACTTTAAAATTACTTCTAGCTTGCAGGATAAGAGTATAATATTGTTTTTACAATTGTTTTACCCTTCAAAAAAAAATAATAATAAAATGTTTCCCAAAAAAATGTAATTTTTTAACACTTTTTTTTTAAAACTTGATTATACCTATATAATAAAACTTGTACCATTCTCGTAACAATTTGCATTGTTTATATTTATGGAATCATTCATGGTGATACTCTACTATTTAAATGTTTGTTCTATAGTATTAACTGATTGATAAATATTATGATGATCTCAACTATTTATGGGAATTTTTAAAAAAATATCAACGTTACGTTAAATAGTTAGCGTAACTAATAATATAACGTAACGTAAATATTTTACGTAGCATATGTACCTACATCATGTCATCGCGTAGTAAATTAATTTAGATATGTCTAATTAATTCATAACAAAATAATTAGCTAAGTAATATTAGACGTAGTATAGAACTAATAATGCGATGTCAGAGGATATTGAACTTTAATCTTTTTCATATAATATTGGATAAACAATACAAAGAACTTTTCAAAATAATTAAACAGAAAAAATAAAGCAATACAAATATTTCAATAAACAAATAAAATACAATAAATCATTTTAATTAAATCATTATATCATTTAAATGTCTACTCATAACACTGGACCAGAGAAGAACATTTTTAGCAATCATGGAGAAATAAGAAACCACACGTAGGTACCTACCTATATTATACAATTTCAAATAAAAATAAAAAAAAATGTGCACATAGTATATCTACCTAATATGTACATTTTTGTAAATAATTGTAATAATACATCATCTAGGAGGTACCTACCTACTTCCGAAAATAAAATTCCGTAACTTCCGTAATAAGTACAATCCATACATAGGAATTATTTATTATACTACTTACCTACTTAGTGCCTAAACTTAGTGTTTTATCGGCTAAAATTAAATTCCTTCTGATTATAGCATAACTCCTACCTGGTATATCTATAATCTATATGTATAATAACTAAAACAAAAACCTAACATGATTTATTATTTTAATTATTTGTACATGCCTACAGCCTACAGGTTACTTATTACTCACATTGTATTTTGTATATTATTAAATATGTTATACGGGCATGATACGAGACAAAAATTTGCATCGTAATAAAAGGTTGTATAGGTCGTAGAAAGGTGAATACGGTCAAATTTCTCATATTTATACGCATCACAGTTCAAAGAGAAAATAATTTTATGACGAGTGGTGAGTGATGACAAATGATTGATTAATACTTAAATATTATACTATCAACAAAACTACTATATTAGTTGTACAATACTTTAATGACATACCTCATTAAAATCCTATTGTACTCAGTGGCGTATTGAACAAAAGTATTAAAAATGTCTACAATAGTTACAATATTATATTATTTTCAAGATATTTATTGATTTGTTTGCATAATTTTATATTTGTCGTAAATAGCCTCATAGTAACCTATTAGTGGATATACTTATGTTGTATCATAATAACAATATTTACATAAATATAAGAAACCAATAAAATTATTTTCCAACGAACACTTGAGTTTTATCAACAACATAAAATGTATATTATCTATGGGTAGGTTATCTATACAGTTTCTTAGATAATATACATGCACCTGCTTAATTAATTATTATCCTTTATAAGCTGCGACGATATAGGTACACGTTATGTTTTAAACATCTAGCTTATAATGTGCGTGTTATACTTAAATACTCAATGAATTCCGACCAGTCGTAAATAAGGAATATTAATCAAGTAAAACACAAAAGTGATTAACAGGGTCAAGTCATATTACATTGGGTAATTCAATTTAAAGACTGTCGGGCCATATTAATTACACGTATTAAACGAATGGTATGCAATACAACAATAGATGATTTTACACATCATTTCCATGCTCATTATCATACGTACACACAAAGTATCAGATTTATATTTTATTGAATTGCATTACCATCGTTGTGTTGCAAACGCATGTACATAATATAATATGTCTTGTTTATCCTTCAAATTTAATACAGGTTGTTTAATTTATATCTGACTTATCATTAATATATTTAAGTATTTAATTACTAAAACGTGATATAACGAAACTCTATTTTTAATCAATATTATATTTTATGGAAGAAAAATAAATTTATGTTTCTTTTTTTCCTTTTTGGTTTTTATAGGTATAAAATTAAAAATATGTCTTGAAATTATTTACTCAAGATATAAATAGAAGACGCCACTGCACCTGTGTGTTTTGATTAACAAACGCTTATACCTACAACATAGCAAATGTGCGTTTAGCAACATCGATTTTGTGTTATTGGCTTGTATCATATGAGAGTCAATTTACAGTCTATAGGTAGTATCAAAATATATTTATGTACCTACGTGTTTGCACGTTGGTTTTTTACGATATTTTAATTTTAAGGCGATGTAAGAGCATTTTTATATTGTAAAATTTTACATAGTCATAACTCTCTTTAAAAGTTAAAAACCGTCAGAAACCAACTTACAAACGCAAATAATGAATATTATTAAAGTCTGTGGTGTGTCCAGGCATTTGAAATGGAGATGTTATAACTATTAATCCGTTTAAATGAATTGTAGTGTTAATATCAGATACACAAATAAGGGGATTTATCGGACAATGGTGGTAGAGTGGGGTGTAGGTACCCCTAACCTACCCTCCTGGGCACACCTCTCATTTAAGCTACCTTAGAGTTCAATTATAGGTCCATTTATTCAGTAGAGTAATATTAATTAAAGCTGACTATATTGGTTCTGCTGCTCTGGAGATTCGGTATGTGGTATCGTTGTAAGGCAAAGAGACAACACATTCAGTGTTCTCTTAAAGCGATTATTGAATTTTTTATTTCGCTCAAATCTCAATGTGTATTATAATATATAAATTATAATATTAACCGAGTATAAATAAATAATTCAATAGCCAATTTTAAGTACCTTTATGATTGAAATGGTTTTTATATTTTGTTCTTTTTGTTTATATAAAGTTAGTTGATACGATCTGGTCTCATAAACGTTAGCTAATTGGGGGTGTTGGGTGTTGGGTATTGGTAATTATATTTATTTTTAAAACGTAGGTACTGGTTATTTTATTGTTAAAAATCCACTAGGTAGTGTATAGTCAATTGGTTTTTTTACTACACGTAATCGTTATTTATTGCATAGGTTTAATTAATATACAGGTGTCTACAATGGTTGTATATATAAAAAAAATCTCCAAGAATTATAAACTAATTATATTTATATAATAATATTATACTATTAAACTACATTCTACTGTATATTGAATTAATCAAATGTATGGAGGTCTGTTGTAAGTAACATATAGATTTATAACACATGAAGTTAATAACTAATAATATGTATATAATTAGGTATTATCAAACTGTATATTAATAAGTAACTATTATGCGTCTATTTTGACGCATAATAAATAAAAAAAATCATAATACTAATGTATTCAATTAATATTTCGTAATTTTGCTGAAGTTATCTTTCATGGTTTTCAATATTATATTTTATTAACATTTTACTTAAAATTTAAATAATATTAATTATACAATTCAGTAATGATAAATAAAACTAAAAGTTTACTTAGAAAAGTATGAAAATAACTTATTTTTTAATTAGACATAAGCTAAAATGTATATTTTTAAATCAAAAACTTAAAATGCAATACATTATGATATTTTTTTTCTATTTTAATACATTGTTAAAATGCAAAACAATTTGATAATTATTGAATAAAAACTTATCGATACCCTAACTTCATATTTATTTATTTCTACCCTTTATATCTATATGGACATTAGACTTATAATATGATGCATTTACGAATATTGATAACCATATAATCATTATCGAAATATTTTAAAATTTAAAACTTCGTGATTTTATATTTGTGTTAACTTTAATACTCCATAACTAATTTAAATTTGCGTAAATTTCACATAAAGGCACAATATTCATAAATATAATTCAAACCATAAAAATTCATCAAAAAAATTCAAAAATTCAATGTCAAGTATGCAACTGTAATTATATGCAATAAACGTACATACAATAATTGCAATGATTATAATGGATATTAACTTTTGTTTGGGATGCTATTGTTCGGAAGAACTTCTTCACCATTGAATATTAATAAACGAAGACCTCACGCGGACATTTTCCCTCACCATTATTATACTTGGACCAATTACATAAGTTGATGGCCATAAAATGAGCATCTAGATATTATTATGTACCTATGATTAAATTATATTTTTTTATTACTCTGCTCCCGATGTGTTATTACTATTATTATTCTGTATTAATAGTTAAATTAATTATTGACTAAACAAAATTATAGACTTGTGTCTTATCGAATTCGTTTTGATATTTTGGCTTTTGTTTCTATCGATAAATATTACGTATAAAGTTATATAAAGAAAAATAAAGTGATATTCTCAAGGTTAAGTATCAATAATAATTTAATATGGTATATGTTTAATAATAATATTATTAACATTATGAGCACTGCGTCATAAATTATAATACGAAAAATGCTGTACATGTAAAAACAACAAAAACCTATTAAAACAGTACACTGTTTTAACCATCAATAAATGCACAAAAACCATAAATAAATTCATTTTATTCTGTATAACATATTATTATTACACTATAAATACAAAAGCATAACATACAAGTAAAAATGCTGTAGGTAATCAATAAAATAATTGTGAAACACATCGATAATATGCGCGTTACACACTATATTTATTTAATGTACTTATGAGCAGTGTTCGGACTTATCTAGATGAATATCTAGATAAATAGTTACAAGGTATCTAAACGTTCATCTTAGATAACTTTTTTACTAATCTAAAAAAATTCATCTAGATACATTTTTTATTGATAAAAATCGCGAAATTGTACAAATACATTTTTAAATATTTATACAGATTCTCAAACAAAGTTTATGGTTTATAAATAATGTAATTATTTGTATTTATATCATTATTATTATTATGTTTCAAGTTCCTAGTGCCCAACTAAAATATACCTAAATTTAAAACCATTTGAAAAATAATTGTATCTTTATCTTGATCTAGATAAAAAAAAGTACTTATCTAATCCGACCACTGCTTATGAGCAACTAATCGAATAATATAACATAAAAAAAAAAAAAATCATTCCACCCATAATACTTCAAGGCACAAACTATTCGATACATTTTATAATAATATGTACCAACATTACATAACTGTTGTTTATAAATCAGATTGAGTGGGTGAACTATAAGTTGGGTAAGTTTCCATTGTATGTGCAATTAGTCGACTTATGCCAATCCATAAAAATAGCCGAGTGGTAAACGGTACAAAAGCATTTCCATTTTGCTCTGAGTGGGTGTAATAAGTAGCATAGTAATCCGACATCGGAACAGGTTCGTTGGCTGATATGCAGTTATGAATATTTAACGTGGTACAGATAAACAAACGCACCAATAACTCAACAAAAACCGGAATGTTCCCTAAGCTTTTATTTTCGATGTAAACACGACTAAAGTAACAATTAATGGGAAATGGCACGCTACTGGACACCGAAGTGGGCAATATATATTATAATATTATATACAGGATGATTATAATAACTGTGACCGCTATTCGCTATTGCTTTCGAAAATGTTCGACTTTTGGTGACATTTTCTTCATGGAAACGTACATATTGTGTAACATTATAATAATAAGTCATATACTGCCCTTATATCGACTAATAATACTCACACTCAGCGGCGGATTTGCTAAATATTTTGGTCCGGGAAATTATAGAGTGACATGGCCACCTAATATATTATAATAATTAATAACAATTTTTCATAAAATTTTTTTTTTTTTTTAGGAATTCTCTTATTTATAATTTATTATAATATACGTTTAACATAATATTGTGAGTTGATAACTTTTTTTTACGACCACTCAAATGACCAACTCAATTCACTTTCCAACCAGAAAAGATGCTGAAATGGAAAAAATATCATCGCTCCACCCAGAACATAAATATTAAAATTAATTTTGTAAAAATGTTGACGGTTTAAAATAAAATATTAATTAACTAATGTATACATATCAATACTAGTAAATGTGTATCCAAAATGACTCCATAATCGTGAAACGAGTATATATATATAATAAGAAAAATAAATAATAACGACAAAAAATAGCGTAAACACGCGGTTAAATATTATCAAATAATTTGTAATTCAAGTGCATCAGCCCAGAGTTTTAATACGAAGATAGTCCCACCGGGAACTTTCCCGGTATATTGGTGGTCCAATCCTAGTCACACTTAATAGGCTTGTCGGTGAAAATAATATTATGTCCGTTGACTTTTGGTTGTTAAACGGCAATCTAAAGTTAATATTTATACTTGAAATCAACCTTCATAATAATAACAGCCATATGCTGTAGATGTCATAAAGTATATTAATATGTTAAATATAAACAGAGTTGTTCGTCAAGCATGCTCACATCTTTTTTTTGTTAAATCGTACAGTTATTCTAAATATGATTTTTGGAATTTTAAAATATTACACTTAAGAACAATGTAATACTTGAGATTTTTTTATACTACTTAATGATTGTTCTGTTTGTTTATGCGATAATATGAAAAATGGTCTTTGAATAAATTACAAAATCCCAAAATCAGAATTTGGATAAATTTATTATTGAAGTAAAAAACGTTAGTGACGTTCCTCGGGGAATCACTGTGTACATAGGTATATATTATTATTATTATGAGAACCGTGACTTAGACTTCCCGATCACATTTTACACCATTGAAAAATCTATATTATGAACAGATAAAAAAGCTCCACGGTTATATACGACGGTTGATTCGAACCTATGTAGATCTATTGGGTTGGTTGTCGAAGGGATCAATCCCTCCCACAAAACAAAAACCTAAATACGCCACTGGTTCGACCCATTTGTTTATAATAATATAAGAATGTCTATAACTGTAAACAATATCTGCGTTCCTGCGTGCCAGTTTTTCAAATTTTCCACAATTCTATGAAATTTGAAAATTAAATTTATATTTTGGTTGCCACTTCAATTATAAGACTTTTCCACTAGTCTACTACCCGATACCTATTTAGGGGGGGGGGGGAGTGATAGAGTGTATTATACCGATAACAAATTACTTTACGGGATTGACTCTCAAGCTTTGTCGAATTGTCAGATTTTTATGACTATTTTTTTATCTGAAATAAGAAGACTTCCTCAGCCCACATTGATCTCTATTTTTTTATTTTATTTCAAATAATTGTATTAAAAAAATTGTAAAAAAATACATTTATCTTGTATTTTTTTAGACATATTATGAAGTTTGAGAATAAAATATTGAAAAACAGAGATCGATGCGGGCTGTAGAATATTTCCCTCTAGAAATTAAAAAAAAAAATTAAGAAATTTGGTTGATTCTACAAGGCGGTATCGATATTTCCGCAGAGTGTATTTTTGAGGACAAAATGGCATCGGCACCGGGTGCCTCAATATAGTAACGAGCGCTCACAACTGTTTAGTCAAAATATATTCCGTTGAAAACCAATAATCCTGAACAGACTTATACAAAATGTAGGTGCACGTTCGTAATGGTTAGGTATTCAACTTTAGAAAACGAATGACTGTTATTATTTGTTAATATTGACATTAAACCGTTTATTGAACAGTCACCGTAGATATAATGAGACTGTCACGTAAAACAGTGAGCCTATTGTTTTTTTCCCGCAAAACCCAAGTCTCTGTACAGACACCACGTGACTCTTGCAGCGCTTATATTATTAAGACCAAGGTCACGTCTTGTACGTAAAATCCTGTACCGGATTACCGAAATGTATCGGAGGCACAGAGGCACAGAGCATTTTACAAAATATGTTTGTGTAGTGTGTACATAATGTTTTCTCGATCAAAATACACTGATTATGATACAATATGATATTATGATTTATGAACATATACCAATTGTATACCAATACCGCGGTAACAATAATAATGACTCGATCACGTGTCATTGTGTCTTTGTTATTGATTTTTATGTTTATTTTGATTTATTAATTTTAATGATTATAATATTATACAACTTTTGAACAATTTTTATTATTCATAGGTATTGTGTGTTACACGTTTTTATTTTACGCTTCTCGTAATTCAATAATATAAACCACCATAGGAACTGGTGTAGAATTTTATTTTAATAATTTAAATCCAACTAAAAAATATTAGTCATATGTTGAATATTTTTTGTTTGCCACACCTAACCAATAGATAATGCTTCATCATTTATCATATGGACCGGTAGAAATTCTCTGTATCGTTGTTTACGTTTTCCAATTTCGATTTCGAATTTCGCACCAAGTGCGGTGATATCAGACGCGGACGGTGTACATGAAAGATATTACCTACCGGCGATTTGTATAAAGTTGACGGATAATCTATAGTTACTTATTTTATTCTAAGTCTTAAATGCCATTATATTATGAGCGTAAATACATAAAGATAGTTGTTATATGTATCACATAGACACATTCAATTTAGACAATTTTTACTCCGTCATATAATATTATACACCTAATTAATAACAGTTATATGGAACAGAACGTAGATATACCTGTAAATTAAATTCTTTCTATAATAATAAAATATAGTTATACACTTATACGCATGATAATTTGATTTAAACAGTTTTTCATCCAAAAAAAATAATGCGTATATTAAATATTATATTATGTGTACATTTATGGTAGGTATAATATAATAAATTATAATATTATTGTAATAATATGCTCACAATTTTTTTTTGAGCAGCCGCGCGCAGTCACAACATCCACTAATGAGTTGTCAATATTTCAGACGCAAACGTTCGATTAGTTATTCACCATAGGTATAAGTATGCAATACTCGTAAGATATGCTAATCTGTGATTTCGCACGTACCTACACCATAATTAAAACCGTATAAACAATCGAATTTATTAGTGAAATTATACGTGTTTTTGGTAACCTTCTTGGACGTCGCCTACCACGGTATCCATACCGCACGGTGCCCGTAATATAATATTATAATATTACGTGTTATGGTCGGACGAAATCCCCACGAATTTCCGCCTCCGGAAGTACCTGGCCGTAGGAAAAGCTACGGATATTAGATATATTATAATATTATATCGTAATGACCGCGCACGCCCAGAGGGTACTCGAAGCCTCCTGCTCATCAATAAAATCGAGTACATGCACGCGGTATACTCGCATGTTATAATTATAACCTCACGGTTTACCGCGGTCATGTTTTCGCCTTGCACGTGAACATTAACGTACGTAATACATATTATGCGTAAAGCCCATCAGGAACCGACTCATCGCATTGGCATTCGCGCGGTGGCCGGCGAAAACGCGTTACATATTATATATTATTACCAATATTATATATATATATATATATATAAACTATAGGACTACGTGCTTTGCGTGTGCTAGCTATTACTATAATATTATATGTCGTTAATAGACAATTTCTGCGTATATTGGGCCCGCGCCCCGAAGGCGACACTAAAGTATTTTATATTATTTGATGATTCGTCCTCAATCTAATCGATTCTCGTCCCGCGGTGGCTCTCGTCCGAAAACGGTCATCTACATATTAATAGTGTCAAGTTTACAAACCTTGGGACACCGCGTCATCGGCAGTCTCGCATATGATGAGTGCCCACGACCTCAGCGCCTCCAAGACCGTCTCCTGCACAACTACAGCGAACCGAGGGCTAAATAATAATAATAGTGAACGGGCAATAAATTATATCATTTTTTTTTTTGTCAGGTGACCGAGCTCGCGCGTATGATTTGAATGTTTAAAAACGTCTCATTGTCAACGGACGGATGCCGAAGAATGCGAGCGTAGTCGGCCATTATGCGAAGCAAGACGTCCGCAAAATGAAAATAATATTCACGATGGCCGAAAAAAAAAACGAGCCCGGGCATTTATATAGCGATCGCGATGAATACTAAATACGCGTTCTGTATGAAAACGTTCGTTCTGTACTTTTGTGTATAATATAATGTACCTATGTTGTATATAATATAATTTATCATATTATACAGGTATAAAGGTACGATCCGTTATATACGCTACACGTTGGTTTTCTGATTTTAGGTTATCGAAAAAAAATTATTCTTATACTATTATAGGTAGGGTTTAAAGTATATTTTTCTAAAAGATCTAATTATTTATAATGGTTTTATAGATATTAAATTTCCTCAATGAAAATCTAATATTATTTTATTAAATGCTGATGCATATCAACATCAAATAGGTACTGGAGAAATGTTAGATTCTGAGCGGAGCGAGGATAAGCTATTGTTTTTATAATGGTGTTTATTATTTTTTTGTTTTATATACTGTATACGAAATTTCTTCCAGAAGGAGTGTTTCGATTTCAACATATAGTATACGTTATCTTTTAGCAAATTGGATCAAGACGGTACTTTAGAGAGGTCATTTTTCGATTTTCTCAATAGTTATTTAATGCCACGGGAAAAACCACCGGAAAATTACGAAAAAACGCTAAAAATGGGCTTTAAATTTCTAACGCTTTGTTTATCACCATAGAAACGAATAAAACATTATAATATTTATAATATTAATTCAAATTACATGATAAAATAAATAATAACAAAATATCCAGACTGACAAACCGTCTCCGCTCAGAATCGTTTTTCTTATACAATGATATTATATCATTGAATTCAAGTCTAATACAACCCATTATACAATGACCCACTTGTAACCTACTGTACAGCAGAGCGACATCCACTTACCTGCTTTTTTTTTTTATTACTATTAAACTTATTAGATAAGCTATACTTTATAGTACATTACAAATTAGGCGGCATATCCAATGATTATTGTCATTTCACTATGCCAATTTCTTTTTTTTTTTTAATTTATAAATTATATAATCTGTACACCCAAAAACAGTATAAAACTAATAAGCAATAGTGAAGTTTTTTAATTGTTATCTGGTGGCTTCAGTGAAGAACAAACCAGTGGAGACACTTTGGTGGTCTGCTCGTTTAAATCTTAAATCATTGATTGAAAAAAATATATAAAATATTTATTTATTTAATATTTTTTATATAATTTTATAGGTAGATACACAATTAATAATATACCTAATTAAAATACAGATTTACATAGAAATAATTATAAATCTGAAATGGTAACTAATGACAAACCGAATTACGATTGTTTGTGAAAAGAACGTTTTATACACACTTCAAACTCGAAACTTTAAACGGATCACACCGTAGATACATAAATATTTTTTGCGCGTGTGCGTATCGAAGATTCCACGTGCGCACTGAGCACGTATTATAGCCATCAGGTATATAGCCTATATTATATTCGCCTGATATTCGTGGTGTGAGTAAACTGCAAAGTGAAAACCACCGTTTTGCCTTGAATGCTTTAAATGGACACTAGAAAACACGTTGATATTGTGTCGTTTTACATTTCGATTATATACAATCATTTGAAATAGCGCGCAGCGTGTGTGCGTACACATATCAAATATGCCAGTTAAATGCAGAAATCGTTTTTGATTAGAAAAAGTCATAGTACAGATACGCGTGTATACAATATCCCATATCATAGGTACCTAGGTGCCTGCAATAGCTATATATATATGTATAATTCCAATGCACGCGCATATTCAAACGTGATTAAAAAATACAACTAGGAAACGCTTATGTATATAGTTGTTGTTAAATGACGTTTGTATAAAATATGCATGCGTATACGTTGGTCTTGGATATAGGTATATTTTATAATGTGATACATTAATACACACGGGATATAATAATATACTAATATATAGTACCTAATATAGTAAAATGCAAGAGCTGCGTGCGTATTTTAATACATTATTTGGTGTAATGATATAACGACATAATAATAATATGTGCATTATATTAATGAAAGAATATAGGTTTTCACATACATAATAATATATATATATATAACCAAAAAACTAATTTATATGTAAAACTAATTTAAGAAACTATTGTATCATTTATATGTAACTAAATATCTCATTTTTTTGTTGCAAACTAATAACCTTAGAAGTTGAAGCTGTACCAAGAATAATAATAAAAAAAAAATAATATATAACATTACATTTAACGGTGTCATGATATTATATCGTTTCGTATTATGTAGTTTTTCATTTGTATATAAGTTTTTTTGCAAATTACAAAATATTTGAAACATACTATTTTTAAGTGAAAAAATTTTGAGTGTTATGTTTTTCTTTTAAAATTTCAACGATCGCAAACTCTATACTGATGTATTTATTATTATAATATATATATTGTGTAACGCAGATCACATGAATAATAAATTATAAGTTGAGATGAGTATTTTTTGACACACGATTACCTATGTTTATAAAGCTAGTGGTGAGGGAGGTCTATAATATTAACAAAAACTATAAATTCTTTGTTAAGCCACGATTGTTTGTGTTGATTTACTGAGAGAATTCACGAACTTCATACACGCATGCATATCGATAAATGGATTTATCCATCACCCGTTATTAAATCGTCACACCTCATGACTCGTGACTTCGTATGCGATTACCTCTTAACTATTATTATTGACTTTATGCTGCACAATCGTTTTCATCGCCTTTTTATTATCTTGTAATCTATTTTTTTTTTTTAAATCAATTTACGATGGTCACAGCTCAGAATTACTATAATAAACCTTAAATTGATTATTTAATGGGCTATTTATGTAGCGATTTAATTTTTTTTTTGTGTGTTTACTTAGTCTTTATGTTTTTCAATTGAATAAACGGTTTATCTGTTTGATTATAATATGGCGTGTTAGCGCTTAAACGGTTTTAGGCGTGGCGAGAAAATTAGACGAGATTCGTGTCTACATAGGTAATAATATAATATTATATGGAGTTTCATCAGAAACCGTTCGAATAACGCGCACGATTTTATTTTCGGTGTAAAACCGGGGAGTAAAAAAAAAAATTTAAGACGACATTGTGTAATATCATATTATATGTGATAACAATGCGCCGATTACGACTTTCTAAACAATGTGTAATGTCCGAGGTGAAAGCTTTCTTTTTGGACCAGAATCGATACATATTAAAGTGTTATATACGTATGCATGTATATAGGGGAAACCGGTTACCCCTGGCCGGAGGAAGGTCTCCACTCTCGGACACCCGAAGAATTCCCTGACGTAAACAAGTAGCGCGTCGTAATATCGGTCACCGTTGTGTACAATAATAATAATCATGTTTACAAAATATACAAATGATCGAAGTCGAGGGGGATGGCAATGAAAATAATATAATATTATAAATTATAATATGACATGCGAACATGACATTCGATCGTTTATGCAAGTGCTGCAATCATAATATATTATATATTGATACACACGCGCAGTTGCGAGACATTTTCTACTTTTGGTCGGTTCTCAATAATATTGAAGAGTTAAAAACAATAATATATAATATATAGGTATATATTAAAACTTTTCCACGTTTTAAAGTTATATTTTTGAATTGGGATAACCATCGGATATTTTTAACAGCATTAGACATCTGGCGTAATAATAATTAACACTAATATTATATTAGTTGTAATTCATATTTTCTGTTTTACAAGATGATGGTAACGATTCTTGGATAGTATAATCAGTTATTTTTTAGTATTTTATTAGGTAAAAGTAGCTTAACCAAACGACTGAAATATACACACAGGTTTGCAGCTACATGGAACGATTAATTTTGTAGGCCTGTTTTAGGTGCCTATCAATTTATAGTTATCATTAAAAAAAAAACTTGATGACTTCCAAACCTGACTTTCTAAAATATTTTTCAGTTAATTTTTAGTATAGAATGTTATGTTTATATATTTTAATTTTTAAAGAAATCCGTGTTGACTTAATATAATATTTTGTAGTACGCATTATGTATTATTGTATTAAGAAATCA
This sequence comes from Acyrthosiphon pisum, assembly GCF_005508785.2. NCBI lineage: Eukaryota > Metazoa > Arthropoda > Insecta > Hemiptera > Aphididae > Acyrthosiphon > Acyrthosiphon pisum. The sequence continues at coordinate 23,211,131 of NC_042494.1, forward strand.
ATTTTAATTCCATCGATGCGACTTGTGAAATCAATGTTTACGGTTTATCCGTGCCGCCTACTTAACGAATGACACTCCTGTTATTAATCGTTATAATGAATACAATTTAATTTATAATATGCGAAGTTATACAATTAATACAATGAAACGATTTTTTTAAATAAAGATTAAATAAATACATAGGTACGACACGTACCTATAACTACAGTAGTTGTACATGTGTGTATTGTTATTTATTAAATAGATTATTTCAAAATACAGAATTAAAATAATATTTTTCCCCTTTTGCATTGACTCAATAAGTGAAGCCCCCCCCCCCTTCCCAAGGCTATATCACTATGATTTCCCATCTATTATACTAATGTGCATGCCTCTCTGATTAACTCAAATCCCATAAAGCCCTTTCAACTCAGAATCAATACTATTTTATTAGTCTCCTACCAATAAAATGTCCGACCATCTCCTTTATCGATCATGTTGGTTTTATTATATTTAATATTTTAATAAAATACTCGGTGAATTGTAAGGCATGGTATTATATTTTGTTTATTATTTGTATGTAAAATCCTTACAAATATTAGTATTATGCAACTGTAAGTAGTTATTCATTTGTCTCGCATATACTCACAAATCAATCATTTACGACTTTTCATCTTAAAAGTCAAAGAAAACAATAGAAAATAATCAATAAATTTAAACTTTACGTGTAATAAATTACAATACACATTGACTTAAACACAAAAAATAATACATAATATCATAAGCGTGCACAGGTCTTCTTGGCAGGGGAGGCAATACCTTAGCTAAGAAGGTCCAGACTCCAAACACCCCTCCCCCCTCCCGATTTTATCCCAGCTTGTTATGAGGCAACAATAATTTAAATAAATCCTCACACAATCTCAAGTATATGGTTCTGTTGAACCATGATATTGTTCTATACGGTTAAGAGTTAGGTTAAACATAAAATGACCAAAAGAGTTTTCAATAAGTCCTTTTGAATAATATCTTTGACAATCAAGAAGACACAATAAAAAATTATTAAGAATAAATAATTAAAAAAAGGTGTCCAAGTGGGTGTCGCTCTTCTGTACAGTAAATTACAAGTGGGTCACTGTATTGGATGGTGTTAAATTTGAATTTCCACTAAATAAGAAAATCGCTATATGAGAAATCGAGTAAATATCCAATGTTGTAAAAATATGAACTTCAAACACTCATAAAAATTTGATTTGATTTGTTTGTAGACATTTTGTTTTTTTAAAGGTAGAAAAACTTATAAGGAATCTTGTATCACATTTTCAAATCATAGATTTAAATAGAACATTTTTTATGAATTTCTAACTCAAAATAATTTTCGTAAATTTTACGTATTTTGTCAATATTTGAACTTTAAATGCTCATATAAAAAAATTGTGACAATGGATTTTCAATATTTTTCATCTGTCTTTGAAACATTATATTATGAGCCTTCTATTAAAATTTCAAGTTTTTTACGCAATAATTTTTTTTTTTTTTATTTATAGAATAAAAACCTAAAAAAAAATTGGAAATTAAATATGTCCTTAAACAGCTCAAAATAAGTCAAAATATTTTGAAAATGCTATAATGTATAGAAAATGCTAATATAAACATTCGGTCATAATTTCATATATCTACAGTAATTTGTTTTAGGGTTACACCAAAAACCAAGATCGATTTTGTCCTAAATCGATTTTGCGTATAAATTCCTGTTTTTCCTTAATTTTTCTTTTGTTTTTCATGGCGCCTTCGAAAACTACTGGAAAACTTTTGACCCCTCGGCCCTCATAGTACCAAATAGATTCAATTTTCTATCAGAAAAGATTCTGTTGAAGAAAATTCAAGTACTTTTACTGTCCCAAAAGGTGATGACAGACCGAAAAAAAAATAAAAAAACACACATCATTGTAAAACCAATACATTCATCGCTCCGGTCACAATATAAAATTAATAAATAAAAAAACATAATTTGAACAACTTTTAAAATAGTCAATATGTTTTATTTAAGTTCCATACGTCTTTTAGCGAAATAAATATGTAAAATATGTTGGAGATAGGACTTTTACGAATAGGGAATCAGGCCTACGAAATGTTTAAAACGTTTTTTTACTCTCCTGAAAAGTTGTCATTTTGGTGTTAAGTGATTTTCGAATTAGGTTGATGATATGATAAGTCGGTATTATCTAAGGAGAAACCTGTAACCATAGTTGAAACTTGAAGCTGTCTTATCAATATAATATAATATTATATTATTGTCAATTTTATTATTATTAAATATTTACTATTTTCAAATAGCATACCAGTACCTACCTATATGAATATTGAACATAATATTGTTATTATTATTTAAATATGTATTATCAAAAATTGGTAGGTATTAATGTATTAGATCTTGGGGAAGCGAAAATTCTCGCAGGGGAGGCAGTTGCCTATATCCATAAAATATAGGAAAATAATTATGTAATATTTTTCTCTCCTCTTCCAAAAAAAATAATAATAATAATAATAATTAAACTCATTTAGGCACTGTCAGATATAAAAATATCTTGCTTAATTAATATTTAACATTACACCAATATATAAGTTCATAGTATGAACTTCATACCTTCCAATGTGTATACATATACTATAGATATTATAAAAATGTAGAAAATTGTATTAAAATAAATGTTAGATAATCATTAATCCTACGGCCGAGCGGATATACTGTGTACCTACTACAAAGCCAGTATAATAACGGTCGTATATGGTTGTCACATCTTTGTTATCTGTATTACGAGGTAATATATTATGGTTCTCCGTCTAACGACCATAATAGAGTAGCACAAATTACAAATACTGCCTGTAACATCTGTTTTCAAATTATATAGTCTATATTATAGAGACAAGTTAAAAATCCTAATCAAGTGAAGTAGATCAATTGAAACAGTTTTATTTTGCAAAAAAACTAAATCGAATATTTTAAATTGTATTTCATCCATAAACACGTATTTGTATTGTCATAGCTGATATTACAAAATATTATACAAAAACGCGTGTTTGAATCAAATACAATTTAATTTTTAAAAAACTCTGAAAAGTGTATATTTTTGCAAAATGAAACTTTGTTTAAATTTAACTATTTTACACAATTCAAACTTATAACCCCAATTGTATCTATAAAATTGGAAATTGTAAAATTATAAAATTAAAATGTCGACTACTACCTATTTGTATAATATTAGGTATGTTTTATTCGAAATTATGAAGTAAGTATTGAAATTGAATTTTATACTCAAATTTTTGTATACATTACCTATTTAATAACTTTTGTTTAGAAGCATGAAAGTTAGGCCGGATACAGCTGCGTCGTTATTTGTAAGCTCTGTTTTTCTCGTTGGTCCTACATCACTGTGCCTATAATAAACCAATGGTGCTTAATGGGAAATCCTGCCCTGATGTGAGTTTAATAATAAATAATAATGACCGTGCGTCTGCAAGATATATTATATTATATAACTTCAGAAGTTTCCAGTTGGATGGATATATTATGTTGTTTAATCAACTTTGCGGTACTAGCTTATCAAGTTCTTTTATTTTCAAAACATTATGAATGTAATATCAAAATATAATCAGCCATTAAAAATACACCTAATGTGGGTCTACCTGCACTACGTGAATTCGGTTAATGTCTATGGGAATTTGAATTAATCAACACGCTGTTTATTCGCAAAAGTCAATGTTAATATTAAATATTTTGATTGATCCTTGACCCGGAAAAAAAGAATTATTATTGGTAGCGCCCGTTTTATCATTTTTAAGTCGGGTGGGTCATATTATTATAATGGTATACGTATTTCCTTTCAAAACTGAAGGAAAAAATAACCCACATGTTTTACATTTTTTTGTTCGCATTTTGACATAATTAGTCCAACTCTGACATATAACTATGTCATACATGAGGCCAAGAACCAGGTTTAATTTAATAAATTAAAAAACTAATTAACTTTTTATAAAACGTAGGAACCTATCTGCCTCTTAATTAAAATATAATATCATTACCTATTAAAACTGTGGAACACGTTAATGATCAAAAAATCTCTTTTTTAACTTGTTCTATACCTAATGTATTATAAACTCCTCTGTTAATATTGTTGCCTTAGAAATTTTAACTTTTTTTAGTACAATTAACAAATGCCACATATAATTAAATATCAATGTAAATAAGCTTCACTAGGTATATTTTGATACAAATAATAACTCGATTGTCTCGATAACCTAACGGTAAAACTATCAAATTTTAAATTTTAAAAACAAAATTAACTTTTTAACATTTCTATATTATCACCGTAGACGCCTCCATACACATTACACGCCATACTGCATGATTATGATTCCCATAAACACACATTGTTTGTGTTTTTGTGAGTGGAAATTGTTTAATATTGATAAAGCTATACTAAATCTACGATACTATTAGAATATAACGCCAACCCAATAATAATGGATGTAAGAATTGTACATTTTGGATTCGATTGTCTGTATATTCAAACTACGATTATGGTACACTTTATTATAGTAGATTATAATAAAAGTATTATATAAACTGTTTTTCCAAGAATTAAATATATTTGTAATCCTTTTGCGTCAATTATCTAATATAATTGACTGACTTTCATAAAAAAAAAATATGAGTTCCCTATTATAACCGTTTATGGTGTAAGCATTAGATACCTACCTCATACCTACATATAAATGAATGTCAGCAGTTTTCACTACAGCTATTATATAGTTCATCAAGTCGATGCATCAATGTTATCTGAAAATAAATTGGCGATACCATTAAAAAAAAATGCATTTAATACGAAAATTTCGAATGAGCTGTATAATAATAATAATAATAAATTTGTTAATTTGAAAATACAAGCATGTACAATGTTGAGGATAAATACCAGATTTTAAGTTGAATATACAATATATCAATATATAATATAATTTATTATAATATTGTTTAATAGTAGGTATTGTATAATACGGATTAATACGACACTATGATCAAATTTAAATAAAATATGAACATCGGCAAATAATTTTAATATTTTTTAAAGTTTATAATTGGTTTACAAATTGATTGGTAGGTAAATAATATTATGTGTATACTTTACCTACTAAATTTACATACAAATATGAATGGGCAATTATGCCCACTCAATTTCCATTCTCCCAGTCAAACTTTAAATATTTACCTTTTATCCAGTTCCTACCTCCCGCACACATATTTACTTAAACGCTCTGCTTCTACTTCAGAGGTCTAATCTACAAGTGATTACATTTAATTAACCATTACTCGTTCAAAGATTAATGCATAGTCAAGTTTTTAGGAATTCATTTATTATCAAATAAAGAACTCACAAGCGTTTAAAATCAAAAGTGTATGATATTTTCATAAATTTAATATATTTGAAATAATACGTATGCATAGGTACTTTAATATCAAATATATATTATACAGATGTTCCACAGGCAATATTATCAGGTCATCACATCTATTATACGGTAACTGTAATTTGTTTGTTTAAACAATAATATTATAACGTATACAAAATATATATTATACAAAATTGAAAATATTAAACGAAGAGCTATGTATCAGGCAGAGAGGTAACTGAGACACTTATCCTCCCACTCTTCATTTTTTTGCCATAATTTATTACGTTAATTGAGAAAACAATAATTTTTTAGCACAATACGTTTTTTTTATATTGTAATGTCTAAGACGCAGTCACGAGTAAAATTATGGCTAAAAAAACTGTGGTAGCAAAATATGTTTTAATAAAATATAAGGTATGCTCAGATAATAAATCAGATGTATTTGTGAGGGACATTTATCTGTGTTGTTACTTACGGGTACAGACGGAGATCTGGATTTGGATTCCGTTCAAACTTACATTATGAAGATAGTATAAATTAAAGACCTTGAGGAAAGAAAAAATCCAAATGACTTGACATTTTAATGTTTTTGTGTGAACTGACAAACTATATTATTAGTAGTACAATGTAATGCAATAGTATTTCTACATTTTTTAAAGACATCAGTAATTGTATCATTAAAATGTTTATTATTGTAGGTCACTATAGATCATCATACATAAATATCATTAAAACTATTTATCTATATACAAATGTATGCATGTATATTATATTGTATATACACACAAATGACGAACACGATTTTCCATACCTGCGATAAGACTTTATGCACTTTCAAATATAAATAATTCAAATCCGATCTGATTATATCTAGCACAAATAGTAATAGTTACGTGTAGAAATACAGCAATAAGCATAAAAAAATCGTAAGCTTTTAAATATGTATTTTTTAACATGGTCATAAGACGTGCCACCTTTGTCTAAACTTTAAACCAATCGATTAAAACAAAATTATTCTAAAAATATATATTATATACCCAAATAATATTATAATATGATAGGTACCTATATCTTATTGATTTATTATTATATTTTGTTTCACTGGCAAAATTTAAGACGTCGTATAGTTGAAATCAAAATGTATACTAATATAATGCTCAAAAAAGAACTTTGTATAGAAAATAGACCAAGGGTAACCATAAAATGTCATTAAAATCATTTTAATGATATTTAATATGTCCAAGCGTCTATTTTGCTTTTAAATGACTTCTGAAAACCTTAATGAAAAATGTTGTAATGACTAATAAATAATGCATATTATATGATAAGACGGACAATATAACAGATTTCAAGTACTTTTAACATATAAACATCATATTACAACTGTTGTGTAAATATTGTGTACAGGTCATATAGATAATAATTGAAAATAAACATTTCAGATTTTTATGTTACAAGGACAAGTATAACACAAAAATAAGTACCTATGTAGGCATTTTTGAAGCCAAAGTTACATTCCTGTGTCCAGAAGAATAAATGTAACGGTTTAAGTATAATAACCATGAATCGTTTTACGCATAATTTTATACAATCGTTGATAATCCAAAAACAGAACGAAAATAATGTCCAAATATGATATAGGTGCCTACCAAACGTATATTTTCGTCGGGAATGACCTTTTACACTACCTACTATATATAATATACATGCAACCTGTTGTATTAGCATTAATAGTATATCATTACAACGGCTACTTGTAACATAATATTATTATTATTATTATATATATATAGGTACCAGCCACCAGCGTCAATACAGGTGTATGCGAATATTAGATTATGACCGAGTCAGCGTGGTGCATATCATCGCATCAAGGTTTTCTGTATTTTGATTTATGTGTAGAATCTGCGAAACGCGGAAATTAAAAGAGTCGTGTTTAATTTTTGACTTTTCGTTTGTATGTTAGTGTTTTATTTTTCAATATATTTTCGTACTCAAGTGTCGGAAACAAAAATATATACTTGACGACTGGCGTAAACATTTTGCAAATTTTTAATACGGAACTGATCGGTTTCTCACGTTTCATTTATCGATGCATTAAATCTTTAGTTTATTTATTTATTTATTTATTTACTCGCTCACTTATTGGTCAATAACCAAATTCCAAGAAATTGTTAAGTTGTGTGCACACGAATATGAATATAAAAACAAATAACATTAGCATAATATAACTACATACAGTAAATAATGATGCAATTACAACAAGAATTGAGTTTAAAACAATTATTTTACTTAAATATTATTGAATGATTCAATGGAATGAAGATAAGAGTTTAAAAAAAAAACTATTGGTACATAACTATTATATAGGAAAGAACAACATTCTGTGATAGGAACAGCCAATGCATAATTTGTTATAGATATGTAAGTTGATATAATATGAATAATATGTGAACCTAGTTCTAAGATGTTAACTGAGGGACACCGAGATTCAATAGACTACAAATTTATTTAAAAGTATTTAAACGAAAATGTTAGGTCATTCCACCTCCTTACTAAACAGCTTAGAAGATTAAATGTATCCAACAATAGTTGGTATGATGTGCACCGTACACGTGAAATATTATATTTAAAAATCATAAATGTAGAAAACAATTTTTAACATTCTCTAAACATTGAAAGAAGACTTTTCTCATTTGAAAAATGGAAATTTGTATCGCCACAGGACACTCAATAAGTAATACAAAAATATTCAAGAATTTAAAACAATGTATTTCAGTATATTTAAAAATTCCAAAATAAGAATTTGAATAATTTCATTATCGAAGGAAAGAATGGGGAATATCATGCTTGGTAAATCACCCTCTATATCATTTCATATTACTTGATAAAACTTACTATTTTTCTTTCTGAATCCTCAAGCAGATTTTACTGGTGAAGAAGTGTTACATACTACTTAAATAGTTACATATACCATTTAGATCATTATATTACTCAACTCTTTATTTAATGTGAACAATTATACGATTTAACATAATACGCCTAAGTGATAATATTATAATAAATTATAATAAAAAAAATACATTTACTGAAAATTTGTTATTGACAATAAAATTGTTACCTCTGCGATTACATTGAGCTATGCGATGTTTTCGAACATTTTCAAATAGAAGCCTCTAAAATCTCTATAATATGCAAAAACTTTGTAAAATAAATTTTTACATTTGCATTCTCACTGTATTATATACGACGTATTATACTTTGTATATCACTCTGCTATGTTTTACTATTATACGCGTCAATGATGGATATGCAAATGCTTTAAGTCCCAAACCCTGTGTATATTGTATAGGTAGGTAATTAAAACATTCACGCCAGTTGTTACTTGTTGGTAGGTACGACCTTTAGTCGATCATAAATATAAAATCGGTACCGCATTTCGTTTTTATAACGACTGAAGTCAGATGGTAAAATTTCTCCAACTGCAGAATTTACTGAGTTCGACATGATAACGCTGGTAAAACTACACAATAAAAATAATGGTCCACGAGATTCAAAAAAATCGAATGTTGTCGTGTGGCGCCACCGAGATCACAATATTACCATAGGTATGAATATAAAATGTTGTGTGCGAGGCGGCACGAAGGCAGCAGACTGCAGAAAGAGATCGCAATTAATACGCGCTGTACACCCAATGACGTTTAATATTATATAAATATCGTTTGTATGTATATCGTTAATATTATTATGCTATATTTTTTTGTATATCAATTTGATATTATATTTTTATTTGACGTGTGTACCACGTGCAAACTATATTATTATTATTATTATTATGTGTAGTGGATATATTATAAAGAAAAAGGTGTGTCGCGTATAACTGAATAAAATCCGTCACATTTAATAATAATATAGACTCGGTGGCGATTCGAATATATTAAGAACTAAATGCCGATCGCATTTCATCCGAAAACCGTTGCATCAGTGGCGCCCTCCGTCCGTCCGCACGCTATACGGTGCACCGAACGTCCCTGGGAGGTCGCCGCCAATCAACGAACTTGTGCCGTTTAAGTAGGTCGCCGCCGTCGTAATAATTGTCTCGATTTTTTTTTTTTTTAGCAATAATATTATATTTTATACGCATTATACGAATATTATTAATTTTTTCGTCGACCGCACGATCAGATAACGAATAATATCGTTCACGAGCGAACGGTTTTTTTCCCGCGCCAGTATTCGTCGGTCTTGATCGAAAAATAACAATAAGTTTTTTTTTTCGCTTCGTCTAATAACGACTCGCCTAGGTAAATTAACTGGGCGCACTGTGCACATACAGAGTGACTAAAGGGGATTCGCCGAGCATCATGCTCAAGTGCCGGACTGAACTAAAATTTTAAATGACGCATTTTCAGAATTAAATACTTACCACCACCATCCATTATAACTTATATCAAATTTATGATTTAAATAAAATGTGGTCAAAACAGCCTAGAGGTTGGGCCTCAGCATGTAATTCTGCGCCACAGCCACGGAGATTCTACCCTTTGAAAAGTTGACGTAGGTGCGTCAAAATTGAGCCCTTCAGCTCACCGCTGATCATGCTCACCCCTTTATTAGGAAAATTAACTGACATACACAGTCACATATAGAGTAACTGGGTGGATTTACCGAGCATGATGCTCGCCCCTTTCTTTCCTTCAGTAATGCTACAGATATATAAAAGGTCTGGTTTTTGAGATTTTTTAAATATATTTAGTATATACTTAAATTCTTTCGATTTTTTTATACAACTAAAGCAGTGTCGGTGGAGATATAAACTTCTGTTCTTCAAATGTAAGCCCCCTTTTTCTTGTTTAGTGGATATTTTTTTTTGAAAATGTTGTTGTAGGTACCTATTTAATTAAAAATGCAAACGAGTTGTTTTTGAGTTTTAAACACAATGTACTAACGATAATAGGTCCACGATAATATGTGTTTAATATATATGAGAGAGCTATGGTGATTTGAAAATGTTAGTAATTATCCATCAACATTAATATAATTTATAAAACTGGTCCAAGTATAAAAAGTATACCTAATAAATAGATACATTATTAATTCTAGGTATTTCATATTTTTAATACCATTTTTAAGGACAATAAATTATCCTTACTCCTTAGCATAACAATTTTAATAACTGAGAAACTATAGTATTCCCGTTCAAATTTTGAATTGAGTACAACAACATTATTCATTAAAAATGTACAGTAAAAAGGAGGTGTTCTCATTAGAAAAACAGAAATTTGTATCACCACGGGAAACTTATTAAGTATTAAAAACAAAACAAGAATTTGAAAACATGGTCTTTAAGTAGATACCTACCTATATTTGAAAATTCCAAAAATCAGAATTTGAATAAATTCTTTATCCAAGGAAAAAATATGGTTGAGCATGCATGGTTATTTACTCTGTATAGTTTATAATATAACATAACATTTAATGGTTAGGTTAGATTTGTATCCATCGATACAGGTTTAACCGCTGTACTGTAAAGCTGTGATTAGTGAAATTGAAATCTAATTAGTAATATCTTGACCAAACTATGGATAGATGAGCTAAAGCAGCCTCAAATTTAATTTATTCCCCTCACCCATGACAGGACTCACCAATAATTTAAAAAATAAAATTGTATTTTTCGTGATGAGTTATTATAAAATACTAGCTGATTCTTAACTAATGTTTTCGTAATAAAATAAAATATGCAATATAAAATCTTGTAGCCGTTATAAATAGGTACATTTAAATACAATTCTGTGGATTTTCTGACATTGTTATGTTACGTTATGAGTCATCACATAGGCACTAGCTGGGTCTTAACCGATTTTTTTTGTACCTAATAGATTAAATTTTATAATATAAAATATTGGATGCATTTGAATAATCGAGTAGCCATATAAGTATAAGTATATTTAAAAAAAATTATACAAATTTTTTTTTAAATGGCTAACACTTGTAGGTATAATAATTGAGAAAACATTTTATGAAAATATTATCGTGGGAATTGGGTGGAGGTGAAGGGCTTGCAGGGCTCCTTATGGTTACATAATCATATTTGAAGCTCCCCTATAATAATACTATACTATAGTTTCATCACTTAGCTGGCATATAATATATACAGTGTACTATATGGGCACGCAAAACCTACACTGGGGACCGTTGTCGTGCGAATGACATAATATGACACATATTATTATGGTATCTTTTACACGAACATAATACACACACACACACACACACACACACACACACACACACACTCACACACACGTCAGAAGTCGCTATCGTCGCACTAGACTGCTATATTTCTTCACGACTATAATATTATATTAATCTGATACCAATTTTATTTTCCAACGGTATATCTATCATCACACATCGTCATCGTAATGATATAAAATCAAGAATTATAATAAATCAATTATTATACAATTCGTAGGTATACGTGCTCCGCATGTTTGATTACCTTTGCATCGCATTATAATACTGTGGGGCGATACCCACCGCTCGCTTATGATGTCGATCGATTTGTTAACACAATTATAATTATTTCATCCAGACCGTTAATCGTCAGAACGGTGGTCAGCGTTTTCGTGAGTGGACCATAATAATATTGTGTATAGGTACGAGTATTAACAACACGACTTTGGTATACATTCTTAATTTCACGTGACGTACATTTCATTTACGTATCACATTACTATTACGTAATACATATAGGTACTTACCTACATATAATATATAACTTAAACCGTTTTCGATAATATTATTTATACGACTGTTATTATACGTATTCTGTATATTTCATGTACATGCGACATAAGAGAAAAATAATACATTTATAAACAATCATTTACTTATAGTATAGGTTTTGGAATAACCATATTGTTATTGTTTGGATGCATAATTATCATTTTTTATATAGTTTCTATTATTAGTAATTTATTATTATAATTAAACAAAAATGTATCTAAATGTAACTATATAATACAATATAATAATATATCGTTTTTCTCCGCCTAGATTTATTGTATTAAATGTAAAATTAATAAAACGTATTGTAACTAATGACCTACGGACCCGAAATAATTAAGATAAATAAAAAAAGCATAAATACCTAACCGTGTGTCCGCGAAAACTGGGTACACATTATAACTCAGGTACCTACATTACTTAGTACCTACCCTATATATATTTTAGAATTCTGTCTGCGGGAGATTGATGATCCAATGGTCTAGTTTCACGTCCCGCAAGCATAATTAAAAAATATGTATTGAGTAATATTCGTAATTTAATTATACAGTGCACCCTGTTGTCGCGGACACGTGGTAGATATTATATATATATACACATTTAGGACTTTTTGTATTCTTAAATAGTTAAATGTGAATAATATGTGTTATTACAATACAATTTAATATTATTAAATACTATGAAATGTTTTGTTTTTTTAGTAATTACCTATGTATGTAATTATTATTGTACAGTTATTTTCTAGAATCAAACACAAGAATGTATATTATAATCACAATGATATAATAACGTAGGTCTATCGTCCATATTATTATTTTGATGATAAATACCCGCGTAAATAATTCTTTAACATTTTGACCCGTTCATATAAATTATAAATTAATAAATTAACAACATTGAAGAACTTAGAAAATATCACATAAACTTGTAAGAATAAAATATTTGTATCCACTAAGACACCTTCTGTGCAATATTCAATCTCTGAGATGTAACATAGTGATCCCATTGAGTTATGGTACCTATATGGCTTTATGGCTCTATTATATCAACCAAGTGAACATTTTGTGTCAAAATAAGCTCAATGGTGAATTTGTATTTAAATATTATTTATTTCGTTTCTATTAGGTAAAATTTATTTTGACTTATCATATTATAATATACCATAATAATATGTTTGGTGCCTATATAATATGAAAGTGTTAACTGTTCCGATTCAATATTAACAAATTCAAAAATATTAAAACTAACCCAACCGGCCGTCTACTATTTTACAGCAACTATTTGTAAGGAAACAAATACAGTATAGCTTTTGTCATGTTATCCTCTGGTTCGTGTAATACACTTCGGCCGACTGTTCTGATCGTTTTTTTTTGTTCATAAATAATAATTATTAACAATGTATTAATTCGTTTAATATTGAGTTCTAGCCAATATCCCGCATCACTATTTTAGTTTCATTTTAACAATTATTTTAATTGAAAAATATTTATACCTATGTAACTACATACGTAAGTAGTGAATATTAGTATGGGTTCTACAAAATAAATTTAATACAACAATTATTATATCACTACTAGTTTAACATTCAACATTTTTATATATTTTACCGATTACAGTTTGAAAATGTACTTCACGCCGTAATAGCCATGTATAAAATACGTCCTAGATCAGCAGGATTGTTAAGATTAAGCGATCAACCAACCTTATCGAATTGTGGACTATGGAAGCATTGTTTAGGTATAAGACTGGTTAGATATATACTAATATGAGATTAATTGCTTCCAACATCACTAGACAACATTAAAAGCTGTATGAATTCAGACTTAAAAATTTAAAAAAATATATTATATAATATTATATAATAATATAATAGCTTTAAAATAGAATATATTAAACCTAATATACCTACGTGGGGTAGTTAATTTAGATTATAAAGAATGACGCAAATTTAACTCTCAATTACGTTTATGATGCAAACGGGGATGAATGTGATTCGGGGTACTTCATATTACCCAAGTTGCTGTCAAATTTTAAGACAGTGATATTTTGTCCCTGGTATCTAGGACGGACGTTGGGACATCTAATCGTTCCATGCTATATTATAATAACAACATAATAAAGGACTATATAGTAAGGCGTGTAAGGAAACAACAGAAATGCAACAACGTTTTTTGTAAAACAATATTACCGTTGCACAAGATTGGCAAATCATAATACAGAGTGCTGCGATATGCATAATAATATATATATAATACATATGTCGTATATATACCTACACGATCGGAGACACGACGAAAAGCTTCAAGAGTTGTGCTGCACAATAGACAAAACGTTCTCTTTTACATGTAAACCAAGTAAATGACAAGAGAGCGATCTGGATTCGTGTGAAAGGCGATTGGGAAAAATATTGTTAAAGAGGTCCACCGAACAGAATACCACTGATACCTATCTACCTACCTAACCTAACCTATACAAGAAACGAATCGTCGGAAAGACCTGCGGATTAAAATGTATGTGGTTCATACACGCGCCATATCATATTATTATAATGTATTATACAGATGCAGAAGCTGTGAATAATTTAAAAGATTTTATTTTTAATTATCATAATACTGTAACGCGCAGAACGTTACGCAACGGTCTGGTTATGTCAAAATGGGTCCAGGAATAATATTATTACCGTTGATTTATAGCAATACTCGCGTATATTATGCTGATGATTTACGATAGGTGTTTTTCAATAATAAGATACCAATTAAAATTTAACCAAGTCACGGTTGCTTTCTAAGAAAAATATTATGTGTTTACGGCGTATACCAGCTGTATACCAATACCTAATACCGCGATATGCAATATTTAGTGATGTCTCTCGCGTGTAAGTCAACACCTCTAGGTTTATTACATATTATGTATTACGTTATTGTCGGCTGCTGCACAAAGTGCGAAAAACAAATAGAAAATTGTGACTTTAAATGTCTTATAATCAATACGACACAGCAATTCTCTTTACCGCAAACCGTAATATATATATATGCGGGTTTCGAGTAACAATAAGCGGCTTCAAATGTATGAAAAAAAGAAAGTGCCCCCATGGTGTTTATATATACCTACCTAATAATAATATACGTGTTCAATCTCCATAAAAAATGCATCGAATGGCGGTAAATTAATATAATAAAAAAATCCAACGTGTTTTGGTCCTTATTCCACTAATTTCCTAAACTTGATTATTTTTTATTCGTTTCCAAACACGGTTTTATTACTCGTCCGACATCTAATGTTTAGTGACAAAAGTTAAATTTAATGAAAAAAAATATATGTAGGTATATTTATTATTTGACATTGATCGAAATTGTTTTTATGTTAATTTAATACTATCCCCGCAAGGACATAGATAATAATATATTACAATGTATATATTGTTTGGAGTGATATTTTAAAGAAGTTCGACTGTACAAATTCTCCTGAACTCAGTCCACTAATACTTAATTATACCTGAAACAACTGGTTTTAAAATAGAAAATTTACCAAATCGAATGTCAAAAGACACACAAAAACTCCATAAAAAAATAAAAAAATATTGATTTTAAATCTATATTGCTACGACCTATATATATTATACCCATAAGATTATTTCGTTCCGTCACTATAATATTATTATATTGTTAAAGACACGAAGATGATGTAAATCGCATCACCGTCGCTTACACGTTTTTCAAAGTTATCGACATTATTGCCTATTTATACGCTTATAAATGACGGGGTAACTAAAATAAATCGCATCGATGTGACGTTGCGTAGGTACATTGTATATAGGTAACATAACTTATTATGACGTCATCCATGTGACTTTAAAACTCCTTGTAAGATTATACACCATACATTGTATGGGTAAACAAATATATTATATTTTCACAATAAATTAATACGATTTTAAAACGTTTTCAAAAAATATATGCCAGTCGAGATCTCAAGCCACCTGGTTGAATAAAATAAAAAACCATCCGTGATGGAAGTACAATAGCCGAATTAATTTTTTTTTTGCTTCTTTTTTGGCTGAGGAATAATAATAGCAATATTATTATTATCATTGTATTTATTGAAAATGTGTCTGATCTGTGATCATGACGACGTGTTAAGCCCGAGCAACGTGATATTGTGAAACGGACTGTTGTAACTTGTAACCTGTTGTCGGATTCGTCCGAATTTAGCCCTGGCCAAATTTTATTACGACTAAAAGATAAAATAATAAAATAAAATACTCATATACCATTGCAACAACTGTTATGGAATGACGTTATTCTAAGCTTGTGTTCAAATCATTTTCGGGGACCGCGGAAAACATCCGTTAACACGCAGAAACTACTCGCAGAACATGATATTATTATTATTTCGTCAGAGTATTAGCTCGTAGATATTATTGTGTTCAATTTTCAAATTTGTTTGTGAAACATTATATTTTATTTAAATATATAACCCTGAATACCCGCGTGCCAACTTTTCTGGCTGTCTACTGCATAGGTACTGGCGTACTGCACAGTACAGTAAAACTAATTGCTAAAATGTCTATCGTATTTAAAAAAAAAAAAAAAACTCGTGATAACTATTAAAACTAATTTTCATATCCATATACGAGATATGTAGTATACCTATCATATTTTGTTAAATTCGATTTCATTCCACGAACGTTGTGTGCTATACTCGCATTCACTACATTACAGTGTTTGATGACGTAAACTTACTCCTTGTGGGCAGGTATATGAAATTATCAAAAAAAAAAAAAATAATAATAACACACAACTATATTCGTACCCATATCGGATTAGTGATGGGATGATATTATGATATTATGGAAAAACAATATTTGTGAAAAATGATGATTACTCGGTATTTAACACGTCTTAATATCTGCATAATATATTGATCCAAACCAAATTAACCTATAGAACGCGTATTTTTATACACATTATATGACACGATTCATCTTCAAATTGATATATATATATATGGTAAAATGAAGTTAAATATCGTTATATTAATATTATAAATAATATCGAAACGTGCGTGATGGTATTATTATGACGACAGTATACGCAATATATTGACGGCTATATTTTTTATTTTTATTTCTATTTAATAGGACTTCGATCGTGAGTGAATTATTATTGACGGACTCCTAATTTGGCATCCAGTGACCGGCAATTCATTTCGTATCCGTTTATGACGCGCTGATTCACATAATAATATGTGTGCAACCTTTATATTATATATTATAATGTCATACTCCGGACAAGTTCAAGCCAACCACGTAAGTATAATATTTAAAATAAAATACGTTTTCAAGGGTATCACAATAACATATTTAGTATCGACGTCGGGTATCACGGTAAAACGAATAATGAAGAAGTTAATAGTTATATACGCGCCGGTCGGTGGATCTCTTTGCAGGAACTAATTACCGCGGTAAGTAGTCGAATCGATAAAAGTAAGTACATATGAACACACATAGGTACATATTATACTGCACGGCTAAGTTCTGACGGTTTCGTGTTGTTCGCTAGATTCGATCATGCATTTTTCCATATCTAATTATAATTACGCATTAGATGCAATCATTCAATTGAATAGATGACTTGAAAACACCTAATTATCGTCGCGGTAGATCAGCAGCGGACGAGACACGTTGTTGCACTCTCGTAAACGACCTCATCCGCGCACTTATTATACAGGTACCTAGGTAGTTACTGTGTATGCACACGGTATTGCAGTAGGTATATACCTGCGTTATACATAATAATATACGTGCACGAGTGTTGCACATAGTACCTATATACAGTGCACCACTGCACCCACCCTGCTCATATCCGTCAAAAAAATCGTGAAAATCATGACATTTTATGCATATTTTCCACCAAAACATAGTCGATCGTAT
This sequence comes from Acyrthosiphon pisum, assembly GCF_005508785.2. NCBI lineage: Eukaryota > Metazoa > Arthropoda > Insecta > Hemiptera > Aphididae > Acyrthosiphon > Acyrthosiphon pisum. Next base: position 23,229,279 of record NC_042494.1, read on the forward strand.
AATAACCATCGTATTAATACGACACGTAATAACTAACAGCGTGTATTATACGCATGGTTACACCATCTCCAACGAACTTTTATACTTTAGTATATTATAGAGGATGTCTCTCGACAGTAATAATTAAGTAATTTTCATCGTATCACTTACATAGTTGATTTTATAAAATCCGTATGTAAATAAATATATACAATTCCCCCTCTCCCCGTCATTGCTGCCATAAACGATACCATAAAATATTAATAGTTTAAAAAAAAAATTGTACAAGCGGTGTATCTAAAGATATTATATTACCTGTAGGTTCAGATATTTTCATAGAGGTATGTAATTTCTTGAGAAAGATCGATTTTGATCCGTATTATATAATTTTCAGTGCATACACAAAACAAATTCTACCAAACCAACCAACCTGCAATTTATATTTCATATATTTTGAATCCTACACATCAAAACTAAAATTCAGATTACTTTTATTCTAACCAATTTTGACCTATGAAAATGGATGGCATTTATGTAAGTACTATATTATAGTGCAGAATAAGACATCGTTGGAATCGTTTTTGATTTGCTTATTCACTCGAGTTTACCTGAATAATATAATATATAACATATAACATATAATACTACCAATGCAATTAACTTGATGTCTTGAAAACTTTGTTCTTCCAGTTGGTACTTATAACATTGATAATCTACCACAATACAGTAATTATGATTAATTGAAATATAATTTAAACTGATATATTATATTTGGATAGTATAATATACACTATTAACAGCGTTCCTACATGTACGCACCTGGTAATATTTAATACTTTCAGCGATAATCGTTTAAGCAGTTCTAGAAGTTACAAATCTCACGAAAACTCGAGGTCGCCAGTCGATACTACACTTGCATAATTATAATTGTTTTTCCTAGAAAGTACATAATATTTTATTTAAGACATCTGAGATACAAACATTGAAACATAGAGCAGTCAGCTTCGATTCGCATTTCAAAATATTACATATGCCGTCGAATGGATCATGTTTAAAAATGTAAACAAACCCGACATTGTAAATTAAATAAGACTATTGAGCATGATATTATATTTGACCTAGTAAATTCAATACATTTGTGTAATCGGGTATATGTTCACTTACACCTTAGTATTGAAAAACATTGACAGTAATTTACCAGCCACTAAACTAATTAAAACATAATTGGTCAGACATATTAATTATATCTGTAAGTATTAAACTGCTGAATTATACGAACAAATAGTAAATATTAATAGTGTGAAGTTATGTATGAGAGTTTGTGTTTATGGTGCGTGTTTGAATTATAAAATCGACAATAATTTATCAAATCATAATATAATATTATTATCACAATTAAAAAAATATTTTAATTAATAGGTAGGTTACATAATATTGTCATGAAATTAAAATATTTTAAAACTGTTGGTATTCTCTTGAACACTAAACACACAGTAAACGATTTACTTTGATGATAACGCTCGTAATAATTAGTCTTGTGATTTTAATAAACGAATAATTATAATATTATATTATTTTAATGGCAATATTTAGCTTTTCAATAGTTCTCACGTACCTACTGAATCAAATATGATACTAACTATATAATTATTATTAATATACATAAGCAAACCAGTACTTACAGTACATACAAGACTACAATTCCATAATAATGTAAAACACGATTTTAATTATTTGTAACGTATCATATAATTACCTTCAATTTATTATTTGATTACCCATACCATATAAATACACATAAATATAAATTCAGGATATAAAATCGTTATTATTTATTTACATTTCCTAGAGAATTTAAATGTTCAAGTTTGAAAATTCGTGAAATAAAATATACCTAAGACATCTTAATAATGATTAAAAACCTCAAAATATACACGTTGAATTTACGTACCTATAATTCACAAATAATCAAATGAAGCGATCAACCACAATAACGATTATATCTTTATAAGACGCACAGACACAATAATATTACCTACATGCAATTGGAATTTATTTACCCTATAAGAGACTACGTCATCTATTATTTCAAAATTCTTATTAATTTTTAACACTTATATAATTATTTTTATTTTTATACTTCAAATTGTCTTTAATAATATATGTTGTATTTTCTTAAAATGTTTAATTTTTATGGTTTACAGTGGTGAATAATCGTTGCGGTTTAACGGGGAAAAATCGTGGTATAAATTAACTTAGGTCTTAGAGATAATTTTATACTTTTTGAAAAACGAGTACCTACAGTATAATATTATTATACTGTTTGTCTGCCTATTATATTTTCACAAAATAAAACGAAATATTTATCTTTTTGTATTTAAATATTTAATAATAACTGCATTGTGTATTCATGTAATTCGAATACAATTATTTTGGTTTAATCTATAATATTATGTTTATGCAATATGCATACGTCATAAACACTGCACATTATCCTCCAGTCATAAATACATTTCAATGTCGATGTAACTATTATAGGTACATATACTTACATCATACATGAGTAAAATTTAATTTTTCTTGTGCATTTTTAAGATATTCTTATTGCTAAACTGTGCATAAAAATCATTATAACATTTTCCTTGTTGAAATATAATACTATATGATTAATTAATGAATTATTATTAAATTTCGTATAACTAAGCTACGGTAACAATCCATTTATATTAACAATTTGTGGTTAGGATTATGATTGTTGGCATATTTGGGAACTTGCTAGGTAACATTTAAATACTCACGATGTTGTTCTGTTCATGGTGTTATTTTGTAACCATTACTGTACAACTAATTGGCCTGACTGAAAAGCGCACAAATAAATGTATCTTTTTTCTTTATGTGAGTCGTCTTTGTTGTTCTATTCGCTGGTAATAATACGCACAGAAGTGTTGTCATACCCCTACAACACTTCGTCATATTTTATATGTACACGAATATTTAATAGTAACAGTCTCGCGTGATTTATATGTTTAAATTACAATCGCGTAACTGGTCGATATAAATTTTTCCATAAAATGCTTGATATTTAACAAAGTACTTACTAACTTTTAAATAATAGGTACATTTTAGATCAATATTTATAAAGAGGAATTCGCATTAATATTTGAAGTGACATACCTTATGATATTTGTATTTCTTTACCTAAATATTTTTGAATATTATCTTCATCTGCAAGTTCAATCAGTAAATTTAGTAAATAAAGCTGTATATTTATTAGATAAATAATAATAATATAATAAATAACAGTTATATTAATATATTAAAAATAATTTAATAATAATCGGATAAATACAAAAGCTTTTTTTTTAAAGCATGTTTTGGATTTGGCTACTATTATAGTTATAACTATATAATTGTGATATAACTGAATTATTTGAAGTGTTTGATGTGTGTACGTACATAAGTGAGAGGGTTGTTTAAGGTGTTAAAACCACCCCCCCCCCCCACCGCTCTGAAATGTTTGGGTTTTGTATATCAATTTTAAATTAATTATTAATAACACACCTAGACATTTTTTCTGCGTACGTCCCTGGTTACGTCAGTATTGACCATTATGCCGAAATAACAAGTTTACGGTCATAGTAGGTATCTTTACGTTTGACAGAATTTCTGAGTGCCATAGTTAGTACGAATTAACAGTATATCTACATTACATCAGCTAATGTATAAATTATATGGATAATAATATATACTATATACATTATACATATTTAAGGTGCATAATTTATAAATTACCTTGGTCACACGGAGATAAGGTTTACATTACCTACCTGGGTAAGATTGTGCATTATTTGTTTTTGGACCTTACTCGTAACATAATTTTATACACTATGTACATGTCGTGTATGATCGCACAGAATTTTAAATTTTTCATTTAAAATCAAAATTGTATATATCAACATCTTGAACTTTTAACATTTTATAATTATAAAAATTGTATTGAATATTTTTGATAGTTTTAATATATTATGTTCAGACATGAAATGCTTTGGAAAAAATCAATGCCAAACAAATAAACATCGAATAATATTATTATAATATCAAAACAAATCTAAAACATGGGAATTTATATGAGAGACGTCTTAAATTTTAAAGCAATGGTAAATTTTTTAATTTAATGATGATTTTGAGTAGCTTAATTACCAAAAAATCTTTTATACTTTGTGTGAAAAATTAAAATTGCTTGCATTTATTCAATTTATATTCACAATTCCCTCAAAATATTACGAGAATTTCAAAAATTACTTTTTCACCGCATGCACACGAATTTCGCTAAGCTATTTAAGTACTTGATTTTGAGTATACAATGTTTCCATATATGGTTCGCCCAATATTCTGAAACTCTCCAATCTCAAATAAAGTGATGTACTTTTCGATTTCTATAATATTATGTAACTTTATTTCTCTTGTTGTTTACTTCAAATAAATATCAATGAATATTTACAATAAGTATTACATATATATTTACAAAATATACTAAATGCATATAATTTCTACTCCCTAGCTTCCTTGGATTTCGAATTTTCAAACACCCATTGACGAAGCCGATATTTTATTATATACCTTCAAAATAAACGATAATATTACTCTCAATCGTACTATACAATCGCCAATTAGTTATTACGTGTAAATTGTAAGTAAACATCTTTATACCTTAATATAATATATGATGTACTTACGCTAGATCCAGCTACGGTAACATTTAAGAATTCGAAGAATTTAGAATAAAAATACGTTTTACCATAGGAGAACAATAATGCAGACATATTTTATTCAAAACATTAATCATACCTGGTGAACACTATACGTACACTGAAGTAGATATGATTAATAATACCTACTACACGTGTAATACGTAATAATATATTATTATATACCTAAACATGATTTGGTCTTTTTGCATTTCGTATAAAATGTGAATAAAATATTTTTTATGTTGCTTGAATTAAGACAGTTTTAATTTATTAGTCATACATAATAATAGGTACATATAATATAAATATATTGTTATGATTAAAAATAATTATTTTCAACAAATTGATAATGAAAACTGATTGTGATTTAATAAAACACATAATTGAAACCAATATTATATAGGTGCAACTGATAATTCATCAGAAATTTTAATTTAACAGACTTTCCAAGACCAAAAACGAAACAGTAGTAAGACTAATAAAGAATTTTTATAATACATATTTATATGAATACAACAGATTAACATATTTTGTTTATTTTAGAAAATTTAAGGTGAAACCATTATTTTTATCTGACTGATAATTTAATTGCATATGTGAAAGATTTCAGGTGTATATCGGAATATATTTTGAAAAATATTGCTATTGTGATGTATTGAGATGGGCGTATCATTTGTCCAATTTAAATTAGGAGATATAAGTTTTTTTTAAAGAAGGTATTATTATATTTATTGGTATATCTATAATTTCTGAAAAAATATGCTTTAGAACAAGAAATTGAAAATATGTGCTGTAATTTTAAGTGAGTTATATTAAGTATATATAAATATATATATAAATAAAAAAGTAAAAAATTAAATGATGACAAAATGAGTTTTGTATCTAAAAAAAAATCTACCTATACAACATACGTATTATAAAATGTATATAATAATATACAAATATGTAATGAATATACCTAATAATCAATATTACAGTCTTAAAGCTTTTAAACAAATTATATTTTGTAATATCAAAATATGGCCGCAAAATACTAATGCTATAATATCTTTAGAACCTACCTATAATTATACCTTCACAACAAAAGTCCAGTGCATTAGTTGTGCGTTGAAATAAGACAGCTCTCTAAAGTATTATATCCATGATCAATATTAGAAGTGAGAATAATTTTGATATTATAAGGTACACACGCTTTCTGTTTAGTTTGATAATGTCTAGAACGATCCTGTTTTTGATGTAGGTTCATGTACCTATAAGTGTTCGAGTTCATAATATGTTTTCATGGCTTCAAAATGTAATTTCAGTCAATCGTTAGAAGTACTAAATTCACGTTGTTTGAGTACTTATTTCACTAGCAATTACTTGAGAAAATCTTTCTCCGTTACTTTCCAGACAGGCTTCTCTATCGTTCAAAACTGATATTATTCACTTAATTCCTTGTATTTAAGCATATTTTTCTTAATCAACAGATTTATTCTTGTGGAATTGTGTCATGCAATCAATCAGAAAGTTAATTTTTGTACACATAATGTAATTTTTTTTCTTATCAATCCAATAGTAGCAGATACCTAGGAACATAATCTGTGTTTAAGGTGTTAATTACAAAATGAAATAAAACCTAAAACACAAATTGCATTTAATTCAATTCAAAATATTGATGGATGTAAATTTTATTAGATATACGGTACGTATAAAAAAAAAACCAGACATTTCGTTCTAAACTTCTAACTATAACTATGCAAGTATTAGTTATATAGTTATCATTCAAAAAGAAAAAAAATCTATCACAAAAATATTGTTTAAGTTTTATAAAAAGAAAGGACTTCTTTATAAAATTTAAAAATAAATACTTTTTCCAATATTATTTTTCCAAGAAAGTTAAGCGAGATAAATACTTAATACTAGAAATAATCATGCAGATATTACATATGTTATGATATATTACGTAACACACAAAAATCGGAAGTTGTTTAGGTAATTAAATAAATAGTTCCTGGTTAGGTCAATCCATTTCTTACGAGTTCTTATTATATGATAAATAATTACATTGTAGTATAATTTACTATACACACGAATAAAAATATTATGTCGATATGTAGGTACATAATAATAGGTTCGATGATTCAAATTAGTAAGCATATTTTAGTACGATTCTAATGTAAATATTAATGTTTAGAAATAAAAGTTATAGTATTTGAAAAATCTGTTATAATTCAAATGAAAATAAACAGTGAAAACGAAAGCCACATATTATTTAATAGGTCCACAATTTTGTTCATACGTTAGTTAATACTTTAATGGTCATGCGATCTCTGTTTTAGAGTGACTACAGAGTAATACAAATCTTAATGTTACAGTAGATCAATTCATGATCTAGGAAAATAATGCACAATTTATATATTTTTTATATTTTATTTATTTCTTCAATTATGTATAAACTTAACCAAGCCGGTGCCCTATATAATAATTTGTTACAAGTAATACCTAATGTAAAATGTTGATATTATATAACAGCAAGTTACTCAGAAAATACAAAATATAATAATTACAATAATATAAAAAACATGAGCATGATATAGGTATGATGAAAGTCACGTCCTAATAATTTAAATACATTTAAATTTACCAAGTAGTAAGCAAGAGGTACATCAACTTGCCGATCAACAGACTAGTGTTGATCTTCTTCATTTTATAGTTCTAACCATTCGAGCTCTGAACCATAGTCGTGGGGTTAGTATATTAAACACTAAATAATATCTGGACGTCTCGATCGATAGTCAATGCATATTATCCATTTTTTTTAACATACATTTTATTTAAGCTTTTATTCAGTTATGCTTGTGTTTAACAAAAATTTAAAAAAAAATTATACCTCTAGGTACTACTAGATTATTATAGTACCTAGTACCTACTAGCAATATTTTAATTATGAAGATATATGGTATAAAATTAAAACTAATTGGTATAAATCATATATTTATAGAGGTTAAATAAAATATATTTGAACAGATAGGTAATATGAATCGATTAAAAGTTTAAGGATGAATAAACATAAATATCTATGTATATTGTATATTTAAATATTTTTGATTTTCTTAATTACCTAAGTATATAGATAATTAACATAGCATAAAGCCACTACGTGATAATATATTCTACAATTAATAATATAGAAACACATTTAGGTATAATACTATAAAACCGCGTATTAGTTGAATAAATTAACGTTCATTTTTAACGAAACTCGTAATAAATATATCTTGATGGAATTAATAATTTCTAGATACACTAATATAATATATATATTATGACTTTAGAAAAAAAAACAATTTACGAGTATTATAGGATATGTTACATTGTTTTAGTTGATCATGAGAAGGTAATAATATTTGTATAGGTTATTATAGGTATCTGGTATATATTATATTTTAGTTCGTCTCAACAAAAAATAAGATAAAAAACATAATAAAATATTTTACTTACACACGTGTTTATGTCAATGGAATCTCTCATCTTTTTTTTTATATTCTGATATTAACCAGTAATGTCATAGCGGTCATGGTCTCCCCTCCATAATTCGGACACCAACGCGATTTGTCAAGTTCAACGTACAACCAACTGTTCTTGTGGATTAAAACTCGTTGACTTTCTCTTTTATTTATTCTCGCGCCAATAATAATGGTCATCTGTTACACAGCTGATATCGATACACATTGCATAGGTACGTTACATACGAACGTCATTAAACAATTTTTTTTTTTAATGTACTCAACGGTAAACGGCATTAAATTCGTAAAATTGTACACATTCTTAAACGTGTTGTAAATAACGTAATGTGTAACGATATTTAGGTAGATACCGGTTGTACTAATTATTAGCCATACTTTAAAATCCTGTTTTGATATGCTGTTATTGTATAGCTACCTATTCCCATTGATGGACATAAATACTATTTATTTTTTAACGGGTATACAGGATGTAACAGACAACGGTTTTAAAGTGTTAATTCTACTGTAATAATATACTTGGATTCGTTTACTGTGAATGTTTACCACCGATAAACATGGTGCACTATGCAGAGATGATGGAAAATACATTTAAACTTTAAAAAAAAGTTTTTGGAACACTTTGTATCCATATTGAAACTGCTATTATAAGAGGATGTCAACGCTCTATTTGATTTTTCTCTCTGACCCACGTGCAACATTAGCAACGTTTAGTAGAACCAACCCTGTGTAGTGTGTAATTACATTTAATATGTTAGAGTGAATTCGATTATTATCAAACTTTTAGATAAAAACATTGCCTATGTCCCTACGTTGGCTATTTTATGATATTTGAAATACTATGTTAGCTATGGCTATGACCATGTAAATTATTACAGTTTAAAAATGCTTGTTTAAAAGAGTACAATGGTATGTCAATACTATTAGATGATCACTTGGTGGGATGTATCATCAGTTGAAACGATGTTAATTGATTAAACATAAATATTTACATTGGTAAATAATAGACCAGTCCGGTTCAGGTGCAGTTTGTTTGGATCAGCCGGAAATATTTAAGATGATGATCCTGAAATGAAAGGGTTTTAGCTAGAGTTAAGTTTTTACTTTTGAGAAGTAAATTGCGATAGTTTTTTGTAATGTTTATTTATATATTTATAGTAAAAGTAAAATAAACATTTAACACCCTGTATGTTTATAATTGGAGCAATTCTTCTTGTGAAGCTACCACCACTATATTCTAAAAACTGGTATTTTTTAAAATAAAATTTTAAAAAAGAATGTCATTTTATGTTACACAACATCAACATATGAATTTGGTTCGGGGACAGGAATTAAATAGCATTATACCATAGGTTAGATCGTTGTTGTTTGAAGAATACAACTACAGATTTCATGATTTATTACTGTAAGCTAAAGTGATTAAGATACACAATAATAATAATTATACATAAATAATATATATATATATTTTTATAATATGTACGAATTAATTATGTACATATAATTATATTATTTATGTTACGATAAAATATGCAATCGTGTGAAGTACTGGTAATAGGATATTGGGAAATTTTTACTGTTTCGTATAATATAATATTCAATCGAATACGTATTTAAAATTTAATAAATAGTACAATATATACCTACTATTTATATTATATTATAATATTAAGTATTAAGAGCATGCTACCCATGTATTTGTTGTCTCCGTCTTACACACGTATATGACATACCAAATTTTCGTTCACTAGTTTCAACAGTGTGCTGTTAGTTTTGATTTTAGAGTGATTTGACATATTATTAATTTTTTTAGATAATAACGTTATCTGTGCTTAAGCGTTGGTTTTTATTCGCTATTTAAATTTTCAAGCGAGATATGAGCATTTTTAATTTTTGATATTTCACATACCCATATCTTGCTTGAAAATGAAGGTTTTGAAAAATTGGCAAAGCTAAAGCACAGATAATGTTCTGACCTAAAAGTTATAATAGGTCAATTCACTATAGTATCAAAACTAACACCACACTATTGAAACTAGTTAACGACAATTTGTTATGTCGTGAGTGTGTAAGACGGAGACAACAAATGTATGGGTAGCGTCATCTTAAGGTGCCTAACTATACAATATATTATGTATATTTTAACAAATATGTGTAAAATTCTTAAAAAAAGTCGATACGGTGAACTTATCAACTTGTGTGTTAAAAATAAATGATTTTAACGATCATATTAAAAAAGCAGGTAAGTGGATGTCGCTCTGCTGTACAGTAGATTACAAGTGGGTCATTGTATAATGGTTGTATTAGACTTGAATTCAATGATATAATATCATTGTATAAGAAAAACGATTCTGAGCGGAGACGGTTTGTCAGTCTGGATATTTTATATTTTGTTATTATTTATTTTATCATGTAATTTGAATTAATATTATAAATATTATAATGTTTTATTCGTTTCTATGGTGATAAACAAAGCGTTAGAAATTTAAAGCCCATTTTTAGCGTTTTTTCGTAATTTTCCGGTGGTTTTTCCCGTGGCATTAAATAACTATTGAGAAAATCGAAAAATGACCTCTCTAAAGTACCGTCTTGATCCAATTTGCTAAAAGATAAGGTATACTATATGTTGAAATCTAAACACTCCTTCTGGAAGAAATTTTGTATACAGGATATAAAAATAAAAAAAATAAACACCATTGTAAAAACAATAGCTTCCTCGCTCCGCTCAGAATCTAAAATAATAATAAAATAATATTAAAAAGTTATTACTATATTAATTATACACTTAAGTTAAGTATTTACATATTTTATACATATCATTAAAACACATTTACTACATGAACGAAAATGTATTCAAATTTTAAACACACAAGTTGACATACTTTATAGTTATCCGTATTATTCAGCAATCGAATGATGAATCGGGTTCAACGTCACTTAAACGTTACAATTCTTTGATTGATTGTCCTCATCAGCTAATAATATTAAATATACCTAGGTATCTACCTACCCAAGTTATTCATCAGATTTAGTATACATACTATAATATAGTAAGTATCACTTACTATTAAATTACATTTGATTACCTATACGATATTGTACGAATATCGTCCTAGATAATATCATGTTAAGCGTTGATTGATTAAATTATTCATTATAAGCAAAAATATACCTACCTATTAACATGTGGGTTGTGGGCTCTGGTAGATGTAGGTACGGGTTACAACTGATTTCAAACATAAGAAGGTAATGACATAATAATATAATAAATGAGTTAAAATAATATTTTTTTATCATAGGTACCAAACTTCTGGAAACGATTGGTCTTTGTATATTAGTGTCTTATGGTGACTATTATAAATTATAATGTATTCAAAATATTATAGATCTTAATACATCAATTGACAACGGTTTGATCGCGTAATAATAATATGAACATCTATATAGAACGAAAACAATATTATTAGTTCCTTCAAATTCTAGATCATAGAAATAGGTAATATCGACATAATTATATATTCAATATTCGGCAGATAAATAGATATTATTACGTAGGTGGGTATAATAGGTGCATATTAAATATTCTATTACCACACGAGACTAACATAAACAGATCGCAATTGATATATACAATTATACATGCATGGTTGAGCAGTATCTAAGAGATCAAGATATGTATCAAAGATAGAAATACTATATCTTGTAACTATCTATATATATTTTTTTTTTACACCTAAAGAATAACTTTTATAATAATATCGTTTAATTTAAAAAAATACATTTTAGTTCAAAAGAATTTTATTTTTAAAGGATAATCAATATTTAATTCAAATATAAATAATGTTAAAAATAAAACTTTTAACAATAGCAAATAATAAATATGTGGGTGACCTTAATAAATAAATCAAAATACAATATTTTAGTAATTTATAATATTTAGTATGTGTCCCTACGAAATTATTGTCAACTGTTTATAATAATATAACAGGTACATACAATTTTAGGTTGATTAAATTATTGAGGTATTCTTATTATATTATAATATTATAGCCTCTATAAAACTATGGGTGGTGGTGTGCCTTTTTGTGTGTAGTAAAGCAGATTCGTTGAAACTTAAATGTCATTTAGAAATTTGTTTTATTAGTTATTATATTTCTATATACTGGTTCTAATTTAACTAATAGGTACTATCTAATAATTGTTATTTGAAAAAGTTTAAAAAATGGTTAATTTCGACTCATTCATATCAAAATATGATATCGGTTGAAAAATATTAAATAGTGTTTTTAGGGCGTCTTGTATCTTGTATGTATGTATATTATAATCTTAAAATCTATAGATGAGTAAAATAAAAGTATTTTAAACTATATGTCTTACTGTATCTATAGATATTTATTTTTGGTAGGTATCTTATAAATATGTAACGAAGAGTACAACTATGACCTATCTATAGGGCAAGCGCTCACAATATCTAGCTCGATGAAATAATTCGGTCGCTGGCACCCGATTATTCCCTCATCATAGGTAATAATATACCTAACCTTAAAAATTCGGGAACTTATCTTGAAAAGATGAACAAAACGATCGTTTGAAAACAAAAATCAAAACATTTAACTAGGTACGCGTAATATATTGTACGGGTTTATGCACAATTTCACACGGGTACCTACATAATATAATATGGCGCATATTAGTCGGTCCTACTTGGGTTGGCACGGCGCCCACCCTGGTCGAGATCGATTCCGCAGATGATGATTATGACGCCGATATGTGAGCGCGTCTTCGGTACGGCTGACGACATTGAACGCATAAAAATAGCGCCAGAAACGATGGAAAAACTAAACAAGATATTATTATTGTACATGTATTTTGATTTTAAGCTCGTCGCCTCGTCGGTTTGTAAACGTTGTTTGTATGTACAGGGTGTGATTTTACAATAATGTGTATTTTTTAATTTTTTTTTTAATTTTTTAATTTTTGTGTCTGTCATCACGGTTTGGGGCAGTAAAACTGTTTCGATTTTCTTCAACAGTATCTTGTTTGATGGGAAAGTGAATCTAGTTGGTGCATTCGGCAGGTCAAAATTTGAAATTTCCAATAGATTTCAAAAGCGCCGAGAAAAACAAAAGAAAAATTAAGGAAAACCGGGAATTTTTACACAAAATCTGTTTTCGAGAAAATTGATTTTGGTTTTTGGTGTAACTTTAAAATAAACGACCGTAGATACATGAAATTTTCACTGGTTGTTTATATTTATATGTTCCATACATGATAAAATTTTCAAAATATTTTGATTTGTTTTGAACTATTTAGGGACATTTTCAGTTTCCAATATTATTAGTTTTTTTTTCTATGAATGTCAATAAAACTTTATTTGTTGAGTAAAAATGCTTGAATACAAGGCTCCTACTATATTTTTACGATGATATTTGAAAAATATTAAAAATCCTTAGTCACAGTTTCTTTTATTAGTATTTAAAGTTCAAAAATTGACAAAAAATGTAAAAATCACGAAAATTAGCAAATTATTTTGGGTTAAGAATTCGTAAAAATTTTTCTTTTTAAATCTAAGATTTGAAAATATAATACAAGATTCCTCATAATATTGTCTACCTTTATCAAAAAAAAAAAAAATGTTAATATTTTCATTTTTTACACACCATAACATTTTCAAAATATTTTGACTCTTTTTGAGCTGTTTACGGACATTCTCAGTTTTCAATTTTTTTAGTTTTTTTTCTATAAATATCAATAAAACTTTGTTTGTTGGGTAAAAAAGTGTAAAAATTTAATGCAAGGCTCCTGATATATTGTTAAAATAGCAGTAGAAAAATATTAATTTTTTATAAGCATTTGAAGTTTAAATTTTGATAAAATTTATCAAATTTAAAATTGAATAATTATTTTGTAGTTAAAAATTTATAAAATGTTCAATTTTTATATCTAAGAACTGAAAATTTAAAACAAGATTCCACGTAAGTAGTTAATTCTGTTGCCAAAAAATCTAAAAAATACATAAGCACAGTTTATTTTTATACTCATTCTATAAGTTAAAATTTGGACGAAATTACATATTAAAAAACCTAGAATAACTATTTTAGTTATTTTGTTATGATTGTATAATATTACTTGTGGGTACTTGAAACTTTTAAAATATACTATTATATATTTATGATAGTATCACGGTTTGTTGTTGATGTATAACGCGTTATAAGTACCTAATGGATATTGTGATATGATTAATTTGGAATTTATAATAGGTACCTTCCTATTATAGGTCAATTTTTTTTTAATACCATAGATAAGTATATACTATGTCTTATATCTAGACTGACATACCGCCTCCGCTCAGAATCGTTTTTCTTATACAATGATATTATATCATTGAATTCAAAATCATTATACAACCATCCATTATACAGTGACATACTTGTAACCTATACTGTACAGCAGAGCGACATCCACTTGCCCACCTTTTTTTGATTTTGAACTACCACGTATTGCTCCTCAAAACTTTGAATGCTTATCAATAAAATAAAAACCATATTTTTGATACTAAATTATTTTTATATTAATTATGATATTAAAAATAAAGGTTATCGTTAAAAAAGTATTTAAAAAAAATATCACTAGGTACTATCACTTATAAGTACAATATAGTGAAAAATTATGTTGTTTAAAACAAATATAGAATGTTGTGTACTTTAAAGTATGAAACATGGTTTTTTTCAAAAACACATAATCGTTCTTGGTAAATAAGATCTTTCGTGTACCACAGTTTATGTTACGCAATGGATCACCCTGTATATTATATACAGTATATAATATGTGTGTGCGTTCGTGATGCAGCGGCAGCACCGCTCTCCAGACCGTACGTGGAAATCGTGACGGAACTCGGCCGTCCTTGGTATAAGAAACGCGGTCTCTCCGACCCTGAACCGCGGTAAAACCATCGGCTTATACGAATTACGATACCTGTGACGACGACGACGACACACGATGCGCCCAGCCATCGGTTTCTGCTTGCTCCGGGTGGATTGAACGCCCACGCAAAAACCACACTGCCGAACGCTCAAAATAAATTATTTTTTGTTTTATATTCGTTGGATAGATACTTTGGATTTTCGACGGTAAATTTAGATAACATCGCAAAAGCGTTAAAATAAAAGGCACTGTCGTAATTTTTTCTTTTATAATCGACTATTTTTAACCGTGCGTCTTTACAGGGAGTTGATATAAACGGTTTTTTTTTTCGAAAATATATACGCCTAACTACCTTTTGCCTGTCCTATGACGCTAGTATTGTGTTAAGAAATACAGAAACAAATTTTAATTCATTATGCGAACTTAACTGAATATTTATCATCATAATATTTATAACCATTTTCAATTGATGGTTCTTAAATGGTTTCCCCATTGGATTTGATTTTAAATTTTAAACATTAACTATGAAATTAAATATTTTCAGATGCCTGTATGATTAAAAAATGATTATAGTACCTATATGGGGTATTCTGGGGATTAAATATTTTTTTTTGCTGAGTGTAGAATATTATATTTTAGTATGTTGAAAGGGATGTTGGAGGATTTAAAAATGGACAATACAATAGGTGGGGGTACATTATCACATTACTAGTTTTATTGGTATATACGATGGGCAAAACGTGTACAGTAGAATTATATGCAGTTTAGCGACAAATATTAGCCGCCATCTCTACATAATGTACCACAGAGCCATGAATCATGATCACTTACTATAATAAGCACACATTCAAATGACATGCATGCACGGCCGCACACACGCACTTGGAAAATTGCCCATATCGATCTGTTTAGTATAATATTTAGGTATCCCCTTGAACCGGCACGATTTCTTTTTGAAATTCTAGTTGTACAATACGTAAACAAACAAACCGAGTGGTACGAGGAGAAACTGCGCAAGATTTATTTTGAAAAAATTGTTTATGCAAAAAATGTGTCTACACCAAGACAATGCGATACCTAAGTATAGTGTTATCGGATACCGCGACTTGGGTATACCTGTAGTCATGGCGCGGCGATCGAAATGTGATCATAATAATATTATGGTCGCGTTGGTAGTCATGATTCGGGGTCTGAAGTCGTGTGCAGTACGACACACTTTGTGCATTACCGATACGTTCAAAATGTCAAATGCGTAGTGCAAAAATGAAAAGGGTGGCCCGCAGTGACCGTATCATGATTCATGAATATTCATTAGCTTTTTATGTTTCGTGTGTTGTTAGTATAGCTACGTATAGTTTTTATGCAGTTATTGAAAAAAAAAATCCGAAATCCGAAATCCACAATAATTTATTGTCAAGACACCAAAGATTTTAATTATCAACCATTTAACCAGTAAACTATATATTTCGGACACTTCGTAATATCGACATGACACCTCTACGCGTTACATATAATTTAGACATATTATATAGGTACCTACAACTCTAAACAGCACCAGACAGGTCGTAGTTTAGATTTTATGTTATAATAAAATATAATATAGGTAATATTTTTAGCCTTTGCACTCTATACGAATAATGTGTTATTATCATTATTCCCCTTCGTTGCTCGTGGGTACTAGGCATACGCTGGTATACGTAGGTATGAGATTATTACGGTTACCTGGCTAGAATACACAGTCTATAATCCTTTTTCCTTTCACGCCATTTCGTTATAATATGGACAATGAAATAGGAATAGCACGTGCGTTATACATATTGTTATGAAGATACCTAGACGTAATGTTACATTATTATATTATATATTGTGCCGCAGCCGGCAATGTTCTTATTGCATTTCGTTGTTCACGTTTAGACACGTATTGTTTCGTATAGGTTAGGTTAAACGATCCAATACGATATAATACGATCCAATAATATTATAATGTCCATCAAAAATATTTATGGCTCAGCTCACACATAATATTATTATAAGTCACATCTATACAATATAATTTAGGGAAGTTGATTGTTTTTTTTTTATTTAACGTGAAATGCGTTTTTATTAGTAAAATTATGTACCTATTAAAACATTTTAATATGCAGTTGCTATAGTAAAATATTATGTTGAGACATTTTTAATGTCTGAAATTGAACACCTATATTTCAATACAAAGAGAAATTAATGGATATAATATAGGTAGGTACTCATTTAATGTACTAAACTGACTATAAATTATTTGATAAACCTTGCTGTAAAATTGAGACAATATAAAATATACATAATACAGTAGCTATATTATTTTAACCCGTGCCTAGTTTGAAATGTAATTTTTTTATATATTTCTAATTATAAACAACATATTTATTGGTTTATTAGTTTATTGCAATATTTTATAAGACACGCGGCAGTATGCAGCACCTATGCGATAATGCACACGCTGCAGCGCTTCGTATACTGCGCCACAAATAGAATGATTTGATTTTGTAGCGACTCGGCAGTATCGTAACAATAACGTTTGATCATTTCAGATGATTGATTTTAACTCTTTGAGAATATAATAACAATGATTACGACTGTTTGAGATTATTAAACGG
Source organism: Acyrthosiphon pisum (assembly GCF_005508785.2). Classification (NCBI taxonomy): domain Eukaryota; kingdom Metazoa; phylum Arthropoda; class Insecta; order Hemiptera; family Aphididae; genus Acyrthosiphon; species Acyrthosiphon pisum. The sequence goes on from NC_042494.1 coordinate 23,247,075, forward strand.
AATAATATGGGTAACATTTGGTATCTGGAACACGGTCAAAGATCAAGACACTATATTATAATATTATATATTAAGATATACATCTGTGATCTGTGATACCGAAAAACTAGATTGCGTGAGCAGTATAATAAGCACGCAGGTTCTATGTTCTTAAGTCCGATATCCCACGCGCGGGCGGTACATGTGAATTTTTAAAAAAAAAATATTCAACTCTTCAGGCAAAAAATCCTGTTTTTTTCCATATTTTAAACTAATTTAATATTATTATATATTTATATTGAGCGTGTGCGTATTACTATATAATAGTGTTCCATGTTCGTGGACTCGTGACAATAATATTATTATATACCTACTTATCTCGGTGTAATGATTAACCCAAAAGCTATAACAATTAAGTACGTATAGGTAATATTATTATCATAACACACGAGTATAATATTATGTACCCAATCCATAGGTGAGCTAAAAATATGTGAAATGCAGTATTACTGGGGAAAATGTAGAAGCCCAGCTTAGAACACAATACCACGCCTCTACAATTGATGACAATACATGTGTATTATAATAATAGAAGAATTTCTATTGAATTTAAGCCTTATTCGGTGTAAACCGTTATACTATAATAATATGTAATAACCATTACCTATCTCCTACCTATCGACATTATTTTGCTGAGTAGCAACCACAGACCACAGACCACAGACCACAGACCACAGACCACAATGATTCGTAAGATAAATATCAGTATATTTAGTATATTTATATAATATTATGTATTATTATGTGTTGATTACCTGTAGTAGCAACATTTATTGGTTTTCGCATATTTTTATTTTAATGCCATTGGGGTTTCATTAAAAAATTAATATTAATAAATAACTTGTTCTGAAACTAACCAGTGGCTAAATATGTATAGGTACCTACGTATAATATTGCGACGTTATTAGGCCAAGTAAGATTGAGTACTTAAAACGCTGAAAACTGTTAACAATGTTAATAGTGAAAACGTGATTAATTATTTCGATACAGAAAAAAGAAACGTGTAGGTAATGTAATGAGCAAAATTGTGTAACCATCGTTTGTTAAACCGTTTTAAAATACAACAATTTCTATAGTCTTATTATAATACATACAGATAATAACCAATTTCAACCATTGCCAATAACCAATGACCTATGGTATTTCCTGAAGTATTCGTGTTTAACTTTTTGGGCTAAAACTGTTTTCAACAAATTCTCTGCAGATTCGTGCAACAATATTTCTGCCCTAGTTTGACAAAATACAAAAAGTATGATCTGTTTACAAAACAAGTCACTCTGGTCAGTACTTGCACAACTTCTACGTAAAGTGTTATATATTTTCGTAAGCTAATTTAGGTATATTAAAAATCATCAATGGAGAAAAATAACACAAATAGTATAGTATGTGTAGTGTGTACAGTGTACACTTTTTAATGATCGAAACTTAAATACGAGCATATTTAAATAATTATTCTGATATTATAAAATATTTATTATAATCATTGATAAAGTTGCTCTAAATAGATTTTATTTTTTTTTAGATACATTTTATTATCTATTCATTGTATAAAGCGTAATCAATATACCTGTTGGCTGTTACTATGGTTGACCATGTAATGATGTATTGCAGTATTGGTAAAAAACCTTAATGACAAATTTATAAACTAAACATCCCAAACTTCTGTTTTAAAATTTAAAGTATCTGCGATTTCTGCGTTTAAAAACAAAACTATCAATTGCCTACTAAAAATGAAGTCGGCAAAAAACATATTTACATGTAAGTATTGTTACAAAATAAATACAGCTTTCCACTTATCAAGTTATATCATTTGAATCACTTATTATTACCAAGACTACAAGAGTCAAGAATAAATGGTTAATATAAAATACTATTTAATCGGTAACAATTATTATACCTAGTCTAAAATCCGATAGAAGAAATAAGTTCCAAAACCAGATAACCAAAAAATAAATCGAATAAGGTATCTTACAAAAGCTTATAGCACTAAAATCCCAGATATCTGATAAATCAATTATTTATCACAGTTTTTGTGTTATGACTTATTATAAGTCAAGGCTTAGGGAAGTCTAGCATGTGTACCTATATATTTTTCTGAATTATGTAAAAAGTAGTAGAGTCAAATATAAATCATGTTCATGTTATATAACATATAACATATATAACATATATTATATAGAATTTAGATCCAAAATTTGACTGTCCATATTTTTGAATATTTTAATATTTTTTCTTATTAGATTATCTTTTAGAAATATGAATGTTTCAAGTGCTATAAAAGGCCAATTATAAAAGAAACTATTTATGAAGACAATTTACACAGTTCAAATGCATACACACTATCATTCTTATCACCGATGTATACTGTATAGTCGAATAAACAATTGTAAAATAGTTTGTATTTTCCGCGATAAAGTTTACATTTACCGCCTTACCGACGATTTTATAAAATGTTAAAAATTTGATTAATTATAGTCTGTGTAGACCACATTCCATAATTTTATAAAATTGTTGTCTTAGTCGAAACTTATTAAAATATAAAAACTTGCTTTTATATTATAACTGCCACAGATTTACGTTTGAAAACATAAGAAAATATCAAATAGTAGGAAACAGTGAAATTTTTAAGGTATAAAATTAATGAAATGTTTTGTATTTCTGGCCTACAATCAAGCATTGAGTTTGATCAATAACTCACAATTCAATTAAACCACATTTTTTACGCTAATATCATTAATTAATAATAATAAAAAAAATAAATAATTATAATAAATAAGTTTTATTACCTATGTACGTATACATTTTTCAGTAAAATAAAAAAATGTTTAGAATATATTTTAGTGCCTAGGTATTTGGTTCTTTTGTTAAACCATAATTCCATGTTTTTTAGAGCTAAAAGTCCCTAAGCCTACAGTTATAACATTATATTGACTGTATGTACTAGACACTTAGTTAGCATTCGCATTACGCGTAAGCTATAGGTGAATTTTACAAAAACAATTATAAATAATGACATTAAAATTTTTATGTACTTTGTTTAATGAACAAAAAAATATATTTTTAAGAGAAATGGTAACTGGTCACATGCTTACATTTTAGAGTTATACATTGATTCTAGTAGAAATCCCTCGGAAATTTGGGCCGAAGTTCCGGACATATATTAATATATTATACGAACTCCAAATGCAACTGAATCAAATTATTAGCATTTAAAAGACCAATTTTTTTGATGCTCATTTCTCAGTTCATATTATAGTAGGTAATAATTAATGTCTCTCTAAAATTACAAAGTGAAAAAAATAATTATTTATGAATACTCCTTCTTCAAACTCGAAATTAAAGGCATCTCATGAGGGTATAATATTTTACAATTTAAGAAATGTCGGGAGAATGAAAAGTGGCCGCTGGCGATATGATAGCAACCTTTTGTTTTCATCGAAAACAGGGGTTCTAAAACTCGTATACAACATCATTCTAATACATTTGTATAACTGTATAAGATAATTGTATCTATATCTAATACATTTCAAATTACGCGCGCTTTATTTTGCGAAGCCATAACAACAATTCACCACCAGAAGCGCGCGCATCAGCGGCCACTTTTCATTCTCCCGACTATTGGCGATCAAAAGCTTATCTATTTACAGGCCAGCGGGGGGTGGTCTGAAACGGGCCAGATGAAAAATAACATTTAAATAATACACAGCGCACCCGTTTCAGCTTATCAATTTGATAAGATTTTGATCGCCAATAGAATGGTGAAAGAAGTCGAATAATAAAATATCAAAAAATGTGGGTTTAAAAAATCAAAATAACCAAAATCGTTTGAAGAGAATTAGAGAAATAATAATAAAATAACTATTTATAGTGTGAAAAAACCAATTTTGTCTAAATTTGAATTTCGATCACTCAGTAAAAATGTAAGTCACTGCATAATAATTTTTTTTTAATAACAGCAAACAACTTATGAGACATTTTATATTAATTTTTGTTGTGAGTTGCCAGAGTAAAATTGTATGCATTTTTAATTACAAAATAATTTACACGTTTTTTGTTGTGACTATGTAGCTTTAAGTTTTTAATAACTATAAGATTTGCTAGGCACAATAAAATTTGTGGGGGATGGAGTGGCCGAGCATATTAAGGCGTCGGTTGTGACGCACACCAGAGCCGGTTCGATGCCGGCCGTGGTCGGCATTTTTCTTCAGGCAAGTCACTCGGTGTCCGGAGAGAAGTGCCACCATCCCCCACCCGGGCATGGTAGATACCTATGGGTGCCCACTAAAAAATCTGCCAAAACCAAAGCACACGTGTTTAAACTTACAGTACCCTCCCCCACAGTAAAAACCACCCAATAGCCTAAGTTGCCATGGGTTAATTAATAAAAGAAAATAATTAAATTTGTTCTGTTCCAAACACGACGTCATCAATTATTTGATTAATGATTTCAGTTATTTTCATTAAACCATTATAAATAAATACAGGTCAATACATAAGTAATATATTAAGAGGAGGTTCCACCCGCATTTCTTGTCTTCGTTTTACACACGTATACGGAATAGCAAAAACTGTTTTGGACGGGAAGAACCGAGAAGGATACAGTCTTAACTAAGAAACGAAATTATCACCACATAAAAAGGAGAACTTATATCAGTTATCGCAATATCGTTTTTATTTTTTCGTTATAGGAACTTCAAAAAAAGTTTTTAAAGATTAAAAAACATAAATAATAATGGATTTTGAAACAATAAGAACTTTTTTTTGTATAAGTGATATCAAAAAAATAAAAACGATATTGCACAGCCAAAGTTCTCCTTTATATGTGGTGAAAATGTCGTTTCTTAGTTATTACTGTAGCCTTCTCGGTTTTTTCCCGCGCAAAACAGTTTTTGCTATGCCATACGTGTGTAAGACGGTGACAAAAAATGCGGGTGAAACGTTTTCTTAAGTTAGAGTAAAATAATAATTTCATAACAAGATATTATATCCGAATTATAATAATAATAATAATCATCTGTCCATAGGTACTTGAGTCAACTACCTAAATCTTTGTATATACCTAATATTATTCATTATAATAAAATGTATAGTACCTATACTACTATACAAGTAACGTCTTGCATTTATATAACTAACTATTCTCTCCAAGCACTAAGATCCAATTTTGATAATTTATTTTTGCATTTCATCATTGGTGTACGTCTGTAACATAGAATAATTAATAATCGGTTTAATACATATAATTATATAAATTAGTTATAAAATTAGGTAAAAAAATATACGTATACTAGCTACACCATCGGTAAAGTATTAACAATTGTTTTTTTTGTGGGCCGAAGGGGAGTGTGTGATTATAAGGAACGATTTTTAAAGTAACCCTTAAGACCATATTTATAATCGATGCTTAAAAATAAGTATTGCTTAAGCTATACTTATGACTCAAATGAGATTCATAAACAAGACTTTGGCTTAAGAAACAAAAAGTATTACTTAAATTAAGGTTGGTCCAGACCTACCTTAAGCATTGCTTTTAGTTCTTATCACATTTTTTTATTTTTTAAATTATTAAAATTAGCTTAAGCAATACTGATTCTTAAGCATCGACAATGAATACGGCCCTAAGTCTATATAAAATTCTACAAAATAAATCATTAATAACCCTGAATATAAATACACAGCTGATAACACGTCCAAGTAAAATTACCAATGGATATGGTATATCAAAGAGATTGAAACCCTATCGAAAATTATTACAGATTTTGAAACTATTCGATGTGCCTAATATGTGACATACCTATGATACCCCCAACGTTTTTGTTGACTGATGATATTTAAAAATATATAGTCTGTAGAGAGAACAATCAAATACGAATAATAAAAATATTTAACGATGAAATATTGAATTGACGCTTTGCTTGCGGAGAAAATGTGACACTTACACAGAACCCATCAAGAAACAATAACGCTCCGTCGAAGAAAGAAAACATAAAATAGGTTATTTAAAATAGAACACAGTTGTGGTATAAATACCACCATGTTTACGTTTGTTCGTGAGTGTTTTCTTATATTTCGAAAAATATCGTAACGGTTATAATAATTATTATTATGTACCTACTGGCTAAAATAAAAAGAAGAGACAGCGACCGTTGCGGCGTGGGCGATAATAAAATACTTGATAGAAAAAGGAACCCTGTCAGAATATATTTCTAGCTGTAGGTACACCTACATAGGCACATAATAAAACTAAAAAAAATAATTTACCTTGATGTCTTAAAAATATCCATTGGCACTTCGTCCAATTCAGTCGTGGCACATAACACGTGACCTAGGTCAATGTTTCTCAAAGTTCTCAATTGTGCTACAAACAAGATATAGCAATGTTTTTGATATTCATAACATAAACCCATAGACCTAAATAAAATAACAACAACAACTATTGTATTTGCACATACCTAGAGAATAGCTTCCCGGTTGACCTCTGACATCAAAAAAGAAACGATCACCGAATCGAATACGGTAAAATACATCAGCTAAAATACACTGTGCAGTTTGACCAACCGTTCCACCACCAACAGGTGGTTCGAGTAAAGCTCCCACGAGTAGATCAATGTCATAAACGGTAGCGTACTGTTTTTTCAGTGATTTGACATCCTATAATTAGTTTTAAAATAATTTAAATATAATGAAAAAAAGTTTTTATATTCAAATTCTAGATGGAGTTTAAACTGCAGTTTTATGAGATTTGATAATGCTGTTTTTTATTATCTAATGATAGTAACTATTTACTTTAAAAATTAGATGAGAAATACATTTTTAATTTTACATTTCATGTTTAATGATTAGCAATATAATAAATTATGATTATACAAACACAATTTTTGGCAAGACAAAAATATCGACTTACGTAATATGGTATAATACTTAATAAATCTTCAAATGAATTGACTTCTGGGAAACCACACAATTTTCTTACAACAGTATATGGTGGTACGCCAACATCACGGCCTCTTTGAATATCCACTGACAACAAATCTTCGTTACCAGTGAGATGTGTGTGGAACATTAAATTTGATATCTATAACATGTTAAAATCTTTATGATGTAACGAAAAAAATGTTGGACTTGTTGGTAAATAAATTAAATGTATGGAATATATAAATGTTTTATCTCTATCGGTCGAAACTAAACCTGACTCTGACTAATGTATTATCAATAATCCATTTTTTTATCAGAATTTCGGTTTTTGTAATTATTTCAATTTTAATATATTATAGTAGTTGGTACTAAATTTATATTTATATTCTGTACCTACGTGAAAGGTAAACATTCACAAATAGTACATACAAAAAAGTTAAATGACGGTGTAAATAAACGGCCTGGTGATGTAGTCATGCCTCTGACTATTTGGTCAAAATTATTGCCCAACACTAAGGGATCAGGTTTCGACATCCATTGGTAAAATTTAACTGAATCCACTACTTCATAATTTTTATTTATGTAACTGTTAAGAAAAAAATAATACATTTTAATATACTTTCACCGTAAATAGGTAAGGTTTACTCGTATGTCGAAGGCAGTGTATTATGTGGCACTCGGAAAGCACCCCCTGCAAATTCCGTGGTCAATTGCGGCATAATTGCAGGGTTGTATTGTGTTCTTCTATTCTTACTAACATCTAGACCAACGCGTTTTGTAAATGATTTACCTGTGCATATATAAGGAACATTAATTTTCGTTTTATATTTTAAATGGCAATAAGTAAAATTACACACAATATTTATTACGCATAATTATAGAATAGATGAAAAAAATAAATACCAAGTAGAATGGGTAGATAGTCCCGATAAACAATTATCTGGTTTAGTGCACCAATAAACTTTCTAGCTTCTTGATACAACACTTCGTCAGACCATTCAGGATTTATTTCTTGTAACTTATCAGTCACAATATTATGGAACCGGGTAAACATTGTTGTATACGCTGTGAGCCCAAAGTGTTGATTTAATCTTGGATCTCCTACAAATTAATGTAAGTAATGTAGGCACAACAATATACATTATCTAATTATTTTTATTTAAATGATTCAATAAATGTAATAATTATACATATTCATTACAAAATTAAAAGACGTTTTATTTCATTTTTGTTTATAATCGAAAAAAAAAAGGTTAGCTAACTAATAGTGAATAGACCATATTATTGCACATTGATTTTTAGTAGTTACAACTTTGAAAATTCTAGGTGAACAACAATTTACTAAAAATGTATTTTCAAATGTAATGAAATACAAATTGCATAGATATAAGTGAAGCGAAACAAGAAGTCATCACCTTTAGAATATAATATTAGATATCTGATGTCTGATTACCTATACAAAATATATTGTATAAGTAGGTACCTAAATTTTAATACGTCAGCTTTTTAAACGAAATTTGAAGCAATAAATTAAATGTTAAATAACTAAAATAAAAATGTATTCGACAAGATACATCATTCTTATGTTTTCGCGATCATATTATATTAAGCTAAAAACAATAATAACCATAATTAATTTGAATAAAGTAAAAATTATAGTTATTGTAATGCAAATATATTACCAGCTTCAAAACAAATGTTCACGTTTTCCCGATCATCACATAATAATGATCCTTGTCTTTTTTTTTGAGGACAAAACTCGTGTCCATTTATGATATCTGTTTTCAATTTTCCACCATCAAACGATCTAATTGAATTTGCCGTTTCGAGCTTGTGTCCGTACAATTGTGACGCGTCAAAAAATGAGGTTGCTTGATTCATCTGTGAAATTATTATCAAAATATAAGTGTTTAAAATATTGTAGACAAATATTTGCAGGCATTCTATTCCATCGGAATATTTTTAGAGAACAATATTAAGTACAGAAGAATGTACAATGGAACTAAAGATTTTAAAGGCTAGTTTCGAACGATTTAAAGACAAGGACAAGAACACTAACAATATTTTTGAAAGTAATTTGATTATCTAACTGTACTTACATATAACTGTAGGTAGGTTTCTCAAAATATACTTTACCACTATAAATTGCCTCCTACACCAAACTGACCTTGATACTTGATTGGGTAAAACACCTTAGTTTTACACTTAACACCAATACATTTCACGTCACATGCTTTTCTAGAAGTTCTCCCCCCCCCCCCCCGTCTACGCATAATAGCATTATCTAAACGGGTTTCTTGTTGACATTGTATCTGTTATAAAATACCTAGACATCTATTTCACAATAACTCTCTCTTAAAGTCTTAGGATTCAAATTTCTCTTCTCGAACATGTCTTTGTATCCTCTACATCTTTTTAGTACATTCTATTTTAAAATACGTGGAAGTACTTATTGTCGTCCGTATTGGCCCAGTTATAAACTGGGCACAGTGAGAGTACAAAGAATTGTTTTGTCTTTAACTACTTTCTTATTGAAAATAAAACACTATTAGCCATCATCATAATTATATAGCTAACCACTTCTAACATTAATATTCCTACCACAGTACCATAGCTTGAATCGAATTTAGGCCAACCTATCTCTTATCTTATTTTTTTGAAGTGATTGATATTATGTTGGTACTTCTGAGCTTAATCAATGTCAAACTAACTATGTAAAATTACAATTAAAATTGTTTAGATTGTAATCATATATTTGACTATTATAGAATGGTATAGTCGAGTTTTCTTTTCTAAAAAAACACAAAAGTTTGTGATGTGATATGTCCAAATAATGTCCAATACGTGAGCACTTTGAAAAGTAGTGATTAATTTGATATGCGTTATTAAATTCTTTAAGTATGACAAAAAAACTGTCTACAACGTGATCAGTTTAATACAAATAGATAGAAGCAATGGTAATATGATATATTGATATACCATGTTTAAAACAAACAATTGAGAAAAGTATAAAAATACCGTAAACATATACATACGAATTATCAAAAATTGTAACAGATGACGTTAAAAAGCAATCTATTTCATTGAATAAGGCGGAATAGTGTTTTAACTGTTGAAAAATACCTTTTTTTTCATCACGCAACTATTAAGATGTGCTGGGCGGAAAATGTGGTATGTACATTGAACACTCTACAGAGCTACTTATAATTATTGTATACTAAAATTAAAAAGTTTTTGAAAAAATGTGCAATTTATAAGACAAATGAAACAGTTTTGTAGTAAAAATGTTAACTAATATATTTCTAGACTAGGTACAAGCGAATTAAAATAAAATTGTTGAATTGAACAAAGAATTAATAAGGAACCGAATTATCGTATAATATTTTTCTACGCAATATGCAACCCATATTTGTATTCTGTTACTGGAGTCCAATTCCAAAATGTCTATAATATGAGAAACAGTCATGATAACATCCAAATTGATGATCCTAAGAAAAAGATTTTAAAAAAAAAACCCAAAGTGATCAGTTAAAGTAGCAAAACAATTAAGTCATTACGTCATAGATGTGGTAGTTAAAATAGTTTGTATTCACCGTGATTTCTAAACTTGAGTTGAATATAGGCTATAATCAGTCAGAGGTGAATGTCAGACAATATATCTCAACATTAAATACCTATGTGGAATTGAGACGATATAAGAGGCATAGTTTTGGAATCTATTGTGCAGAAGAAATATTTCAAAACGCCATACAGGCTATAGAAAGTACTAATTAATATTCCTAACGTAATTATATACAAGCATATTAATACACTTGAAAAATTCAAAAATCTCATAACATCATATAAGAACAGGTACTTAACCGATGCAATAAAATGGTTTAACTTTTAAGTTTGAAAATTCGTATTTAATGTTGAAAATCTAACATACATTTTTTGGTTATCAGGTTGAGAAAACTGGAATGAAACGACGTAATTGCAAAATTATAGACTTCGTAGGACTCAAATAATCGTAAGCCCCCATCAGACCATTTAGACCCCTCAGGACTGTTCTGTAAATGATGATTTATGGTCGAAGTAATATTTCAGCGATGAAGACAAAATAACTTTGACATTTAATTTGAATCAAGTGAAAATAGAAATACGGTAAAGTTTAACAAATTGCATTTGGGAATTGAAAAATTCAATATTAAATGCCTAATGTTAATTGATTTATGATACAAGAAATGGTAAGCATGCTAATTTTAGCTGCTTTTAGCTGCTTTTCCAGATATAGTACTTTATTACTTTAGCTAAAATAGATCAGCAAGAAAATTAAATCACACCAAATTACATATTACATAATGATAAGTAATAAAATGGTATGATCAAATATAAAGAGAATTTCTATCTGATAGGAACAAAGTTGATTGTGCGGACTGAAAACAAACTATTGGTAGCAATCCAAAAAAGAGTATCACTGTATCAGAGTCACTAAGATATAGTAAGAGGCCAGGCACACTAAGATTATATAGATACTATATAGACGTGATATAATACATTAACAATAGATTATTTTAAATTAATAATATGTACCTGTAAACATAAATTGTAACAATATCATTAATATTTTATCTATATAACTTATTCTTACTATAAATCACCACATCGTGTCATTAACAATTTTAAAAAGCTAGCTGGTGAATACCTACTAAGTAAGCCCTAACAGTAGCAGGCCAAACAGGCTAACAAGGTGTAAGTTTTAATTTTAACCTTGTATGTTTTATATTTACTGTACTATTTTTAGTTAACCTGTGTATTAAAGTAATGCCTAATACGGGGTCAGTAAAACAAATAAAATATTACAAATTAATACTCACTGGAGTTTGAGGAGTTACAGGACAACCAAAATTATTAGCAGCCGTCATTGCGCGTTTAAATTCCATACATGTTTGATTATAACGTTTAAGAACTGGGTCATTCGTAGGTATTTCAATAGCTAATTGACATTGGTATGGGCTATTACTGTTGATCTCAACAATTCGAACGGAACAACATCTCTCTGGCCCTATTCACATAAACAACAACAACTTTGTTTGTAAATTATATTTTCTATTTTGATAATACGTAAGCAAATTAACATAGCTATACTACAGACTGAGATCAGTACCGGTTGGCCAAGTTGAGCGCATGGGCGTGGCTTCATCATGCGACCGAACTTAACACGGTCGACGTAGTGGGGATGGCGTCAGACCGTTACGCACAAAAACTGGTCACCGACCGGTACTGATCTCATTTGGAACAGAGTATACTTAAGAGGACGTCTCATCAAAATATGTACGCGAAAAATTTCCTTTAAAAACACATTTACGCGTTCAAAGAACATGGGTTACTGAGTAGTTATATTGTAAAAACACCTATGAACAAAATTGTAGAGGAGATTAAAATCTAGTCCTGTAAGAAGCCCGATTTTTGATTTTTTTTTCAAATATTTACTCCATTTTACCTTGAAGACGGAATAATTGTAAATTATATATTTTTTCACTGATCTGATGCTGTTTCATTGTTTCATCGTTATTGGGCACGATTCTTAGCTTAATACGTGAATATATACGCCATGTAGGTACCTACATATATCTACTATTACCTAAGTACTTGTAATTATTGTATGTAGGTAGTGTGTATATAACGGTTGCAGTACAATATTTATAAATAGCTTATGGGTAGCATGTCAAACATGTGTGAATAATGAATATAATATAATACGTTATACATATTATATAATATTTAGTAAATATGTTTTTAAAAAATATTAAAAATATATTTGAAATATACGCGTCATATTTTGAGATATTATTAACGAAGTTGCTCAATCAGTTGTGTAATCAATGACCACCAATGACAAGACCAATTGAAAAAAAAGAAGGTTTCAGTAACCCCCGTTTTTTTATTGAAATTATGCACTAATCGGAACTTATGCTATTTTACCTGTTGTATCGGGTGGCATAAGACTGATATCATGATTGGCCCATTGACCAAATTGCATAAGATGATAATTGTTAGAGTCTAGGTAATCCTTGGATTTTGGTAAAAATGTTTCTAACTGTAATTGACGAGGCCTAGGCAACTTAGAACCATCCACTTGTTTGCGAACTTCATAATTACCTTATAAACATAAATATAAAATAATAACATATTATTATACATTACACATTCATTGAAGCAAATGTAAATCATAAGTACTTTTAATATTGAATATAGATAATACATAAAGGATAGGCCATCAGCCTTACATAACCGTTCCTGAATGATAAGATATGGGGTAATATATTTTTTATGGTGTAAAAAATATATTTTAAATTAATAATTATTGTACTTTTATAATTGAAAACAATATGTTAATATATTTTTGTTCAAACTTAAAAATTTTAAATGATCAAATGATTCGAAATTCAAAATTCAAACAGCAAATAATATTTATTTGATAACAATTATTAGTAGATAGTTATAGATATTCTACTAGGTGATAAGTCAAAATGGTTACCTATTGATACCGAAACTTCAGGAACGCTGCCCAATGGGTGTTTAGTATAGGTATGGCCTATCCATTATATAATATTTTCTATGATATTGAAAAATAGTTATATAATTATACAAATTATAACTTTTACTACTACGCAGTTATGTGACTTAAAAAATAAATTATGGGTACCTACACGCATAAATCATTGATAGAAAATACCGTGAGAGGCCTGCCCCTCTCCCTCCTATAACTTTTTCATTTTTCTAAATAATATACAATATTACATAATAAATAATGTTACGTAACGTTATGTAACGTAAAATGCTAACAAAAAAAAACTGTATAATTTAATACAAAATGTAAATTAAGTATTTAACATTTTAAGGCATAATAATTCTAGTTAAGCAACCTAACGGTGTTTCTATTTTTTTTTTTTTTAAAGTATGTTTTAGGCTTTAGCATGTTATATAAGAATATATAAAAAAAAAAGTCGGACCAACTTGGTTTGGAAGTTATTGGTGAAAAACTTCAAAAGTATGGTTATAGGTATTCCAAAGCGTGCAAAAACTGGTCAAAGGGGAAAAATAAATCCAAGTGGCTTTACTAAACAAATTTTTATACTTATAAAACTATCAAATGAAAACATAACTCATTATAACTCATATAATGATGTATAAGAACAATATTACATTCATAATTTAGCTAAGAATTAAAATTTTAAACCCAGTAATCAGTAATCAATATATTATATAAACACATTCACATTAAATAGCTGAAGCTATCTCTATTAACAATATTAGTCACGGTTATTTCTCATTGGCCATTGCAATGTTTTGTATTCTGAAATGTCCATTTCCCAAACTCACCATCATCATAAGCAGCTTCAGCAAGTCTAATGTATGGAGTTTCGGACGACCCCCACAACGGGTTTCTCAGGTTATTACATGTGCCGTCCACTGTCCTATAAATAGCATTTCGCTTGCAGGTCACTCTGCGTGCACATTGTTCATAATATATGATGTTTGAATCAGGACCATCTCCGTAAAAAATCACAGGGTCCTTCTTATTATTAATCTGGAGGTTAAATATCAAAAAATTAAAATAATCAAATATTTTCTGATATCATAATAAATTATTACATAATAATATATACCTACGTAAATACGTTATTGTTATTATTAAGGCTGCAATAGAGTTCATTGATTTAAATTCAGATCCTAGTTCAAAATTAGTTATAAACAATAATGTAAAAGCACTGACAAAAATTATAAATAATGTTTAAAAAATTTAGGTGAAATATAAAATTTGATCTGTACCTACTGACTTCGCCGGAGAACAAATTAACTACCTACCTACCTAGTATGAAATACAACGCTTGGCGGTTATTCAGTTAAAGCGTAATAAGTAATAACTACATTATAGAAATTTGTTTAATTCTAAACTTAAGGGAGCTGCAGCAAATGAAAAAAAAGTGACTTTTAGACCAATAAGCTAGACAAAACTGGAAGAATTTTGTTTGACAGATGTTAATTTTGAAAACGGTTTATGATCGATCAACAAAT